>NW_028258476.1:2583151-2906045 GCF_053883595.1 Heterocephalus glaber
ACTTTTTTTTTTTTGCTACTGGGGATCGAACTTGGAACTTTACACTTGCGAGGCAGGCGGAACCACTGAGCTAAATCCCCGACCCCACATTGAGCTACTTTTTAAAAGATTTTTTTGTGAGACAAGGTCCCTGTAGCCCAGGCTAGGCTCCAACTCCTGCCTCAGTGTCCCGAGTGCCGGGACTACAGATGTACAGCACTGCATCCAGGTGGGGAGGGTTTTTAGGAAGGGGAGAACCGAGGTTTAATGCCATTGCTCCTTTCCCTAGTTTGCTAGCTTTGGGGCTGAAGCATTTTGAAGGGACTGAGTTTCCCAAGCCTCTGATCAGCAAGTACCTGCTGACCTGCAAGACTGCCCACCAGCTGACGGTCAGGATCAAGAACCTCAACCTGAGCAGAGCCCCTGACAACGTCGTCAAGGTGAGCGCCTTGGTGTCCTTATCGCCCCGCCAGTGTCGTCCCTGCGTGTGCCCAGGGCTCCTGTGCTCCTCCCTACAGTAGCCTCGCCCCTCCTCAAGGATATCAGCTGCTGTTTTCCTCCTGGTTACCTTCCTCTTGTCCTACAGATGAAGTTGTTGAGTTCCTTCAAGATTACACATATTCCTGGTTCCTTCTAGCCGTAAAGTCTTCTCTTTCTTTTACTCTTAAAGGTCAGACAGTATTGCCCTTGTATCCTGCTTAGTGCTTTCTTATTTAAATATTAATACCAGTTACATAGTACATGTGTTTTATTGTACTGGGGATTGAGCCCAGCGCCTCCACACTGACACAGAGCTGTATCCGCCGCCCTTTCCTTAAATTTCCTCCTCCCTCCCTTCCATCCACTGCCACCCTCTTTCTTTTAGTTTTGAGATGGGGTCTCACTAAGTTGCTAACTTGCCCAGGCTGGGTTCAAACTCGGTTTTTCCTAACTTGTTCAGACGTGCAGACTTTAATGAGTCAAATAGAGGGGCTAGGGGTGTAGCTCAGGGGCACCCCGCCTCCCTGGCAAGTGCAAGGTCCTCAGTTTGATCCCCAGTACCAAAAAAACAAAACAAAGAAAATCAAATAGTTTTGAGGCTTATTACAAACCAAAAAAAACATTTTTTCTCCCCTTTCCTGCTAACCAAGGTTTATTGGGAGAAAGTGAGTTTACCTCCACATTTAGGTGGCATGCTTTAGTTGCCCTTTCTCCATGTTGTGGATTTGGGCCTTGTTTATTAGCCTCAGCCATGGATAGTGAGCAGTTAGCTTTCTCCAGTCTTGTCACTGTAATTATATCACAGTTTTAGTTCCACTATATCCAGGGGTTATATATAAACATTCTATTTTTTTTTTTGGTACCGAGGATCGAACTCGGGACCTTGAGCTTGCAAGGCAGGTGCCAGAACCACTGAGCTAAATCCCCGGCACATATAAACATTCTAAAGGCTGTAAATTCTTCTCTCAGTATAATGCTATGTATGGGACACTTTGTCTTTCCTGGTGGGCGTTTTGTTTCCCTTGGAGTTAGTGATTGCATTGGGGTGGCGCGCTTGGTCTTACTATGTACTTATTACACATCAACAGTAAAGTTTACTTGCATTTCATAAATCTCCTTTCACTGTGTTTAAGAATTCTAGATGTGTTGCTGTTTTTGAAGACGTTGCTCCCTGACTGTGTTGCTCCTATGGCTTGCTGCCCTTTTGTCTTCTTGGACTTTTTCTTAATCATCATTCTGGGGCTGCCTTTGTGTCTTCTTTGTGTTGGATCCTGTTATCTTCTGAGCCCTACATCATCTTATTTGCTTAACTTCCTTACTTTATATATTTATTTTTGGTTTTTTGAGAGGGTGTCACTATGTAGTTCAGGCTGTCCTTGAACTCATTGTGTAGCTCAGGCTGGCCTCCCAACTCTGGGCGAGCCTCCCGCCTCAGCCTCCCCAGCTCTGGGATCACAGTTGTGCACCACCATGGCCAGCTGCTTCGTTAATTTACTGAGCACATAAGTAGCCTCCTGAGGGAGATAGCTGAGAAACAAACTTGTACCTTTAAACTCTTCGTGGTCCTGGAATTAGCCCAGTGTCTCCCTCCTCTCCCCTTTAAATGTCTGTTGCGCAGTAAATTCAGTGTGCGGTCTCACCCAGCCCTTGACTTTCAGTTGCACCTGTCCTCTGATGATCTTCACATCTGTGTTTTCCGTCCAGATCTCTCTCTTGAGCTGCAGCTCAGCGTAGCTGGCTGCTCTGAGGAACTGTCAGCCTGGTTACCTCCTGACCCGTCCAGCCGAGCTTCTGTCTCACTCTGCCCTTGAGTGGTGGCTGTAGACACCAGCACAGCAGCCCCCCCGCCCCGCGCCCCCCTGCTGTGATCCCATCCCTGGGTGATACTGCTGTCGTGCCATTCCCCACTCCGCAGAGCTGGGCGCCGTGCTTGACTTTGTCCTGATCAGCACCGCAGTCTCCATCACACATCCTCTGTTTGTTTTCTGCTTAGTTCTGGACTTTTTATTGCGGCATTAATATAGTAGTTCACTCTTGGTGTCTCTAATTCTGACCTCATGCCTTCTGTCTTCACATCGCCCTATCCTCGGCTTTTCTTTTCATTTTTTGTCTTTTTGAGACAAAGTCTCACTGTGTAATCCAGGCTGGCCTTGAACTTGCAGTGATCCTCCTGCCTCAGCCTCCCAAGTGCTGAGATCACAGGCATGTGCCACTGGCTCCTCAGTTTTGATTCAGGTTCTACAAATCATATTAGGAGAAATACTGCTGGGCTGGGCATGGCGGCACATGCCTATAATCTCAGCACTGAGAAGGCTGAGGCAGGAGGATCACCGTGAGTTTGAGCCCAACCTAGGCCACATAGTGAGTTCCAGGCCAGCCTCAACTACATAGTGAACCCTGTCTCAAAAAAAACAAGCAAACCAACAACATTGCTGACATTGCCCAACTCCCAGCAGCCAACATGCTATGGTCCTTTCTCCCCATACTACCAGCTCACCTTTTTAACGAACCTCATGAAAAAATTAGGGCACCAGAACTGCTACTACTAGGACAGCTGCTGGGGTTCCAGGCACGTGCCCCCAGGCCTTTTCAAGGTCTTACTATGCAATTCAGACTCACCATACAACCCAAGCTGGCCTCAAACTCACAGTGACCCTCCTGCCTCCTCCTCCCACATGCTGGGATTACAGCTGGGCGCCACCGCACCAGGCCAAGCTCTTTGGTGCCTTAAACACGTTCATGGTTTTGGATGTAGTTTATTTTGAGCTCTCCTGACTAATGCAGCAATTTATAAGTTTTAATTTTAGTTATACTTCCAAAAAATCTGTTCAAATTTGAGTTGTGTCTCATTTTTTTTTTTTGGTACCGGGAATCGAACTTGGGTCCTTGTGCTTGCAAGGCAGGCAGTGGAACCACTGAGCTAAATCCCTGGCCCATGTGTCTCATTTTTTTAAATGCACATCTTTGTAGGATTGTTTGTTTGTTTGTTTGTTTTTGAGACAGGGTCCCTATGTAGCCTAGGCTAGCCTTGAACTTGTGGTGATCCTCCTGGGACTATAGGCATATATACTACCACGCCCGGCATCTTTATAGTTTTAAAAACAATTGTCAAACATAAGTATTAGTCCGTGAGCATCTTTTCCAGTGAGCGTCTTTCCCACTCATCTGCTCTTTGAGAGCCAGAATTGTTTGTTTTGTGTTTATGCTTTAGTTCCTGGCCAGTGCCTGTGTATAGAAGGCACTCAGCCTTTGCTGAGTGAATGGATGCTTATTGTCAGTGACTTGAAGTGGTGTAAGGCAAATACTCCTTTACATTTCCTTTTGGTTTTCTCTTTTGGACGGACAGGGGCTTGCTGTGTCCCAGGCTGGTCTCCACCTCACTGTGGCTCAGGGCTGGCCTCTAGCTTGCGATCCTCCTGGCTCCGCCTCTGAGGGCTGGGACCATAGGGGTGGTAGCCACTCCGGCTTCATTTACTCTTCAGACAGAAGCTCTGCAGTTTCTCCTTTCTTTGTCCCCTTCCCTTCTGATGCCTTCCACACGATTTTTTTTTTTTGGTACCGGGGATCAAACACAAGCACTAGCAAGGCAGGCACCGGAACCACTGAGCTAAATCCCCGGCCCCCACACGATTATTTCTTAAAGATTGCCTTCTGGTGTGTAAGGGTAAGAGTGTGCCCCTGCCCAGTTTTAATTTTTCATTTTGTAGCAGGGTCTCAGTCATTAAGAAGTTGCCCAGGCAGGGCTCGAACTCACGATCAGCCTCCCAGTGTGCTGGGGTTCGGGCGTGGGCCACCGTGCCTCGTGCCATGTGTGGTTTAGAGCAGACATGTGGGTGGAGGAGCCCGAGTGTATCCCTGTTCTGGCTGCTTTCCCAGCCTTCCCCTCGTGTGTGGGGCCCAGCCGTGCTCTGGGGGGAGGGTGAGGCCTGGCGCCCCGTGTGCGCTGCTGCCTTGCTCCGCTCATAGATTGCATTAGTTTTTTAGAATTAAGGAACATATGTAATGTCAATGGTTATTATTTGCTCTTTCAGAAGGTGGAAATTTTTTCCTGTTTTTCTCGCTTTATGGAAGAGTTTTTAAAAATTCTAAAAGCAAAGTAGAGCGGTATCAATGTTACTTAAAAACTATATTCCACATACAAAAATATATTATAATGCCAGTTTTTCACTCTGAATGTTAACATTTTTTTGGGCCAGGCATGGTGGTGCATACCTGTAATCCTAGCGCTCGGGAAGCTGAGGCAGGAGGATTTTATCACCATGGGTTCAAGGCCAGCCTGGGCCACATAGTGAATTCAAGGCCGCCTCAACTAAATAGTGAGACTCTGTTTCAAAAATAACCAAAAACAAAACAAAAAAAATTGTTTTTGGTGGGATTCTCAGGGGAAAAAAATTTCTCCTTTCTTTCCTTAGTCAGCTTTGTGCTCCAGAAAATTTTCTGTGATAAAGTCTGAACATAATATTTCAAGTCTTAAAAGAATTTGCACATAGAGGAAAATGACTTTTTAAAATTAGGGGCAGCTGCCAAATTGATGTATTTTAAATTGTGTTTTCTTAAAGAAAAAATTTTGTTATTTATACATCTCATAAAGGAAGAAAATGAAAAAGAAAGTGAAAAGTTATCCAATGGGATGATTCTAATATATACAGTCTCACTTTCTGCAAAGCTTGAAAATAGCAAAAACACTCAACAGCTATAGATCTTGCATTTAAATTTGATTTCTTATTGGTAACAAGGTGAGAGTGAGCAGCACCCTGCAGTTGTGGGCGGGTGCAGAACTGAGGAACTGACCTCCTGTGTTCCTTGTTTGTACTCCTGGCAGCCGGGGTGGTGATGGACAGGGGATTCTGAAGGGTTCTGAGGTCTTTATTGATGGGAGGTGCACAGCAGGCTGCATACGGGGCGGGGTGGGGTGGGGGTGGGTGGGTGGGAGAGACGGTGAGAGGCTGTGGGCCACTTCCCTCTCCAGCCTGACAGGCACTGTGTCTGGAGCAGAGCTCACGTAACTCACGCTCTGCTTCTTCCTGCTCAGTTTTACAAGAAGACAAAGCAGCTGCCAGTCCTGTCAAAGTGCTGTGAAGAGGTCCAGCCCCATGAGCGGAAGCCACCTCTGGAGAGGGAAGAGCACCGGCTCCCCTTCTGGTTAAAGGTATAGCCTTCCACTCGGTCTACAGGAGGTAGCTCACTGGAGGGAGACCTGGCGGGGACCTCCAGGGCCACGTGAAGCTCCTTGGGCTTCAGTGGTAGAATAGGACTCCAGAAAGCTGCCTCGTCCCTTTCCTGCCCGTCCCCCTGGTGATTCTACAGCCTTTTAAAAATAGTGGGTAGAATGGTGATTTCCTATAGGAAATTCAGAGAAGAGCTGGTAGACTACATAATTCCACGTGGTCTACATACTAATTGGATAAGCAGGAAAACACTTGTTGGGAAGATCCCTTGAGACTGTCTTGGAAAGTTCTCTGTACGCTAGACCGGCCTATGCTTTACCCCAAATCTGATGTGAGCCAGATCAGAATGTTCTCGTTCCCCACAGGCCAGTCTGCCATCCATCCAGGAAGAGCTACGGCTTGGAGCCCACGACGGCAGGGCAGTAGGAAATGGGACTGGGACCACCGAGGTCAGCGCAGACCGAGGCCTGGAAAAAGCCAGATCCGAGCCTGGGAGTGAGACTCGTTACCCGCTGCTGTTGCCCAAGGGGGTAGTGCTGAAGCTGAAGCCTGTTGCTAACCGTTTTTCCAGGAAGACTTGGAGGCAGAAGCGATCATCAGTTCCTCCAAGCAAAATGGTGGTCCGGGTTCCTCAGTTGATCCAGCCTGCCGCTGTCTTGCAGCCCGCTCCTGGGGTCCCTCCGCTGGGGCTCAGTGGGGACAACAGCTTTGAGTCGCCTGCAGCATTGTCCACTGTGCCCCCCGAGGCCAGGACCAGCTTCCTGTTGTCTGAGTCCCAGGCTCTGCCGCCCTCTGCCCCTGTGCCCAAGGTAATGCTGCCCTCACTTGGCCCCAGGTTTCGAAAGCCGTGTGTGAGGCGGAAACCCTCAAGAAGGAAGGGGGCCAAAGTCTTCCCGTGCCCCAAACCTGCCCCACTGATCCACTCTGCGCCTGTCATCTTCACTGTTCCTGCCACCACTGTGAAGGTTGTGAGCTTGGGCAGCGGTTGTAACGTGATCCAGCCTGTCAGCGCAGCGGTGGCCCGGAGTCCCCAGACCATTCCTATCACCACCCTCCTGGTTAACCCTGCTTCCTTTCCTTGTCCACTGAGCCAGCCCCTCGTGGCCTCCTCCATCTCACCCTTAATTGTTTCTGGAAATTCTGTGAATCTCCCTGTATCGTCCACTCCCGAAGATAAGGCCCGAGTGAATGTGGACATCAGTTGTCCTTTGGCTGAAGGGAAAAATGCCTTTCAAAGCCTGGAACCCAAATTAGAACCCCAGGAAGTAACTCCTCTCTGTGCTCCTGTCTTCCCCAAAGAGGAGTACGGCCCCAGGCCCCTGCTGGCTGGTAGAGAAGGTAGAGAAGGCCAGGTTGGATTGTCAGCAAACAGTGCCTGTGGCTGGACAGTGGTGAGCAAAGAGGAGGGGAGGCAAGGTCTGGAGCCACTGCCTCAAGGTTTCCATGGGATTCGAAACTCTTCTCCTGCCGACTTAAAGGAAGCTGTCAAGATGGAACCTGAAGACCCTGGGGAGGCGATCTCCAGTGGGCCCCCTGAGCAGCGCATTGGTGATGAAATAAAAAAGGAACGGTTTGTGGAGTGGGACTCTGGCTCCCCTCGGGAGGGGTTGAGCAGTGCTAGAGTGTTGAAGAAGCAGGCAGTCCTGCAGGAGGAGGAGGACAGGAGCCAGCCGGCTCAGACCCCTTCTGCGTCTTGGGAGCCCCCCGGCGAGGGCAGTGCAGTGGGGGATGGGAGCAGTGCCCCATCTTCTGTGGAGCCCGAGATGGCCCTCAGCAGTGCCCCGGGGAAGCCTGAAGAGGCATCTGGTGTTGGCGGCCCATCAGCGGGGGGCCCGGCAGGGCCAGAAGTTGGAGGGGAGAAGGACGGCCCTGAGGAAGAGGAGGAAGAGGACTTTGATGACCTCACCCAGGATGAGGAGGACGAGATGTCGTCAGCATCTGAGGAGTCTGTGCTTTCTGTGCCTGAGCTCCAGGTAAGAGGAGTAGCCTCAAGCATTTTGAGAATGCAGTAGCATGTTTAACTCATTGACCTGCCGTCTGCCTCTTTGCTTGCCCCCTGAGACATAGTTCTAACATGACTGGTGTTTGACTTTTGAGTGCCTTATGGGACATGATTCTGGGGCTGATGTGAAATGAGGGGGAAAGGGTAAAACTTTACCTATTATATTTGAGTTCAACTCATTTAAAAGTTAAATTGAATCACCTTGCACACTTTTTAGTGCTTTAAAAAAATAACTCCTGGGGCCGGGGATTTAGCTCAGTGGTTCTGCCGCCTGCTGCGCAAGCGCAAGGACCCAAGTTCAATCCCTGGTACCAAAAAAAAAAAAACATTGGGGCTGGGAGTGTACTTCAGCAGTAGAGCACTTGCTGACATGCGTGAGGCTATGGGTTCAATTTCTAGCACTGCAGAAAAGGAAAAAGATGACAGCTCACAAGTATGGGCTGTGGCAAAAGAAAAGTGTGTTATAGGGGAACCTTTTAAAAAGATCCTGGGGCCGGGGGTGTAGCTCAGTGGGTGGCACCTCGCCTGCCTGGCAAGTGCAAGGTCCTGAGTTCCATCCCTAATACCGCCAAAAAAAAAAAAAAAAATCTCCTGGGGCTGGGTGTGGTGGTGCACACCTGTAATCTCAGCACTCAGGAGGCTGAGGCAGGAGGATTGCTGCAAGTTGAAGGCCAGCATGAACTGAATAGCAAGACTCTGTTTCCAAAAAGCAAACAAAAAAAAAAGCTCCTGGGGTCACATATCCCAGAGGGTGTCGGCCTCCATGGCTGAACCCCAGGTCCTCTTGGCACTGCACCAGGTGTTGGCGCTTTTCGAGCCACTGGGGTGGCTTCTGAGCACTGCCTGGGGCTTGCAGGAGACAATGGAGAAACTGACTTGGCTGGCATCTGAGAGGCGCATGAGTCAGGAGGGTGAGTCTGAGGAAGAGAACTCCCAGGAGGAGAATTCTGAGCCCGAAGAAGAAGAGGAAGAAGAGGCAGAAGGAGTGGAAAGCCTGCAGAAGGAGGACGAGATGGTCGATGACACAGGTGGAGACACTGCCGAGAAGCCCCCTTCCACCCTGGCCTCCCCTACGACTGCGCCTGAAGTGGAGACCTGCAGAATCCCAGCAGGTGAGTGTAGGCGGTGTACACACTGCGGTACACACCCCTCCATTCTCCCCTGCAGCCTCCCTTCCCCACACTCAGGCTTAATGGTGCCTGTGTGGAGAGAGGCCCGCAAATGGGGAATTTGATTGTCAGCCGCTAGATTGGTACCAGCTTGTTCAAGGTTCTCGTACTGGTCCTTGCCTTATCTTCCATGCATGGGGTTGAGCTGTGTTTATTTCAGAAAATGGTTCCTCATCAAGATGCAGTACCTTGCAGCTCCCACACTCACTCTTTAGACTTCCTTTCTCAGGAGGCAGTGGTCTGTTGTTGCTTTGTCGTCCCAGGTAATGTGGCTGAGCTGCAGGCCCTGAGTGGAGCTGACCTGATGGGGCGGGCTTGCCTTTCAATAGCAGGTTCTCAGCCACTCTTCTCCTGAGTTGCTTGCAACATGGACTAGGGCTTCACGGGGCGGTGTGTGTGGTGGGGATGATGGGAGGTACAGAGATTACGTGGCCAAGAAATAATCTTCTCACGTGTACCCCAAGGAGAGAATATCAAAGCTGCTGGAAAGGGCCGGAGCAGCCATCGAGCTCGCACCAAGCGTGGAAGCCGTGCTCGGGCCAGCAAGGATGCCTCCAAGCTGCTGCTGCTCTACGATGAGGACATTCTCGAGCGGGACCCGCTGAGGGAGCAGAAGGACCTGGCCTTTGCCCAGGCTTATCTGACCAGGGTAGGCAGCTGCTCTTCTGTCACTGCCAGGCCCTGTGAGTATGGCCTTTCTCCCTCACAGAGATGCTTTCAGAGTGAAGTCTGGGGCTGGGGTGTAGTTTACTGGTGAAGCGCCTGCCTACCACATGCATGGCCATGGGCTCAATTCCCAGCAGTGCTGGAAGAAAAAAAAGTCTGACTTTCAGACTGTGAAACAGGATGTTGGGCTGTGCCTTAGCTGGTCTGGAATTACAAAAGCACTCTGAGAGCCGTAAGGAGATAGTTCATCAAACCTGGGTGATGTGAGCGCCCTAGGGTCATTTCTCTTGTGCCCAGAGAGGGGGAAGGCGATTCCTCTTGGCAGTGACTTCTCCTGAGCCGAAGGCTCTGGAAGAGTAACTGCAGGTACACGGGCCAGGGTGTGGATCTCAGACGTGGACCCCCCTGTGTCCAGTCCTGTCCTGGGTGAGGCCTCTTCTCTTGCAACCAGCTGGTTCCTTCATCCAGCTGGGAAGGTGAGTAATGCAGTGATAGTTACAGCTTCGCTTGGTCTCTTAATATTTTCTGAACATCCTAGATTTACGTATTAGGTGTCCTCGAATGGCACTTAGGTTGAAATACTTTATTTCATTATGTGCTGAAGTCAGGAGGGAGAGCTTCGGGTTGTGAGCTAGAGAAAGCCATTAGCTTGTTTTGTGGGCGAGACTGTGGTCTCTGGAAAATGAAGGTTTTCTTGTTGCTCATTAGCAGAAAACAGCTCTACTTTTATCGTTTCCCGAGATTTTGTTGTTGTTGAGACAAGGTCTTGCTGTGTAGCCCAGGCTGGCCTCAAACTCATGGCGATCCTCAGCCCTCAGCCTCAGCCTCTCCCAAGTGCTGGGATTACAGGCATGTCCCACCACGCCCAACTCACCAATTTCAGATAATTATGTGTGCTGTGGCTTGAACCCAGGGTCTCGTGCATGGCAAGCAAGCACTCTACCACCTAGCTACATCCCAAACCCTCCGAGTCTTCTATTAACTATCAGGTGTGAGTGCCTCTGAAGGATAGTTCTTGGTGCTCCCTGGCCATGACCCCTCCTTTTCCCCTGTGCCTTTGCTTCTTCTTGGCCCAAAGAAAGGGTGCCGATGATGGGAAGTCTTCCTGTGTAGGTACGTGAAGCCCTTCAACACATCCCTGGCAAGTATGAAGACTTCCTCCAGGTCATCTATGAATTTGAGTCAAGTTCCCAGAGGCAAACGGCTGTGGATCTCTATAAAAGTCTACAGATTCTGCTCCGAGACTGGCCTCAGTTGTTGAAGGACTTTGCTGCATTCCTCTTGCCTGAGCAAGCTCTGGCCTGTGGATTGGTAAGTAAATGGGCAGAAACAGCATACTGGTCCCCTGACTGTCTCTAGACAGGTTCCCCGTGCCCTTTCCCCAAGGTGGTAAGAGTCTCCGTCTTTTCAGGGAGAGTTCTTCCCAACCCTCTTCTCGTTTCCTCTTTTCCCTCTCCTCCCGTCCCCTGCTCTCCCTGCTTGTGTTGAACCCAGGACTTCGCACTGAACTCCATCCCCCCCCGCCCCCCTTTCCTGAACAGGGTCTTACTGAGTTGCCCAGGCTGGGCTTGAACGTCAGTCCCTTGTCTCAGCTTCCCAGCCTGCTGGGTTTACAGGCTTGTGCCACCACCCCACACATGCCCCCCGGTTGTTTCGATGGCAAGTGAGAAGGTTTTAGTTGCCGCTGGGACCTTCCTTAGTCGCTCTGCTCCTCTCTGGTATGAAACAGGCATTCCCTTAGTAAATATTTGCAGAGTCTGAGGCAGTGTCAGACCAAGTTCTAAACACTAGGAATACAGCGGTTAGAAAAGGCTAGGGCAGGGTGGTGGCGCATGCCTGTAATGCCAGCACTTGGGAGGCTGAGACAGGAGGTGCATACAGTTTGAGCTGAGTCCAGGCAATTTAGCAATTTAAGCCCTGTGTCAAAATAAAAAATAAGAAAAGGGCTGGGGGATATAGCTCAGTGCGAAGGTGCTGGGTTCAATCCCCAGTACTGGGGGAAAGTCCCTGCCTTCAAGTTTATATTCTTGTGGGAAGAGTTAGGTGTAAATATATAAAATTACATAATGTACAATGTATAGATTATGAAATAAACAGCATGTATATGTATCTCTGTGATACTTTATATTGATGATGCATACAGAAAACTAAAGGGAGAGGGGCCGGAGAGTTGCAGATGTGTGCAGGGCTGGTGTGCGCCGTTTGACACACGGTGTCTGGAAAGGCCGGGGTGGCAGGTGCTGTTTGAAATGTTGAGGAGCACACACTTCGGCAGCACATGTACTAAAACTGAAGTGTTGAGGGATAGGAATTCAGTGAGAGTTGTCCCACTTGTCCTGGACTTCCTGTCATGACCATTAGGTAGAGGAAGAAAGGGATGATGGTCTTAGGCCGGTTAATGGGTGATTATGCATACGATGGCCATCTCCTCAGATGGGTGCGTATCCACGTGAGTTTGGGTGTCTATTTCATGATCCAGAAAACAGTAATTTGAGATGTTCACAGCTCTTGAGTCTTTTGTTCAAATCTTAGTTCTTGGGACCCAGGGTGGATGGATGCTCGAGTTTTGAACAGTCCTGCTGAGCCCCTGTACCCATGTTCTCAGTTCTCATCCTCAGTGCCCTTAAGGCCTTGCTGTGTATCTGACTCCTCTTTTGCCTCCTTCCACTCTGGTAGTTTGAGGAGCAGCAGGCTTTTGAGAAGAGTCGCAAGTTCCTTCGGCAGCTCGAGATTTGCTTTGCAGAAAACCCCTCACACCACCAGAAGATCATCAAGGTCCTCCAGGGCTGTGCGGACTGTGTCCCTCATGAGATCACAGAGGTATTCTTTCCTTCCGGCTTCCTTTCCGTCCTCTGGGCCCCAGGCCTCTCCTGCTGTCCCTGTAGTCTGTTCGAATCTTCGCTCTGGAGCGTCACAGGCTCCTGGAGGAGGAGCCTCTGCGCTCCGCGTGGGAAGCAGGCTGATCAGGAATCAGATCTGTCACGAACACCCTGCCCCTGCAGCTGGCCAGCAGGGAGGCGAGTTTTGAGAATTCTGTCACAGGGAGCAGAATGTGGGCGTGTATGTGCCTGCTTTGATTTGTGTCTTGAGTCTCTGGAGATGCCATCTTTGTCTGTGCCACTCTCCTCAGCTCAAGACACAGATGTGGCAGCTCCTCAAGGGCCATGATCACCTACAGGACGAATTCTCGATCTTCTTTGATCATCTGCGCCCAGCAGCAAGCCGGATGGGTGACTTTGAAGAGATCAGTTGGACGGAAGAGAAGGAGTATGAGGTACAGGACCTGCGGCTGCAGGAGGGTGTGCAGGGACGCCGCTGGCGGGAGGGACCCCCCTGGGGTCTGTGCTCAGCGCCACCACCTCCTCCCCAGTTTGATGGCTTTGAAGAAGTGGCGCTGCCTGATGTGGAGGAGGAAGAGGAGGCTCCCAAGATCCCCACAGCCTCAAAGAACAAGAGAAGGAAAGAGGCTGGGGCTCAGAATCATGACAAGGTACGTCAGGCTGCTGAGGGCTGTCCGCTTCTCACGGGCTGAGCCTGCGCTTCTCCCGAAATGCTTCTCTGGCTTGGTCTGGTCCAGAGCTTCTGCTCAGTGTCTCCGGGATCTGGTGAGAACCCAGTCCAGATGCCTGACTGCTGTGGACACGCAGAGCCTGGCGAACGCAGTGTAGACACATCAAGGCCCAGGAGTCCCCCAGCTCAGAGCTGTTTTCTCACTCTTGGTCTTTGCACTTTTTTTCACGGAGAAACGTACTGAAGGCGTCCTGAACGTATATTCAGGTGCAGCAGCAAATACTGAGCCATGTTACCAAGTATCAGCATCACTTGGAAGTCTTCTATGTTGCTTATTAACTCAGTTCTCACAATAATCCCATACAGTTTTGTTTTTTGTGGTTTTTTGGGGGTTGGTTTTGATTTTTTGAGAGAAGGTCTCACTATGTAGTTCAGGTTGGCCTTGAATGCAAGGCGATCCTCCTGCTTCAGCCTCCTGAGTGGTGGGATTACAAGCATGTGCCACCAGGCCCAGTTTGGAGAGACTGTTATTGTTTGCATTTTACAGAAGTAGCTGAAGTGCAGAGAGGCTGTGCCAGGGTCACATTTAGCACTTGGCAGCTGGGATGTGAGCCCAAGTAATCCAGCTCTAGTCTGCTCAAACTCACTGTTCTTCAAGAGTATGTTTATTTGCTGTGTATCTTCACTCTTCTCTGTGGAGAAACTGCATTGTAGAACAACCTTGGGCAGTGTGTATTTAACGTTTCTGTTTCAGTTTTTTCACCATAATTGGGGCAATAGTGGTCTTTATGTCTTGGGTTTATTAAACAGAGAGTATCACCGAATGAGCCTTCCGTAGGTACAAAGTCCTCTCTTGGGACATTCGGAGGAGAGGGGAGAGCTAAGGGAGGCAGAAATGGGAGACAAACCCAGATAGGCACATGAGTAGATCAGTTCTCACCTGGGCCGCTTCTGACTTTCCTTCAGCATCTCTTAGACTTGGAACATCTGGGCAGTTAGGCTAGGCTGGTCTTTGAGCTGGGTAGGATCGTTTCTGGGATTCATATTAGGCTTTTATCTGGTTAGGGCCTGTGACTTCCCTAGGCAGTGGGATGCAGTGGTATTAAGAGAAAGGGGAGGAGGCTTCTTCGAATGGCTTGCAAGTTAGCTTCCTTCCTTGGCACTAATCAAGGCCAGGTGTCTTACAGGAGACTGAGTGGCCAGATGGGGCCAAGGACTGTGCCTGTTCCTGCCACGAAGGGGGTCCCGATTCCAAGCTGAAGAAGAGCAAGCGGAGAAACTGTAGCCACTGTAGTGGCACCAAGGTGAGGAACATGCCCCGCTGCCCAGGGTTGGACCTGAGGCTGTCAGCAGTCAGGGTGACCTCAGGACACGGTGTTAACAAGGGTCATTTTCTACCACGGGTTTTTACCTTCTTGATTTCCTAAGAAGGTTACACACATAACTAATACACTATGCACATAAGTGTACATATCAAAATAAATTGATTTTTTTTTTTCTTCTGGTACCGGGGATCAAACTCAGGCAGGACCTTGCGGTTGCCAGGTGTTTTTTTTGGTCTCTTTTTTTTTTGGTACCGGGGATCAAACTTGGGACCTTCCACTTTCGAGGCAGGCACCAGAACCACTGAGTTAAATCCCCGGCCCGATTTTTTGGTTTTTTGGGACAGGGTCTCCCTCTGTAGTTGAGGCTGGCCTCCAACCCCCTAAATAGCCCAGGTAGGCCTTGAACTCATGGCACTTTTCCTTGCCTCAGCCTCTTACGTGCTGGGATTACAGGTGTGTGCTGCCATACCCAGCCTATGAATTTCATTTATTTATTTATTTATTTATTTTTAGGCACTGGGGCTTGAACTCGGTCCTCCTTGTGTTTGCGCAGCAGGCGGCGAAACCACTGAGCTAAATCCCCGGCCCCAAGATTATGAATTTTAAAAGAAATACAAAATAGATTTTGCTTTTCAAAGAGTTATGAGTAAAGCTTTTGGAATGGGGGTGGGGTGGTGGTGAATAGTTCAAATATTTTCAACTCTTTATTTTTATTTATTTATTTTTTTGGTACTGGGGATCAAACTCGGGTCCTTACACTTACACAGCAGGTGGCAAAACCACTGAGCTAAATCCCCAGCCCCAACTCTTTTCTTTTTTTTTAGTGAAACAAATGTCAGAAAAATAGATTTAAAAGTAACTCAGTTTCTCCAGAATGCCTTTGGTTGGCAGCAAAAGTGCAGTCCTGAGTAGTAGTGGGGCCTGCTCTGGGCTCTTGCACACAGCCAGCCCAAGACAAAGGTCAGGTCAGCCCTGAGGAAGGCCATCCCTGCAGGTCTGTGACAGCAAACCCTACAAGCACAAGGAGCCACCCGAGTCTGTGAGCAGCAGCCCCCATGGAGAGGCCAGCCCTGGGCGCAGTGCGAAGGAAGCAGGGCCAGGCAAGGAGCTGGGGGAAGAGGAGGCCCTGGAGGACCCGGAGAGCACCGACGCTCCGCAGAGCAGGGCGGGCAGGGCCGCCCGCAAGGGGGAGGCACCTATTCCAGGTGAGTGGCCAGCACCAGGCAGGACCAGCCTACCTTCTCGCTGGGGCCTAAGCCTCTCTCCCACCTGAAGAGCAGCCTTTGAGGGATGGTAGACCTGGTGTACTCGGGCCACTCATCACAGAAGGAAGGGTGCGGAGGTCCTGAGATTCTCTCCAAGTCCTCCCTGCCCAAACTGTCACGACGGCCCTTCTGGCTCTGGTGGGGGATTTCTGTCAGTGGAAGTGATTTCCCAACTTCTTCACACGTGAACTGTCGCAGCAGATCCCTACAGTGACTCGTAGTTTTCAGTCCTTAGGTACACTCTGATCCTGTCCATGTCCTTAGAGCTTGTTTCCCTCCTACCCAGGGTCGGCAGTGCGGAGCCTGTTGCTGTCCCCTCAAGAAGTGCCTCTTACGGACCATCTCCCAGAGGGCCCCCCAGCCCCACCAGAGACCCCTCAGTGCCCTCCCCCGACTGCAGCTGAACTGGACGCTGTGCAGAGAAGCCAGGCTGGGCCTGAGGGTCCTTCTGCCAGTGCATGCGCCAGGCCCGAAGAAGGGGCCAGCCGAAAGGCAGCGGGTGACTCAGAGGCCGCCTCTCGGGGCTGGGATGCCTTGCAGCCTGAGCCATTGCTGGGCACTGTGGAGACCCCTGCCCCTTCCCTGAGTCCTGCTTCCTCGAGGACCAGAGTCATTGGGAGGAGACTCACACCCGGGAAGCCAGACCCTCAAGACAGCTGGCTGCCCTCGAGCAGAGCTGGGGCAAGGAGAGCCAATAGGACGTCCCCTGGCCACGAACCGTCAACAGGAATGGACACCTCAGAGACGGCTCCTGAAGCACCCAAAAGGAGTCTGGCTAAAGACGGGGGTGTTCAGGGCAGGGGTCTGGAGGGGGAGCAGCAGCTGAAGGCCACAGAAGCTACCGTGTGTGCGAACAACAGCAAGGTCAGCTCCACTGGGGAGAAGGTTGTCCTGTGGACCAGGTGGGTCAGGCTGCAGGGTGTATGGAAAGAGCCTGGGTCACCCCACGTGGCTCCAAAGGGCTAACCCTGGCTGCGTTACAGGGAAGCGGACCGAGTGATCCTCACCATGTGTCAGGAACAGGGAGCGCAGCCGCAGACCTTCAGCAGCATCTCTCGGCAGCTGGGAAACAAGACCCCAGCCGAGGTGAGTGGTGGGTGGGGAGTTGCGTGGTGTTGGGGACACCACCTGTCCTTGCCCAAGTCCGAGGAACCAAGTGAGCGAAGGGCATAACCATGAGGGTGGCAGCGGCTCTAGAAGAGGAAGGACATTAGATGGGAGTCAGAAGGCCCTGGTCTCCATTCTCTTTGGTTTTAGGAGTGTGACTCTGGGAAAACCCTTGACTTCCAGAGTTCCTCACGTGTGAGGACACTGCCCTCTCAACATTACCGTGTGGAATAAGTACGGTTTTCCAGGGTGATGCCCAGGTGTCCGAAATGTCAGTGTTACTAGTTTAGAAAAGTGAACGAGCCTCTCTCCTCGGTCAGGTCTCCCACCGCTTCCGAGAACTCATGCAGCTCTTCCACACGGCCTGTGAGGCCAGCTCTGAGGACGAGGATGATGCCACCAGCACCAGCAACACGGACCAGCTGTCGGACCACGGGGACCTGCTGTCTGAGGAGGAGCTGGATGAGTGAGCCTGGGCCCAGGCTGTCACCTGCGCAGGACCGTTTCCGCAGGCAGCCAGCACTGGGGATGGTGTGAGAGCTCTGCACACAGCTGCAGAGGAGCTGAGGACAAGGACCTCGTGACGGTGAGCGGGCCCAGGGCTGTGTCCTGTGCCTCTGGGGCAGACCTCCTGAAGGCCTTCCAGTTCCACTCTGTAAATGACCACTGATGGAGTGGGGTGCTGCTCCCCTCCCTCCTTGTCGGAGGGTACCTATTTATTGTTGTGTGGGCCACAGTGTCTCTTAACTGTAATAAACGCTGTGTCACGTAGCCAGTCCCAAGACACTGAGCTCCCCTGCTGAGGATGCTGGGCTCTGTGGCCAGCAGTTTTTATTGCAGAGGGATCCCCACCCTGAGAGCGTCAGTCTGTGAGGCTGTCGCTCTCCCGGTAGCACTGGGCCAGGCTGTGCAGCTCCTGCAGCAGCTCTTCCACGTCGCCCTGTTCCACCCCCGTGTCCAGGAAGCTGGCCCAGCGCCGCAGGTCGAGTTGCTCGAGCTCCTTGGCCAGGGCTCCCAGGGTCTGGTGCAAGGACGAAGAGGAGCGCAGGGCCCCCAGCACCGGGATGCTCTGCTCCGCTGTGGAGGAGACAAGTGTGGCTGAGTGGGGCATACGCATTCTGCCCGGGACTCTTGGTGAGCCGACAGGGAGGCGTGGGTGCGTGCTCGTTAGGCATGGCTGTGAAGGAGATTTGGTGAATTGTGTGCAGCCCCTTCAGTCTGCCCACCACTCCAGAGGAAGGGTACTTCTCAGGAGCGTAGAGCGAATAAAGGAATGTTTACCTGGACTTTTCCAAAAAGCACTTCAATCCAGGAGGAGCCAGTAAAACCCCTCCCCATGCCTGGAATCTTAGTTTTCTTCAGCTCATACTTACCTGTGCCCCTGAGGGGACAGCCAGGAGCCACCCCCTGCTGGCCGAAGCTGGAGGAGAAGAAGGGGGGGTACGGAGGGGCCACCCTGCAGGGGTCAGCAGCAGATGGGAAGAGCTGTGGGGCAGAGACTGCCGTTAAGGAAGGAAGGCATGGCGGAGGGTCTGCGAGAAGGCAGGAGCACTCGGCCTGCTGACCTTGCCACTCTGGGCTGCTGCTCTCGTAAATACTGGGCCAAGACTTCTTCCCCGGTGGTGCAGGCGTGGAGCAAGGATGGCAGCGGTGTCCCTGGGGGGAGCAGACTGCGGAGCAAAGCCAAAACTGCCTTTACTCTGGCAGCCACAGTAAGAGCCGAGGAGCTTCCATGCGCAGAAGATGGGGCCCTTAGCTGAGTCAGAATGCTCAGAGCCGCCCCACCCCACTTGTTTTCATTTTTAAAAAGGAGGGTGATTGTGGTGAGAGGAAGCGATGGCATTGGAATGCCTTGGCAGAGAAAGGGACAGGGACCAACAGTTCTGACCTCGTGTGACTTGCTTTGTCTACACCCCTTAGCACCACTGACTGGGCGAAGCAGCGTGTTCCAGAGGGGTCCCCACATGCAGACAGCGGGGTCCACGGGGTGGTTCCTCCAAGCTGTATCAGGGCATCGGGAAGGGACTGGGCTGGAAGCCAGGGAAAGGGGATGAGTGCTTCAGCTGTCACCACCTAAAGATGAGGAGATCGGTTACAGAGCCCTTTCTCAGCACTGAGCCCACTCCTCCCGAAGCCGCATACCTTCTTCCCAGAGTAGGTCAGCATATCTCCCAGCCGGACCATGGAAACCAGAGAGGAATGGAGGCGGTAAGGAGCCGTGACTGTGTCCAGCGCTGTGGCCAGAATGGCACTGCAGTGGAAGGGCAGGGTGGCCTGTAAGAGGACATGAGCGCACTCAGGCTTCCAGGCCTGTAAAGGAATGGAGGCAGAAGAGTAATGGCAGAGGTCAGAGGGTGAAGCAAGGGCATGCTTGGCCACGGCTGGACAAGCTCGGGATGGTGGGATCCAGGAGGCCACGGCATCGTTGAGTTCAACTAAAGGGCTTCGAGAATAGCCACAGCCCAGGGGTGACTTGGGGAGTGCGGGTGACCCATGGCCAGCTGTGGGCAGGTCAGGCACCCAGCCTTACGTCGTAGTGCAGGGAAGGGAAGTTCACGGGTGGCTGAGGTCGCAGGCCCAGGCTCCCACTCACGGACAAGGGGCAGACGAAAGAGCTGTGAGCCGTCAGGCGCACCAGACCGAACACTGTGTTTAACAGACGGTAGATGTTTTTCTGTGGTTCCTGGTGAAAGAACGGTTTGCCTCAAGCAACTTTTCCCATAGTATTCTCATTTCTGCCTCTCCATGCTGACTTCCTTCTCCCCAAGTTCCACTTACCCCAGGGTTGCAGGGGCCAGGCAGAAGGCCCCAGGTTATCACTCCCCGCCCAGAATACTCGTCTTGTAGCAGCTCTGCAGCCTTGGTGCCCAGCCCAGAGAAGCCATTGTGCAGGTCACACAGGATCTGGAAGCCCTGGAGAAAGGAGGAAGGATAAAAATCAAGAGTAGGATGGGGAGTTCTGCCCTGCGTTCGTCTTGCCACACAGCTACCTGCAAGTAGTCACATTCTTCCACGTAGAAGTGCAGCCTGTCCTCCAGCTCCTCCAAGTACCTGGGTTCCTTCAGGATACTCTCTCCTTGGCCAAAAGCCTCCAGCCTCCCTGTTTCCCTGCCACAGCGAAAGAGTCTAAGATGAAACCTTCACCCTCCTACCCCAGCTTCTCCATCTCTTGGGAGAAGATGGCCCAAGAGCAATTTGTGGGGCCCTCAGCTCCTTGCCTCCTGGCCTCAGGTCTCCTTCCATACCCATCATGGTTGTATTTGTGAATCAGACAGATGCTCCGCGGGTGGAGGTGGACTCTGAGGAAGTCTGACCAGACTCTGATGCTGCTTGCCGCAGGGACGAGTGGCTTTGGCTTTGGAGCGCTGGTGACTGGTGGGGGACCTGAACACAGCAGGAGGGTGTGCACCCATCTGTCCCACCTGGCCTCCCATCCAGTTCCCAGCTCTCCGGGATTGGAGCAGGCTCACCTTTGCCATTAGGGATGGATTTGACCCTCCAGACACCATTGCTAAGCACTCCCTGAAAGAAGTGATGAAAAGCTTTATTTAGTTCCAGGCCATACCTTGCAAACGACCCCCCCCCCCATCTTTTTTCCAGTACCAGAGATTGAACTCAGGACCTTGCGGTTTCGAGGCAGGCTTGGTGCCAGTGAGCTTAATCCCTGGCTTCTCTCTCTCTCTTTTTTTTTTTGAGACAGGGTCTCGCTATGCAGTTATTGGCCTGGAACTATGTACACCAGGCTGGCCTCAGACTTGTGGTAATCCTCCTGCCTCAGCCTCCCCAATTCTGGGATTACAGACATGCCTCATCATTCCCCGCTGCAGCCTCTTTCTGTTTAGGTCATCACAGTCCTTCGCAAAAGTGCTCTTTCCCAAAATACTACTTTAAGGTGACCCCCTGCCTCTGCCCCAGTGGAGGCTCTTGGGTTTTAGCCAGGGTTAAAGGGCGCAGGGTAGAGGCCCTCACCTCTGCATTCTGAAAGTCCTGGAGATAAGGATTCTTGGGATAGACTTCCTCCTCTTTGTGTGTGGTGAGCTTGCCCTGCCTGAAAAAGATTGGTCAAAAAACTGTCACTATGAAGAGACATCCGGCTTTTTGTGCCCTACGCACCCCACACATGAAGTACACACCATGCTATGGCAGCATCCAGCTGTTTGTCCCTGTAGAGTCCTCCTTCCTCTTTTAGAGAGCTCAGACTGCCTGCGAGGAAGTAACAGGAAATCCTAGGTCAAAGCCTAGGGCAGCCTTCACGGCCCTCAGGCTTGTCTCCCAGATGCATCTAACAGCCTGCCCAGCAGCTGGCTCTCCCAAAATTTCCCAGAGGTACGGGGAGGGTGGTGTCCAGAAGAATACAGATCCCATCCTTGCTGTCGCAGCTCGGTCGCTCCGAGTCCCGGCGGAGCGTGGCCGATCCGCGCCTCTCTCGGGCTAGCATTCAGGTCTTGATCGCCCGGCCCACCAGGGGAGGTTCCCGAGGAGCAGGGGTGCTACAGACTGCGCCACCCTCACCCTTCAGGTCCATGAGGATGAGTCTCGGCGTGTAGGTTTCCTGGCCGTGCAGCGTCCGGCCCGTCCGGTACAGGACGTCGGGGCACAGCTCTCCTGGTGGCTCCGCGCCATCGGTGGCCCTGCCCAGCGCGGCATCCTGGGGAAGCCAACAAGGGAAACTGGACTCGGGTGCGACAGGGCGGAAGATTCCGAACGATTCCGTAGGGACAGCTCCCGGGAGCCCTCACCTGCTGGTTCCACCAGTGTGCCCCCACGAAACCCGCAAAGTGCCCGAATTGCAGCGTGAGCACCTCCCGGGGCCCGCCCGCCATGCCGCGGAGCCCACTCTGCGGGACTGCCCTGCGCGTCCGCTCGCCGCTCTTAGCTGATTGGCTCGACAGGCTTGTGGGCGGGCCCCAGCCTCTGCACTCTATTGGTCCACAGATACATCCTTTTCCATTGGATAAACGGTTCGCAGGGCCTCGTCCCGCTTGGCCTCTTCCTGGCGAGGGGAGGGGCTCCGCTGGCCGCGCCGGAAGTCGGGCCGCCTCACCGCGGCCGCCTTCCGCTCTCGCTAGGCACCCTCCAGTCCCGGAGCTCCTCCGGGCGGCGCTGTCTCTTCTCAGAAAAACAACTCCTGGCCGGGTTGCATCACAGGTTGATTCCCCGGTACCGGAAAACAAAGTCCCTTAAAGCTTCCCACGAACGCCTTCGTCTCCAGGTCACAGCCGGCGTGACCTCCTGCCCCGTGGACTGGTCGGGCCTCTGTCAGTGTCTGACAGGTATCAGTCCACGAATGGGAGCCCGTCTCCTTACCAGGTGTGACATTTGTCTCTCTTGGGGCGTATACTTTTGTTGATTTCATCGTTGCACAACAGTCCGTCGTATGACTATCCCAAATGACGCATTCTGCAGACCGCCAGTTCTGCTGCTAATGGCCTTTGAGATATTTGCCTCCCGTGCCTAGGCACGTATTTCTAGGAGTTTTGTTTCGTTTTGTTTTGTTCCTCACTCTGTAGCCCAGGCTGCCCTCGAACTCTCAGCAGTCCTACCTCAGCCTCCCGAGTGCCGGGATTACAGGCGCGCACCACCATGCCCTGTTAGGAGTGTTGTTGCAGGGGTGAGGTTGGGTATGGTTTGAATTTGATAAAAAAAGATACATTTCCTAAAAATTCTTTACTAGTACATTGCCACCAACAGTACGTCAGTCGATGTTCCATAAACGGCACCATTTAAAAATTTTCAGTCATTATCACATGGTTTTACTTTTTGTATTAGTGAGGTCGAGCGCACCATTTCGTGTGTGTCAGCCTTCGGGCCTCCCTTTGCCTGAAATGCTTGTTCGTGCCTCTTGTTCGGGGTCCTTTTGGGTTGATTGTTGTCGGTGCAGTACTTTATTGTGGATCTAAGTGCATTTTCAGTTACACGTGTCGAAAATACTTTCTCCCACAGTGGTTTGCCTTTTGATTTTCTTTTTTTTTTTTTTTGGTGCCGGGGATCGAACTCGGGTCCTTGAGCTTGCGCAGCAGGCGGCGAAACCACTGAGCTAAATCCCCGGCCCCGGCCTTTTGATTTTCTTAAAAGAGGTCCTTTGATGCTGGGCGTGGTGGCACTTTCCTGTAATCTCAGCACTTCGGAGGCTGAGGCAGGGAGATCACCACGAGTTCGAGGCCAGCCTTGGGCTACATAATGAGCTCAGAGCCAGCCTGAACTACACAAGGAGACCCTGTCTCCAACCAAAAAAAAAAAAAGAAAAAGGAAAAAAAAAAAGAGGACTTTTGAAGAACAGGTTTTTTTACTTTGTTGTCTGTAGTGCAGGGGATAGTCGTATTTATTATCTTCCCAAATGTTGTATTTTTGTGGTGCTGGGACCAAACCCAGGGCCTCACGCTTGCTAGACAAGTGTTCTACCACCAAGCTAAATCCCAGCCTCTTACTTTGTTTTGAGACAGGGTCTTGCTAAATTGCCCAGGCTCACCTTGAACTTGTGATCCTCCTGTGTCAGTCTCCTGAGTAGCTGGGGTTACAAGTGTACATGCAACTCATTTTTAAATTGTGTGGTTTATCTTAATAAGTTAAAGCAGTATTTTATATATTCTGTGTACATATCCTTTATATGATGCAAGTCTATTTTGCAGAGGAAAACTTTTTACTTTAAGTCTAGCTTGTAAAATCTTTTGAGTCAAAATTTTCTAATTTGAATACCTTTGGTGGCTTAAGAAATATTTGCCCAGTTCAAGATGATGTCCTCCTATGTTTGTTTATTTTCTGAGACAGAGTTCTGCTCTGTTGTCCAGCTGGTATCAAAGTCCTGGGCTCTAATGAGGCTCTCACCTCTGCCTTCCTGGAAGCTGGGATGGTAGATGTGCCCTGCTGCCCTGAATGTGTTTTATTGTGTTTTATAGTTCACTTCTTCCATTTAAGCCCACAATTTATTAAATTTGTCTGATGTGAAGGGGCAACATTCATCTTTCTGCATGTACATCCAGTTTTCCCAGCAATATTTATTGAAGGTTACATCCTTCCTCATTGAATTGTGTTGACATCTCTGTTGGAAAATCAATTGACTATAAATATAATAAAGGTCACTTTTGGATTCTGCTTTGTTCCATTGGCCTGATACCTACTTGTATGCTAATACCACACTGTTTTGATTACTGTAGCTTTTTACATTTAAAAAAATTCAGTATAATGATTTAAAAATTATTTTGGCTATTAAAGGTTTGTTAATGTCCATATAAATTTATAAATTTGAGTCAGTTTTCAACTTTTGCAAAAAATTATTTTTTGGTGGTGGTTCTGGAGATGAAATTTAGGGCTTTACACCTGCTAGCCAGTGGCTCTGTTCCTGAGCTATGCTTCTTGCCGACCGAAGTCTCTGTAAGTCAACCTGGCACCACTGAGCATGAACAGAACTGAGTCTTCCAGTCAGTGAATGTAGACTGTCTTCCCATTTATTTAGATCTCAATTTCCCTCAGTAATGTATTGTGTACATTTCACATTTCTTTTACTGTTAATGTGAACAGAATTACTTTAATTTCATTTTTTGGATGGTTCATTGCTGATAAAGAGAAATACAATGGACTTGTATCTATTGATCTTATATTATTGTGACCTTGTTTTTGTTCTAGTACATTTTGGGGGCTATCGTAAGGTTTCTACATCCAGGACAATGTATAAAGGCAGTTTTGATTGTTCCTTCCAGTCGGATCTAGTCGAGTGATGAAGAGGAGCCCCAAAGGTTAGCTGTGTAGTTGCTCAGCATGGAGATCATAAATAGGGGTGTGGCTGGGTGTGGTGGTGCGTTCCTGTAATCCCAGCTATTTAGAAAGCTGAGGCAGAATGATTGCAAGTTTGAAGTCAGGCTGGGCTGCTTAGTGCAAACTTATCTCAAAATAAAAAATGAAAACAGAAGCCAGGCATGGTTGTAATCCCAGCAGTTGGAGGCTGAGGCAAAACAATCTCGAGTTCAAAGCCAGCTTGGGCTAGAGTCTGGACTACAGACGCTGTCTCAAAAAAAGAAGCAAAACAGAACAAAGCAGTATGGCTGCTTTGATCCCAGTACTCGAAAGAAAAAAAAAAATCATTTGAGTTATGAACATCAGGACTGCAGAAGGTGCTTATGGAAAGGTGGACTGGATAGGGCAGATGTTTGAGTCAGAAAAACTGAGTTGTGTTTAGCAGCCTCGTAAGAAGAGGCAGTTCTTCAGCAGGACTCTACACACCAGCGATGATTCAGATGCACACCTGTGTCTGGAGTGGAGCTGCCTGAGGTGGGTGTTTTCCCAGCGCCATGTGCAGCCAAGGATCAAGCCTGCCAGTATGGTTTAGTGCTGGCCACGCCCTGATGAGAGTAGTGACACCTTGTGACCCCAGGAGACACAAGCACTGGATTCTGGGGACCAGCGACCACGGTCATTACCCTGGCAGATGTTCTCACTGGCAGTGGTGCCCTTGCCACAGTACCTTCCCGGTGGGATGGCAGGGTGTTGTCCATGGCGGCAAAGCCCATGACACTGCCCTCTTGGAGCGCTGTGTTTTGTAATCCCTTCTTTTAAAATGAGTTTGAGGGCCAGGGATTTAGCTCAGTGGTTCCACCGCCTGCCTCGCAAGCTCGAGGACCGAGTTAGATTCCCAGTCGGTACTAAAAAACAAAAAACAAAAAACTTAATTCTAAATTGAGTTTGAATGGGCACTTAATTTACACGAAAAAATGGTGACACATTATATTTCCAAGAAAAATGCAGAAACATCGATGTATATGATACACTTTGTGTATGGGGGGGTGGTATTTAAAAAAAAAGAATACTCTAGCATTGGGGATTTAGCTCAGTGGCACTACCGCCTGCCTCGAAAGCGCAAGGTCCCGAGTTCGATCCCCAGTACCAAAAAAAAAAAAAAAACCAACACATAAATTTAGCCTAGTGTGGTGGCCCAGGCCTTAAACTCCAGCTACTCAGGAGGCTATGGCAGGATTGCAAATTCAAGGCTGGCCTGTGCAAATAGTGAGACACTGACTTGAAAGCAGAAAGGGACCACGGATATACCTCAGTGGAGGAGCACTTCTTAGCACACCTGAGGCCTAGCAATCCTCAGTATTACAGCACCCCCGTTCCCCCAGCGTAAAGGTGAACTAGAAAGCCCAGTGATCCAAGTGGAGGGATGCAGAAGTCAGGGCTCCAGAGAAGCACACAAAAGGGATCTAACCTGAACCCCTCTGCACCTCCACAGCTGGCTATGCGGCCTCTGTGTGCCCGATGCCAGCACATCACTCCAGTGACGCTGACACCCTGCAAACCCTGCCCCTTCCACGGGTTCCTGGGACTGGAGCAGGGTGGGAGTGAGTTGTTTCTTTTTTTTTTTTTGGTACCTGGATTGAACTCAGGACCTTGCACTTGCCAGGCAGGCAGGGTGCCACTGAGCTACACCCCCAGCCCTGGTAGTTCTGTGTGTGATAGAGATCTTTTTAAAATAATGCATCAAGTCTAGATTATAAAAATTTGCAAAAAAAACCCCAACAAAACCACAAGCTGAGGATCACTATATTAGTGATCTGAATTAGTATTTTCCCAATTCTCCCAAGGATGGTACATAGACAACACAAATCTAAGAGCATTAAAGGTAAGTCAATTCATTCTTTAGTGTATGGCGTATAGATTTAGTGCTCACTTCCCTCAGGAGCCCGTGGGAAGGGGCTGTACCATACAGCGCTGCTTGGGTCTCTACCTGGGAGCATCAGGGATAAGAGTGTGAATGCCCAGGAGGGAGAATGAGACTGTGAAACTTAATCTCCTGAATTGATTGAAGTCTGATTCTCAGCTCCTCCCAGCAGAATGCAAGTGAGATTCAACGGAGGCCAATCTGAAGTCTCTTTCCTTATAAATCTACACAGTGCTTTAAGAAAGATATTTTATTATTTGTAGGAAAAGATCCATGATTATCTTAAATGTAAAAACATCCCGCAATGTGAAGTAGTTTTAGGAACAAGGGGATATCTTATTGTCATATGGTCACGTCACAAGGAATCCAAGACAGTGAAGGCCCCGAGCCCCTGGGAGGCCTGTTTCACCCCAAGGCCGGGAGCCTGGCTGCTCTGCCTCAGCACTGTGCCACTTCCCTGTGACTGGGTCCAGCTTAAAGAAAATGTCCATTGACTTCCATGCATTTTGTGATGATGGCTTAGAGGTAGGCACAGAGCCGCTCCAGCTGGCCGGGGTTGGCATTACTTAAGAACAGCAGCTCTTTCTTCCCTTCTTCTGTAGGAGCTAAAATGGAGGCAAGCACAGGTTACGTGGCAATTTCTGCTGGCTGCATTGTGTCTTCTAAAAACGCTATGGTCAGAGACTACCTTAGCCATATTATTTCCTACAGCAATCTCCCCAGCACCTTGTTTTTTGTCCTTTACAAACTACCATCCTGCAGCTACTTTGACTCTTCCATCTCCAATAACCTGTTCCCGTTACTATGAACTTTCTATTACCTAGTGATAGAACCTTTTACTTTACTTCTACATCTCCTCCCATATCCAGAGATGAGGTAGATATAAATGGACACATAGAATGCTTTCAGTTAGAGTAGACCAAATCTGGTACTGAGGGCTAAGATTTTTGTTTTGGTTTTTTTTGAGACAGGGTCTCACTGTGTAGTTCAGTCTGGCCTTCAACTCACTATGTAGCCCAGGCTGGCCTTGAACTCCTGGCGATCCTCCTGTGCACGACCATGCCTGGTTATGACCTATCAATATTAGTTAACATTTTCTATACACACGTGAGACCATGCATGGCAAAGACTGAGTTTGGTGCTCGTGTTGCCTCTCATATAGAATAAGTTGTCTATGGGTGTCCGAGTGCATGAGTCTCTCAAATGACATTTGTTAAATAAATGCAGTAATGAACGTTGTAATCTCAGCATTCTGGGAGGCTGAGGCAGGAGGATCACAAGTTAGAGGCCTGCCTGGTCAACTTAAATGACTTAGCCAGACCCTGGCTCAAAATAAAGAAAAAAAAAATGCTGGGTGTGGTGGTGCACGCCTGTGATCCGGCACCCGGGAGGCTGAGGCAGCAGGATCACCATGAGATTGAGGCCAGCCTGGGCTACACAGCGAGACCCTGTCTCAAAAAACCCCCAATATATAGCACTGGGAATGTAGCTCAGTGGTACAGCATGTGCCTAGCATGCATGAGGCCTTGAGTTCAATCTCCACCACTGCAAATTTAAAAAAAAAACAAAACAGTAAAAAAAAAAAAAAAAATCAACAGAAGAGAGAGTGTGGCAGCAACCCAAACATCTGGAAGCTGCCTGTGGCTTGACATGACTTTGCTGCTTTATAGCATCAACATTTTGTTTTGGACAAGATGAGAATTTGGGGAGAAGTAGAATTTCTCTGGTAAGCCATCTTTCTATACCATCTTATCAGCTAGAAAACAAGTCAGGATAAAGGGAAAAATGGTGAAATGCAAACCATGAGCTTTCTGAGGGAAGGGCTGGGCCCAGGTCACAGCTCCTACTGCAAGCACAAACCCCTGAGAAGAAAAAGCAAACAACTGACCTTTCTCATGCTGGATCCAGTTGTTCTCTAAATAATAATGAACGCAACTTTCAAACTCCTTTGGTTTGTAGTTAGAAACCAGGATGGGAAGAAAGGGATCCAGGGCGTCAAATCCCTCCTGGAGAAGGAAGAGGATGAGGATGCAGTTATTAGTTATGTGACTGATCGGCAGAGGGGGCTCTTCTGTGTCCTCAGCCTCTCTCTGGGCCTCCACATGGCTAGGTGGAGCACTTGTCTGACTGTAGTATATTTTTTGACACTTCTGACTTTTGGAACCAAGTCATATTTTATGAATTCAAAACCAGAAAATAGGCTGGGGATTTAGCTCAGTGGTTTCGCTGCCTGGTGCACAAGCACAAGGACCAGAGTTCGATCCCTGGTACCAAAAACAAAACAAAACAAAACAAAAAACCAAAACCCCCCAGAAAATAAAATCAAGAAGAATGGGGAAAAAGGACCCTAAATGGAACATAAGCAGAAATAATGGCTCAATGCAAATGTTGAAATAACTATAACACTGAAGAAGGGGAAGAGGAATTAAGCCAAGTAACTTCTGAACAGAGTGTCTGGACTATAGTATGGCTTAAGACAAAAACTAAATATTGAATTCTTAATTTTCAGAGGCGAGAGTTGGCAAATCTGAAACTATTCCTAACCATTTTCTAGAACTGAGCTCATAAGTAAATACACTGTTGCTGAGATCAGATTTCTTAGTCTTAGAAATATGGGAGGAGCAAGGGTAGAATCAGGTGGCGATGTTGGCATGGCATTGGCATCCATCAGTATGAACCCAAAGTTCATAATTAACAATTAATATCCTTGTAGTATTAGTTAACATCTAATTAGTATCCCTGCCTTACCTCCCTTCACTATTCCCTTGCGCAGTGGCTGCTCTGTAAGGCAGGTAAGGCAGGGACAGGCTGACTGGGGCTGGCATATGTGGTCTCTAGTTTTCAAGGCTGATTATTTTCCTGCTAGGTCTTATTTTCAGGGAAACAAATTAATTACAGAAGGAAAATCACTACTGAGGAGATACAGATGGACATGATCTCAGAGAGTGTTCAAAATGAACATCTTGAGTAAAGGAGCGATAGACTTCATGTTCCCCAAGGAGACATCAGACAAGCTCAGAAAATATGCTACAACATAACTGACACACACCGTACTGTGTCAAAGGCATAAAGCCTAAGATTACAAAAGACTAAAGGCAGAGGAACTGTCACAGATTAACTCAGAGACCTGACAACCAAACTGACACGTAACTGAAGATTTTTTTCTCTAAAGGGTATTGGGTTAAGTGGCAAAGTCAGAGTAAGTCTTACAGATTGAAGTATTATATCACAGTCAATTCCTTGATTTGGTAATTGTGCTCTGGATATGCAGCAGAATCTCTCTCTCGTTTTTTGGTACTGGAGATCGAACTCAGGACCTTGTGCTTGCAAAGCACGTGGTGGAACCACTGAGCTAGATCCCTGGCCCTCTTTTTTTAAAGAAAGAGACATTAGGGCCACGTGTGGTGGTGCATGCCTATAATCCTAGCACTCGGGAGGCTGAGGCAGGAGGATCACTGTAAGTTTGAGGCCAGCCTGGGCTACACAGTAAGATGCTGGCTCAAAAGAAAAAATAAGAAAAAGAAAAAACAGTTATGAAAGGTTAACACTTGAAATCTGGGTGAAGGGAACAGAGGAACATGACTTTTCTCTAAGTCTGAAATTGTATCAAAGTAAACAGAGCCACAAAGTGTTGTTTCTTTAGGCAGAGGACTATATAAGGGAAACAAAGTTCTCCGTGGCTTGACCTTGCCCAGTAGATCCTGGGGCAGATGGGCTTTGGAGGGCTTGAAGAGCGACCCAGTCTGGCTCAGAGCCAACACAATGGCGCCTCCATGCTGAAAGAAAGGAAATAAGGCATAATTAGAAGAAGCTGAAAAAGACAGCATCAGTTTCACTGTGTACGTTGGGATTTCACTCTCCCAAAGATAATACAAAGATACTGTTAACTATCGCAAAGAGAGTAAAAGTAGTCCAGACAGGGATGGTGGCCCATGCCAATAATCCCAGCACTGTGGGAAGCTGAGGCAGGAGGAGTGCGGGTTCCAGGTGGCCTAGGGAGTCTAGCAGGACACTGTCTCAAAAAGGGCCAGGGAGGGGACTGAGAATTTAGCTCAGTGGTGCCGCCGCTTGCCTCGAAAGCGCAAGGCCCCGATCCCCAGTACCAAAAACAAAACAAACAAACAAACAAAAAAGGGAATCTTCTTGGCCATATAAAATCCATAGTATCTTGGGCCGGGGATTTAGCTCAGGGGTTCTGTTGCCTGCCTCGAAAGCGCAAGGTCCTGAGTTCAATCCCTGGTACCAAAAGAAGAAAAAAAAAAGCAAAAAAGAAAACAAAGGGCCAGGGAGCTGGGGACACAGCTCAGTGCAAAGGCCCTGAGTTCAATCCCCAGTACCCTGTCTCACACACACACATCTCAATATTTAAATAAAATAGTTTTGAGTATGTTTACTCGAGTCAAATTGAAAAGTTAGAAATCAAATACATTGATTTTAATCCAGACTTACTCCTAATGTGGTACAGCTATAGGAACTAGATAAGAGAACACTGTGGCCTTAACACCAGAGACTGCAAAGACAGTACTGACGTGGCAGTGTCACACACTCACCCAGTCGTTGCGCGTCATCTTCCTCAGGTTGTGAATCAGTGCCAGCTCCTCTGCTGCAATCTGCATGTTGTCAGTGAGAGAGGAGAGGTCATCATGGGACAACTGAGCTGGCCAAACGAACAGCGGCCCTCACTGCGCCTGCGTCTCTGGGACAGGTGCCGGCTGCTGGCCCAGGACCGCCAGGCCTGTCCCCCAGAGTGCAGGTGCCTGCAGCCCCAACCCTCCCCCTTCCCAATGCTGCCAGTCTTCTCCACCTCCACCAAGCAGCCTCACTTGGAAAAACTAACGGCGAGAAAGAGCCAGGAAAGAAAACAGCCGCTGTCCTCCCTTCCAAGACGCTGTAACACAGCGGTGGTGCAGGGGAAGCCTTGGTGTCACCGCCTGCTTCTAACACTGTTTTCCCCGAGCACAGCGGCCCAGCACTCGGGGCAGGCAAGCACCCTGCATGGTGCGCACAGCTGTCTCGGCCCCTGCACACGCAAGCAGAAGGCAGGGAAACCCGCAGAGAAAGGCCTCTTCCTACCAGGCTCTGATCTTCTCTCTTCAGTGTGGTCCTCCCCCAGAGCGCGTTGACACCGTCCATGGCCACCAGGAGGTGGAACAGCCCCGCAGAGCTCTGCCTCTTGAGCTCCTTCAGGACAATGCCAACCGCATCGGTGGCGTTCTTCACCCGGGTGATGCCCTGCATGGAGATGGTGGCTCAGAGGCCTGTGGAGGCCCCCTCAGGGCGGACGCGCGGTCGGTGCCCTTCCCTGTACCTGCTCCACCACTTCTCCCAGGGGACTGCCTTTCTCAGTGCTTTCTCTCTTATTCCAGACATACTTCTCTTGGACTTTTATCTAAAAACAAGCAAACAAAATAAAAACCACAAATAGCTGCATTCATCTGTAGTTGAGCAGACGGGAGGTTAGGGTGAACAGGAATCAGTTTAAATGTTTCACAGAGGCTGTTAAGAGATTTGATGTAAGCCAGACACGGTGACACCCGCCTGTAATCCAAGAGCTCTGGGAGGCTGAGGCAGGAGGATAACAAGCTCCTCAGGCTGGGGAATTCAAAGAGACCCTGTCTCAAGAAAGAAAAATACAAAAGGGCTGGGGATGCAGCTCAGTGAGAAGGCCCTGGGTTAAATCCTCAGTACTGAAAAAAAAGGGAGGAAAAAAACCTCCCCAAATACCCAATATAGAAGTGAATGCTTTGTAGCCCACCTGTGCTGGGAGCTTTGAAAGAAAAAGGTACAAGAGGGATGCTGACTATAAAGGTCCAGAAGGCGATGGTGGCAGCTGGATGTTATTTTAATTAATTATTTTGAGTGCAAGGGACTGAACCCAGGACCTTGCACACGCAGACAAGCGCTGTACCTCTGAGTGACTACCCCAGCCCTTCTTATTTTTGACATGGGTTCTTGCTAAGTGGCCGCGACTGGCTTTGTACTTGTTTTCCTCCTGACTCAGCCTCCCAAGTGTTGGGCCTACATGCATGCAATGCTATCCCCATTTTCTTCCACTTACTTTTTTTTCCCCCCTCAGTACTGGGGATTGAACTTAGGACCTTGCACTTGCCAGGCAGCCATGGTGGCACCGAGCTAAATCCCTGGTCCCTTCACTGCACTTTTACTAAGCCCTTGGGCCAGTGGCGGGACCCTGTGTCACTGTGGCTGCTCTACCCAGAGTCAGAAAGCCCTAGAGAGCACACCCAAGAAGCCAGGGTGGACAACAGTGTTTCCCATACATTTCTGGTTCCCAGAAAGTCTGCAGAAAACCACACAGCGAGCACTGTGCCCATGGTTCACGTGAGGCTGTACCTCAGAAAAGCCAGCCAGCCAGTCTGAATTTTGTTTTGTTATCTACTAAATGAGAAGTTTACTCTTGCCTTTTTATTTTACATAGATGAATGGGTTTCAAGTTGTAAGCCCAGTGTAAGCAAAGCCGTGAAGGAAACACCGAGTGTTGCTATGTGCAGCAATTCTGCAGTCTCCCAAGTGCTCCGGGCCACAGAAGGTGCAGTCGCACCTGAGGAAGCCGTTGCCACCCGCCCACTGGAGTCCAGTCACCTGGCTCAGGAAGCGCTCATTTGTAGTTTTGAAATTCTTCAGCCAGGTTGAGGCCTCTAAAGGTTGATCAAAGCGCTGTTTGCTGTAGGTAGACCGCAGAAGTTCCCGACAATTTTTCACCCAAAGATGAGCTAAAAAAAAATGCACAAACAAAACAAAACAAAACAACCTGGCAGGAATTGACTATACTTAATTAAAATAACTATGCACCGTGAAGTTACAGGAAAGATATATTTATTTATTTCATGCATTCTAGGCAAGTGCTCTATCACTGAGCTATATTCCCAGTCCTCCACATATATTTACTCCAGCCTTCTGACTGCAGGGGCTTTTTTGTCTGGTCTGTCTTATACTAAACATTATCAATACCTAAAAGCCGGGTGTGGGAGCACAGGCCTGTTATCCCCACACTCAGGAGGCTGAGGCAGGAGGACTGCAGTGAGTTCAAGGCCAGTCTGAACTACATAGTGAGACCCTGTCTCAAAAATCAATGCACAGAACACACCAAGTAGATTAAATGTCACTTCTGCCTATGGACAGTTTTTAAAGCTGAATTAGAAAATGTGGATGCCTACAACAGTGAACAAAAAGGGGATGTATGCCAAGTGTGAGGGTTTTAAGTTGATACTATCCATGCTGACAACTCTAAAATGCTGATCAAAAGCGTTATGGGTACTCAAAATCATTATTGATAGCAATATAAAAACCAAAGTGATTTGTGACTGTAGTCCCAGCTACTTGGAGGCTGAGGAATGAGGGCTACTTGAGTGCAGGCGTTCAAGATCAGCCTGGGCAACAACCAGACCTGTCTCTTTTTTGTGTTTTTGAGACAGGGTCTTGCTATGCAGTTCGGGCTTGTCTTGAACTCATGGTGATCTTCCTCCCTCAGCCTCCTGAGTGCTGGAATCACAGGTGTGCACCACTATGCCTGGCTAGGACCTGTCTCTTAAATAACACAAGCGAAAACAAAATCCTGTGGCACCCTCTAAGGTAGGACTATGTGATCTTGAGCATTAAATATCAAGTAAAAACTCTGTATCAGAAGGCTTCAGGAAGCTTTTAGCTGAATCTCCTGTGGCCACACACTATCTTGCAAACTGTGTGGCTCTGACATTATAAAGGAGCCTCGATGAAACAGCTCAGACTCTGTGGCACGTGCAGCAACAGCTTTCCCTTCAGTCAGACGAGCCTGGTCAGAAAATAGTCACAGTGCTGCTTTGGTAACAGGAGAACTAGCCTGACACAGAGAAGCAAGGGAGTTCTTACCATCTGGAATATGCAAGATTAGCCAGCCGTGTTTCGCACAGAAATGGATAACATGGCAAAGACTAAGGGTTTTTCCTGTTCCCCTTTCTCCATCTAATGTAATTGTTGTTAAAGGAAAAATCACCAGGGCCAGGGATTTAGCTCAGTGGTTTCGTTGCCTGCTGCATGAGCGCAAGGTCCCCGAGTTCGATCCCTGGTACCAAAAGAAAAAGAAAAAAATCACCAGAGGGGAGGCTTCACTGTCAACGGCACACCTGTATTTCTTCCTTCCCCTGAGAGGAGAAAACACTGGCTAACAGGGTCCCAGGCAGGCAGGAAAGGATACAGAGAAGATAGCGTACAGCTGGGTGAGCAAAATTGGTGTTTTTCAGGTAGTGCAGAAGCTCTAGGGCTGGCCTCCTTATCATCAGGCATGCTTCACCAAATGTCTTCACCTGCAGAAACGGACAGAGCAGCAGTGGGCCGGGGACTTCTAACCACTGCCAGTATGCACACTGCGCCAGAGCCGCCAAGGGCATGGAACTAACTGCACTTTTTATTTTTCGTACCGGGATCGAACTTGGGACCTTGTGCTTGTGAGGCAGCAGATTTTTAATTACTCAGGAAAGGCTGAGTTGCTATTTAATTTGAAAATCAACCCTTATAATTTAGCTAAAACACATTATTCTGCACATAATAGCTTTTGATTATTATTAATGAAACAAACTGTCAGTTAACTGAAATCTATAAATAATAGACATAACTATGTACTATGTAGTCAAGATTAATTCTTAAAAGCATATAAAATGCTTAACACAGTATTTGATACATAAGGACTCAATAAACATTATTTTAAATTTATGTTTAGTTAATTCGTATTACTCCAACCATCTGTCCTTGTCTGTAGAATTATGTACACAGCTCAGGTGTGGTCAACTGCCTCACAATTCTGAGGCCATATTTCATGCTACTCACACGATGACACATCCGTTTGTTTATTCCCTTTGCCACCATAATACTCTGCTAGAAAAATGTGGGAAGCACTGATTATATATACATAAGTGATTAGCAAATTAGATTTAATTCTGTCTACTACTAATAAATATCTGACAAATACTATTTGCAAGCATTTTCAGATGAAGTTTAAAAAAAATTTTTTTTTTTGGTGTTGGTGATTGAACCTAGGGCCTGCTGCTTGCTAAATGTGTGCTCTAACATTGAGCTACAGCCCCTGCCCCAGTGTTGGTTTGAAAGAAAGCTCCTTGGGCTGGGGATTTAGCTCAGTGGTTTTGCTGCCTGTTGTGCAAGCGCAAGGACCCGAGTTCGATTCCCAGTACCAAAAAAAAAAAGACATCTCCTTATAAAATAACTGGATTGCTTAGGGCCTGGGATTTAGCTCAGTGGTTCCGGTGTCTGCCTTGCAAGCGCAAGGTCCCAAGTTCGATCCCCAGTACCAAAAAGAAAATAAATAAAATAAGTAAAAAGTAACTGGATTGGTGTAGGAACTGACAGCAAGGTTGCTGTGCCTGGCTAAGAAGGAATCCTGTCAACCCAGCAAGCAGCCGTGTGTGGGGGCCATCCCTGTAGTCCCAGGTACTTGGGAGGCTGCACTGGAATGATCACCTAAGTCCAGGAGTTCAAGACCAGCCTGGGCAACAAAGTGAGACCCAACCTTACCTTCTAACTCCCGTGTTGGAAAAAAGAAAGCAGGAGCTAGTCAGAACAATAACTATGCCAATACCATAAACTATTCTTGCAGTTAATCACAAATTTTTCCAATGGCTATATAATAATCCAAGACCAATTTCTCATTTGTTTAGTTTTTTCCTTCAGTTCTAGGGATCGCATCCAGGGCCTTCTGCATGCCAGGCAAGCATGCAACCAGTACAGCTACCACCCTGGCCCCAAGATTATGCTTTCTGAATTGAAGTTATAGCCACAAAACAACATTTTCTGAAATTCCATGAGAATGGAGAACAAAAATGTACGTAATCAAAATAGCTTATTTTATTTATTCATTTTTAGACAGGATCTCGCTATGTAATTCAGGCTGTCCTTGAACTCACTATATAGCCCAGGGTGTCCTTGAACTTGAGGTTATCTTCCTGCTTCAGCCTCCCGAGAGCTGGGACCACAAGCATGCATCACGAAGCCCAGCCTGCATTTCTCTTTAGATTGGGGATATTAGGATTTTTTTTTTTGTATGTGTGCAGCACATTAACTATTCTTAAGGTATTTTGGTATGGTAAATACTAATTCATTCAAAATAATTATTTGAATGCCAGTGTCTAGACACTTGTTGGGTAACACAAGGAAAAATATATGCCTATATTGTTTACTTATACAAGAATATTTACCAGGCTCCAAAATAGGTTTAAGTAGTTAGAAGATAACATTAGTTCAAAAATAAAGCAGTTGTACTATTCACAAAGGATAACAGCTGAATTTCCGTTTTTCGGATTCAGATCTGATGTTAGAGCTGGGTGCCATGAGCTTGGCTTTGGGCCCGCTCCCTGTGTGGTGTGCAGCACCTGCATTGCGAAACGAGGAGGCAGGCCGTGGGGAAGTGCCGTCTTCAGATCCTGCAGGGGGATGCTGTAGTGCTGGCCCTCATGCTGCTCCCTGTGCTGGGCCTAGAACACAATGCAGACAGGTAGAACGGGCCACACCGTGGTGAGGACTCTGAAGAGAGACACACGCATTTATCGTAGCCAAAAATGCTGCTGGTCCTCTGCTTCTGAGTATATACTGCACTAGAAAGGTGCTGACCGCCAACAAAGCCAGCTGTTGAGCAGGAGGCCCTAGATGGGGTGGGACAGACAGCCCTTGCCACTTGGATTCTTTCTGTGCTGCGGAGAGATGCTCTGGTCATGTGACAAGATAATCTGCATGCTGCTGTTTCCATAGAAACCTCAAAGGAACTGGCAGATAAAGGGATTACAATTATAGAGGCAGCTGAAAAACACTTCAGTAATTTCATTCATTTATTCTATTTCATTTTGTGCTTATAAAAATAGATGAATGACAGACATTTAAAACACACATGCTAATATTTTTTGGGGGTAGTGGGCCATTTTTCCATTTCCATATAGCTATATTTAACTTTTATTTATTTAGCTTTTTTTTTTTTTGGTACCAGGGATCAAACTCGAGTCCTTGGCTTGTGAGGCAGGCGGCAGAACCACTGAGCTAAATCCCTGGCCCCTATTTAGCTTTCTGAGACATGGTCTAGGTAGTTCAGGCTGGCCTTGAACTCACAGGAACCCTCCTGCCTCAGCCTCCCAAGTGCTGGGATTACAGGTGTGCACCACCATGTCCCACTCTACATAGCCACATTTAAGATGAGAAGACTCGAGGGAAGGGCAGGGACAGAAATGCTGGTGGGTTCCTTCACATTATAGCACAGAACACACAATTAAATTTATTCATGAGAGGCAGCAAGCAGTGACGAGGAAGGAGAAAGGAAGTCAATATCCAGTCTAACAGGATCTCAGAAAATGAAGCACTGGATGCTACTGACTCTTGGCTTCTGCTGACAGACTTCACTTTCAATGCTGCTCTTCTCAAACCAAATCAAGTTAGCACCTTGACACTTTCCAAACACCAGGAAATCCATTTACCAAGGTGGAAAATAATACCAGTTTGGTTCTTAGGAAAACTGGGGCCTGACCTGCCTGGTTTATGATTTAGGGGAAGTATGGACTTTGATTTCTTTGAGATTCTCCATACCAGGGTTGGTAAGCTAAGGCTGGGCATTTCTTTTTATATTGTGAAGTGCTGGGGATCGAACCCAGGGCCTTGCAGATGCTAGGCAAGTGCTCTCCCACTGAGCTCACCCCAAGCCCTAGTTACCTGTTTTATAATCAGACATTTATTGGAACACAGCTATACTTCTTTGCTAATGGCAGAGGCGAGTAGCTATGACAGACCCTGTTATATTATAACCCATAAGCCTAAAATATATACTTTCTAGCCTTTTAAGGAAACGTCTGCCACCAACACACAATAAGGTCAATATAAGTGTTAGGTTTACCTTGCAAGGAACTAAACAAGTTTTGTTTTTTTGGGATTTTTTTTTTTTTTGTACTGGGGATTGAACTCAGGACCTTGTGCTTGTGAGGCAGGCGCAGTGCCACTGAGTTAAATCTGTGGGAAAACTAGTAAGTTTTTACTAAGTTCTGCCTCTACACTCAGCAAGGTCCTTGGCCCTAGGTGAGTCCATCTGTAGGGATTGAATCAGAAGTGAAGTGGACTGACCGGCGTGCCTCCTTGGTTCCAGAGCGTTACCTCAGCGCACTGTCTATCCGATCATGTGTCAACTGCTTAGCTTCTTTTTTTTTTTGGTACCGGGGATTTTTTTTTGGGTCCTTGTGCTTGTGAGGCAGGCAGCAGAACCACTGAGCTAAATCCCCGGCCCCTGCTTAGCTTCTTTAAACTGCACCTTTCCTGACACAAATGATACCACACAAATTATAATCCCGGAAAAACCTCATATACATATCAGCAACTCACCGGGTCACTTTCACTGGTACGGGAAATAGTTCTGGGCCTCTCAACTGGAACCTGCTCATCGGGGTGAGCAGCAGTGCTTTGGGGTGCCTGGGTTCCCGTGTGCAGAAAACATCGAGGGTCCAACTAGAAAAGAAAGCAGTGCAGTGCTGTAGAATTTTCAGGCTTTCTATGTCTGCTGTGACACGCATGGTGCAAGCCATGTCTAACAGGGAAAAGTGTCACTAATGAGTTCCAATTGTTTGGAAAAAGTATTCTCATCACTGTTTATAATCCACCACATCCATGTGCCTCGCTCATCCCCTCACTCTGCTCCAGCTTGAGTGTGGCCCTGTCAGGGCTCTGCCCACGTGGAGGCAAACAATTCTGCTAGCTTGTTCAGGAACATGGCACAGCCATTAACACCTGAAGCAGGAAGCTTCTTTTTTTTTTTGTGAGATGGGGTTTCACTATGTTGCCCAGACTGGCTTCAACACCTGGATTCAAGCCGTCCTTCCACCTCAGGCTCACAAGTCCCTGGGACTACAGGTTCCTGCCACAGTATCCAGCTTAGGATATTTCTTTATTATTATTATTACTATATTTCATTTGTGTTCATGGAGAACTTGGGGCCTTTGTGCTGAGCTGTAGCCTTGTTTTTATTTTGAGACGGGGTCTCATCACGCTGTGCTTACAGGTGTGCAGCTCAATGCCCAGCCCAAGCAACTCTGAGTGCAGAAAATGGGCGTTATTTTTGTACTTTCTCTCCTAACACTCACACCCAGATCACATGTCACACGTTTCCCCACGGAGACTGGCCACACACTTCTCTCTCTCTCTGCTAACAGCACTTTCTTGGCCTGGAACTGCACTTGCAGCACTATTAGCTGAGCAGCCCTCAGTGTGGGGCAGTGCGGAACTGTACCTATATCGCATCTGACTGCGGAGCCCTTGACTATAGGTAGAATATTCTCTGACAGGGAAAAACAAGGTCCAGGGAAGTTTGGAAATTTTGACTTAGGTCAGAGCTGCAACTAGAATTCACATCCAGTTCCGTCTCACTCCTAAATCTCTATTTTAAAAACAACATCATGCTATCTTATATATGTTTGTTGCCCATTCTAGGTCACACACTTGGAAGAAAAGAAATCAGATTTTATTTATCTTTGTTTCTCCTTCTCCAAGTATCTAACATACCACAGTTTTGTCCCCCAGTACTGGAGACTGAAGCCAGGGCCTTCACACTGAGCTATGCCCCCATACCCCACTCTTTTATATGTTTTAAGACAGGGTCTTGCTAAGTCGCTAAATTACTCAGGCTGGATTTGAACTTTACAGGCGTGGACCCCGTGGCCAATTCATACTACAAATATTAAGGGTGGGTGCCTGAGAATAATCTTTCTTTAGGTGGGCGTGGGTGGCATAGCCCAGAATCTCAGCTGCTCAGGAGGTAGGCAGAAAGCAGCTAGGCAGGAGGACTGAGAGTTGAGCCTGTCTGAAAATAAAAAGGAGGGGTGCAGGCGAGGGATGTAGGTCAGGGGTAAAGTGCTTGGCCCCAATCTTTCCTTGAAGACGAGTCATGAAGGAATGAGTAGAGTACCTACCTAAGGGAAAGTGAACTGCTTTACAGGCGATTTGCGAAGCTACACACGCAAACCTCTGAACCTTAACTTGTGGATTGCAATATAAAGTAACAGGGTCCTCCAACTTTGTCTGAGAAAGCAGGATTGTAAATGAAGGCTACAGCAGAGAAAACGATGTTCACCAAGTATTCCTCTACCTGTTTCAGCCTCCCATGACAGGTGGGAATTGTGTGATTACTTCTGGCTGAACAGCTCTGAGTGGAGATTACTGTCATTTCCAGTCAAAATAGTGTGAGTGGATATAAATGCTTTCTTCTTCTCCAGAGCTACATGGTGCACCTGTGGTCCCAGCTACGGGGAGGCTGAGGCAAGGGGATTCCAAGCCACCCTGGGCAACACAATGGGACGCTGTCTCAAAAAAAACCCAGGAGGGCCGGGGATTTAGCTCAGTGGTTTCGCCACCTGTTGCGCAAGCTCAAGGACAAGTTCAATCTCCAGTACCAAAAAAAAAAAAACCAACCAGGAAAAAGCTACATGTTGAGATGGATGGTATGCCAAGAAGAACCTTTGTCCTTAATCCACCGCAATCTCACTTGCAGGATTATTCTTTTCCAAAATACAGGGACAGCAAAAACCAAGTGATATATAACACAAACAGGAATGAAGGGCTTGTTACCTTGGCAAAGCGACCTGAATCCCTCGCACTCATACTGTTAGTTCAGTCTGCTGCACAGAAAGTGCATCTCCAATTTAGGAAGCAGGAAACAGGAGATATTTGGGGGCCACATGGTGGTGCTGTTTCTACAGTGATGTGATGACTCTAGGAACTCCGTGCAGGAAGTTAAAGCTAGCAAAATGGATTCCTCCTTCTTGGAGTGTTACAAATGGCATCAGCACCGAGTCCCCTTTCTAGGAAAAACCACCACATGCACAAGTGCTTGGGTGCATTCCAGGACGAACAGAGTGCAGCTCCTGAGCCAATGGCATTCACGGGCCCGTCTAGAAAGTCTTGCCCAGCGAAACTAAACCCACCCACAAACCCCTCTCACCAGCTTCTCTTTATCCGGGCTCTGGGGTTTCTTGTCTGGTACTAAGGAAGACATGGGGACCTTCTAAATGATTAATTGCGGCTAGAATCCCTTCTTCTCTTGGTCCTTACATCATTTTATAATAATGCGTTATTTTATGTTTATAGGTTTTTCATAAATCACATGGTAGGGAGAAGGGGATGAAAAAAGTAGAAAACAAAACAAAACACCCTACAGGAGGAAAGGCCCTTTTTCTAGAAACTCAAATTCGTGACTGAATGAGCCGATGAGAGACGAGGCCCTCCTGACTTGGTTCTCCTCCTCAGGGTTTAGCTCGGCCACAGGCCCTGGAGGAGGCAGGCCTGGCATCTTCGTTCCCCAAAGAAGGTACCTAGCATCCTAATCCTGTTTCTGCTTCTCTGAAACAAGAGTGTTATCTACTTTGTGGAGTGATCATGAGGACTAAAAGAAAGCAAGCACTTAGTGTACTACCTTGCGCAAAATGAAATGTCCCCTAAAATAGTAACCATAATAGTGAAATGAGACCTCTTAAAATTAGAAGCACCTAAAAAATAATAGTAATTAGGGGCACCTGCCAGGTGTGAAGGTGACACCTGTAATTCCAGCACTCTGGGAGATGGAGGCAGGAGGGTCACAAGTTCGAGCCTAGCCTGGGCAATTTAGCAAGACTGTCTGAAAATAAACCGGCCAAGTATGCAGCTCAGGGTGAAGAGCCTGGGTTCAATCCCCCGTACCAAAATAAATAAATAAAAAGAAAAAAGAATTCTGAGTACGTGTCACATAGAAGTTTCTGAAAAATTACTTGGTGAAGAAATGAAAAGCCAGGCATGATAATGCTTCTAATCCCAGCACTCAGGAGGCTGAGGCAGGAGGATCACAATGAGTTCAAGGCCACGCTGGCTACATAGTGAGTTCAAGGCCAGCCTGAACTACAACATGAGACCCTATCTCAAAAACAAAACAAAACAAAAACCTGGCAACTTGTTTTTCTTTTAAATACTTCATTAAGGGATGATAATCAATAATCAAGTTACTAAAGATAACTGTAGTCAAACTTACCCATGTTTTAAAAAAATTTTTAATTATCCTATCACACAATAAACACAAGTATTCTAATGAGATTTCTTACTTGAAAATTTTTATTGCAGGTGGGAGTAAAGTATATGGCTAGAGAATGGAGCTGTGACTGGTTTTGTCTGTTATGTTTTTGGTGGTACTGTGGATTGAACTCAAGGCTTTTGCACTGAGCTATACTCCTAGTCCTTTTTATTTTTTATTTTGAGATAGGGTCTTACCCAGGCGAGCCTTGAACTTGCAATCCTCCTGCCTCAGCCTCCTGAGCTGCTGGAGTTAAAGCCATGCACCACTGTGCCTGGCATGACTGTTCTTTTGAGTACATACTCTGACCCAAAGCCCTAGTCAAATGGCATTCCCAGTGTATTCCAGCTAAAGCCAAGAAGACAACCGACAGGCAGTCTGCACAAAGCCTTTGGGCCTGTCAGCACTCGCTCACCTTGTGGACTCTGGAGACCAGCCTGGTCACTCCTTTCAGCATCGTTCTGCACTCTAAACAAAAGTGAAAAGTCAGTCACAACGGGGAAAGGTAACACTGACATGCAAGACTGACGATACTTAGAATATACAGAGCATGCCTATGAAGTGATAAAACAGGTGAAAGGCATGAACAGGCACTTCACAGAAAAAGGAAACATGGCTAGGAAAGGCATGAAATTTTCAGCCTCCAAATGTGGCGAAAGTGAGGCTTCTGGCAAATCCTGCCTGGGAAGAGAAAACCCCTGTTAGAGAGGGCAATTCCGATGAGCAGGAGAACCGAGAAGCAGCGTGGCCCCACTTGGTGCCAGGGCCCCGTTCCCCCTCTCACCTTCAATTAAGTACACAGGAGGCAGACTGAGGAGGAGGCTGCACTGCAGAGCTCACTCAGTACGTACAATTTACATGCACACACCTACATGTAAATACGTGTTTGTTATTCTCTCACCATGTTAAAGCACTAACTGTACATGTATCCCTTTACTAACTGTTAGCTGGCCTTGAGTGTGAGGCTCTGCTATAAATGTCAGAGAGAGGGCTGGGGATTTAGCTCACTGGCTCCATAACTTGCCTCACAAGTGCACGGTCCTCAGTTCGATCCCCAGCACCAAAAAACTAAAAATAACTAACTAACTAACTAACTAACTAAATAACTGTCAGAGAGAGTACTTTGACAACACACAGGCTGCCAAGAGGGGCTTATGCAAGAACATGCACACAGGCATCAGAGAGGGTCAGCGGCCACACAGGGGCCTCAGCACCTAAAACAGCTGATCAAGTTATAACAATGCTCATGGGGCAGAGTCCCTTCCTTACTCACCATGTAATAAGGGGCTGAGAGCAAAGACCCCCGGCACCGGCTCCAGGCTCCCTACCTCCTCTGGCGAGGCAGCTGACTAGCTCCTCACTTCTGTCTTCTTTCCAATAAGGTGACTTTGTCTCTCCTTCTAAACTTATATCTCTAACTTTTTTATTGGTGTAATGTTATAAATCGCAGATGAAGAAATATACCCTCACTCCAGATGGGACACTGACATGCTGGGGAAATGCAAATTAAAACCATTAACAGCCACAATCTTGGGGAAAACAGAAAAGTCAGACAATAGCAAATGTTAAAGAGGCTGTGGAACACAGGGAAATTCATTCACTCTCAATGGGGGTATAAACACAAATGTCTTTTAGAAAATAAATTTACCATTTCCTTTGTAGAGATGAATATGTACAACTCCATTACCCAGCTATTCTAGTCCTTGGTAACTTATTTTAGAAAAACACACATGTACATTGGGATATGTAAGAATGTTCATAGGGGTAGAGTATAAATGATCAAAAAACTGTAAAAGATCCAAATGTCCCTTGTTAGAAGAGTAGATAATTAGAAACAAAGTCATATAGTAGAATACTATACAGCAATAAAAATGAAGCAACATCAGCCCACAAAATCAATACTGAGTGAAAACAACTACATCTCACAAGATAAAAGTATATAAATTTCAAAATCATAAAACTTATTTTTTGGGTACACACACGTAGTAAAACAAAGGGAAGGGAATGTTGAGAACAATGTTTAGAATAATGGTTACTCTTAGGGAGAAAGGAAAGGTTGGGGCAGGATACACAAGAAATGGTAATGAACTCTAGCACTGGATAATGAATACATGAGTATTACTTTTATACCATGTTATAGTTATCCTTTTGTATGATGGAAATAATTTTTAAAAATCTAATCTTGGGCCGGGGATTTAGCTCAGTGGTCTCGCTGCCTGCCTCAAAAGTGCAAGGTCCTGAGTTCAATCCCCGGTACCAAAAAAAAAAATTACTGTTAAAAAATCTAATCTTTTGGGAGCTGAAGAAGTTTAAAATGTAGCACTGCCCCTTCCCACAGGGGATGTGGTCTCACCCAGACTACTGGAGGGTCTCTGAAGCTGCAGATCATTCCAAACCATACATCCAGCTTTCCTGTACCTACACACCTAAAATAAACTTGGATTTATACATTTGGGGCAGTAAGAGATGAGCAACAACACAACAGACCGATTGGAGCGATTACTGTAGTAGTTATGTGAATGTGGTCACTGTCTCTTAAAATGTCTTACTGTGATACACCACTTTTCCTTTTCTTTCTCCTGGTACTGGTTATTGAACCCTGGGCCTGGGCCTCGTGCATGGTAGGCAAGTGCTCTACCACTGAGCCACAGCCACCTCCCCACACGTCTTGAAAGTTTGAGGCAAGGTCTCGCCAAATTCTCAGGCTGGCCTTGACTTGGCTCTTCCACTTCAGCCTCCCCAACAGCTGGGAGGCCTGTACCACACACTCTCGGCAACTCTGCCTTCTCCCCCAGAGGAGGCGCTGCACAGCTTCTCTGGCATTTCTGGTATCTGAGCTGCTAGAATCACTTTCTGATTTTCTCTCCTACGTTGGGAATCCAACCCAGGGCCTTGCAGCATGATGCTCTAAGGGTTACTCACACTGCAGTACCGTGACAGTGGATCTGATAAAGGGAAGGGTACTGACTGCTGGGCCCGTTGGACACAGGGAGGACTCGGGTCCTAGGCGGCACGGAGTAGGACAGTAAGATTTCATTCCACTATTCAGAATAGCACGCAATTTAAAATTTGCAAATTATTTACTTAATTTTTCATTGAAGATTTTGGTTGATCCTGGGCAACGAACTACAGAAAGCAAAATCATGGACAAGTGGAGACTTCTGTATTTAAATGTAGCTCTCAATATCTAGTAGTGATGGAATGGCTACATTAAGTCTCTAGGAGCTCCAGTACTTCATTCTGCCTCATCATTCTCACCTTTTTTTGTTTTTTGAGACAGGGTCTCACTATGTAGTTCAGGCTGTCCTTGAACTCACTATGTAGCCCAGACTGGCCTTGAACTTGCAGCAATCCTCCTGCTTCAGCCTCCCATGCTGGGATTACAGGTGTGTACCACCATAACTGGTGCCCCACCTTTCTTAAAACTAAAATTGTTAAAACAACAACAACAACAACAACAACACAGTTGCACCCATTTAACTCAAGTTTCACCACCACCTGGTACCAAATATGAGTATGCAAAAAAGGGTTAGCATACTGGCCTGCAATTTCTCTCCTTGGCAAAGCCTGCTTGTGAGACTGGCCCCGAGCTGGAGTCTGGGAACTTGGACTTCACTCCCAGTCTGGTTAGGAGCAGGTGAGTGTCCTGAACATTTGCTCTCCTGCCGGGACCTGAGAGCTTCATTATGTGCTAAACAGATGATGGCTACATGACTGGCCCCCAAGAGACTCCTAGGCCGAGTTTCCAGTAGACTTCCTGATAGACAGCATTGGACATGTGCTGCCACAACTTGTTACTAGGGGAGTGTGTCCTGTGTGATTCCATTAGGAAAGGACTTCTGGACGCTTTGCCCTTTGTTGATTTTGTTTTGTATTCTTTTTTTTTTGTACTGGGGATCGAACTTGGGTCCTTGCACTTGCGCGGCAGGCGGCGAAACCACTGAGCTAAATCCCTGGTCCCTTGTTTTGTATATCTGGAATAAATCATAGCCACTAGTGCAAGTGTATGCTCATTTCTGAATCCTCCTCATCAAATTACAGACCCCGAGAGTGATCCTGCCAACGACCAACACAACCAGCTCAGGGCCCAACACCCCCAACATCATTTCCACCTGGTGCTCAGTACCACCCAACTCCCATCTTCACCCAGTGCTAATTCCTCCCGTGTAACCTACCCCAGCTCACGTGCCCTTAGCATCTCCGTGATCTGTGACCAGCTCGCTCTCTTGCCAGTTCTACCCCTCAGTAGCTCTAAGCCTTCCCGTCCATTCTCAACTCCGAGGACAGTGTCACTCCAACAGTATCCGGTCTGCCCAACCCTTGTTCCCAGGTCTTCCCAATGCCCTGTAGAACAATGACAGTACCATGGTAGAGCTATGGGTTCCGGGGGGCTGGGTCTTGGGAGAGGAAAGACTGGCTTCTACAGGGTAGAGGCCACTTCTTTGGTTTTGCAGTGCCAGGAATCAAATCCAGAGCCTCGTGCATGCCAAGCAAGCCCTCTCCCACCGAGCCACACCCCTGCACAGGCCACTTCTTCCCGAAGGTGTGCTTGCAGGCGCTGTGTGTGATTCTGGGTACCTCAGATGCTACAGGAATGCTGGTCAGGAAAATGCAAATAGCTCTCCATTCTAGGGCACTACTGTCTTGTGTACAAATTACACCAACAACTGGTTTACCAGCTTCTAGCTTTGAATGTCTCTAACTCAGTTTCTCCATTGAAGCCTTGCTTAAAGTCTTTCAATGTTTCTTCACCATTTTAAAGATAAAAGATGTGTAAGAGATTGTGATAAAAGATAAAAGATGTGTAAAATATGAGGCCTTCCATGTGTATTCTTACATTAAGAATAACAAGACATGTTAGAAAGAAGGGGAGAGTGGGGAAGAATCTCAAGAATCTGATCCCAAAGCAGACAACATAGAGCTAACCACATTTTCACTGTCTTTTAAAATATTTCTAAGTAGAAAAAAATCCTAATGACAACCAGAATGAATGCAAAAGAAAGGAATATTTGATCATTTTATTTTCTAGGGCATAAATCAGAGCTTTGCAACATAAAGACTAAAAGCCACTAACACTATGAAAAATTGAGTCCTCCCCCATTTCTTTTCTTCCAGTACTGGGGACTGGAACCAAGGCCTCGTGCATGGTAGGCAAGCACTCCAACCAATGAGCTCCATCCCCAGCCCTTTGTAAATTTTATTTTCAGACAGTGTCTTGCTAAGTTGCCCAGGATGGACTTGAACTTGTGATCCTCCTGCCTTAGACTCCCAGGGAGCAGGAATCATGGACATGTGCCACCATGCCCAGATGGGCAATGATTTCTGCTTTCAGTCTTTGCATGTGTTCTGAGTACAGTAGTGATTTGTACAGTATAAGATATTTTGCTTATAACTGGAAAGTAGATAAGGGACAGGCCTCCCATAAAAAATAATTGCTGTTGGACGGGGATGTAGCTCAGTGGCACCGCACACCTGCCTGGCAAGCTCCAGGTCCTGAGTTCGATCCCTGGTACCAAAAAAAGAAATAAAGAGTGATGTAAAAATTAAAGCCGGGAATTTGGCTCAGTGGTTTTGCTGCCTGCCTCGCAAGTGCAAGGTCCCGAGTTCGATCCCTAGTGTCCCCCCACCCCCCAAAAATTAAAGCTGAATTATGATGATCTGAAGGTTTCTTAGGACAAGAACAAAAATGTTCCTAGAGATGTCATTAAAATACCTCTTCATATGGTTCAGCTGCCACCATTCCAAGGCTTTCTCCATACCCACTTCTATCCCAAGACAAAGACATCTGCCCGAACCTCCAGTCATTCCTTATAAAACACATGTATCTCAGAGACAAAGAATTTCCTTAAGCTTTAAGCCACTTGAAGCTTTACCAAATGCGCTTGGAAAAGGACATTAGTCACTGTTATTTAAAACCCAGCCACCCGTGGCCAACATTAGAATTCATCCCTCCTCTCCTCTTTTGTGTATGGAGATTACACCCCAGGCCTCACACATGCTGGGCAAGCTCACTCCTACTACACCCCAGCCCTTTCTATTTTGAGACAGGGTTTTTCTAAATTGCCCAGGCTGGCCTCAATCTTGTGATTTTGTGACCCTCCTACCTCAGCCTCCCAAGTAGGTGGGATTCTAGGCATGCACCACCACCCTTCCCCTCTTTCTTATTCACAAAAATGTATTCTTGCCCTCACAGGCCAAAAGTAACCAGAGAAAGAAGTCAGGAAAAGCCTGTACCAAAGTTAGGGAGATATCTCAGGCAATATACTGGGACCTGGGGGTCATGACAGCCACAGGTTCCTTTCATGAAGTCCAAGTGGATCTGACAACCAAAGGCTCCCCGCCGGAGCACTGGGCTGCAGGCTGCACACGCTGTGCCCAGCTCTCCCAAGGTGCTGTCTTAGAGCCGCAGTGCAGCATCACACAGGGCAGGACACGGATGCCAACCGGGCACAGGGTGGCAGAGACCTCGGGCTCCTCACACTGCCTTTTACAGCAAGACATAACCGTCCCATATGTGACCTTACGACATTGGCTTCTCAGGGATATATATATATATATTTTTTGGTACCGGGGATCGAACTTGGGTCCTTGCACTTGCACAGCAGGCGATGAAACCACTGAGATAAATCCTCGGCCAGATAGTTTCTTTTTTTTTGGTACTGGGGATGGAACTTGGGACCTTGTGCTTTCGAGGCAGGCGGTGGCAGCACTGAGCTAAATCCCTGGCCTACATTGGCTTCTTTCACTCATGATGATTCCCAGGAGATTAATCCAGGCCATATGCCGCGTATACCAACAGTCTGAGCCTTTACCTGTGATACTGTGTCATGGTTTGTTTAAGCACTCATCACTGAAGGACAGCTGGGTTGTTTCCAGTTTTGGGCTATTAATAAGAATAAAGCAAGCTAGGTATGTGTTGCACACCTGTGATCCCAGCACTCAGGAGGCTGAGGCAGGATACATGATTTTGAGGCTAGCCTGGGCTATATAGTAAGACCCCACCTCAGAAAGCCAAAAAACCCCACAAAACAAAACAAAAGCTGAGTATTTTTAAGCACTTAATAGTGTGCCCAAGTGTCACTCAGGCAGCGTGTGTTTTATGCACTGACTGTTCCCAGCATCGCTCAGGCAGGCGTCACTTCAGCCAACTCTTGTTTGTACAGGATACACTTGTACGTCAATTTATATGTTTAACAGCGACTATTTTTTGCATACTTTTTAATTTAGAATGTTGTATTTGCCTTTGATGCTTGTTTCTGGTGAAATCTAGTAAGTTCTGGTTATTGTCTTTTACTAATTCATGTTTATTTTATTCGTGAAAGATAACCTATAATTTTGTGCTCCAGTCTATAAAAACTTATCAGAAGTATATTAGATATAATTATTTTTGTTTTTTGAAACAGGGTCTTGCTATGTATTTCAGGCTGGCCTTGATTTCACTATGTAGCCTAGGATGGCCTCAAACTCATGGTGATCCTCCTGGCTCTGCCTCCTGAGTTCTGGGATTACAGGCATGCACCACCACACCTGGCTTAATTATAATTTTTATACTTCTCCAGAACTCAGGGATATTCTTTTTTTTATTCATTAAATTTATTGGTACATTTTAGGTATACAATATGATGACATTCATAATTGGGAATTTGTACCTTTACATGATAGATCTTGGTTCTCATTTTTTCCCCATTTCCCTGCCCTCCCTTCAACCCCTCCACCCCTCCCTATTTACAAAGACTTTGTTTCCATTTTTTCCTTTTCTCATATTTTTTCCTTTCTCTTCTTTCCTCTTCCCTACTCCTCCCACTTCCCCTTCCCTTTTGGATCTTTTCTTCATGTTTCACATTATCTATTATACATTTTGATTGTTATTTACACTTTCAGTTTCTCACACCACAGAAACTACTCGGTATTTACACGTGTGTCCTATTTATTTCACTTAAACAGTATGGCCTCAATGTGCATCCATCATTCTTTATGGCTGAGTAGTACTCCATTTTATAAAAAAAAAGCAGATCTTCTTTATCCAGTCCCCAGTTAGTGGGCATTTGGGCTGTTTCCAAGCTTTAGCTATTACAAACTGTGCTGCTTTAAACATGGGTGCGCATATATTGCTGTGGTATGATTCTTTTAATTCTTCAGGGATATTCTTTTATCAATATAAAACAGGCATGTTTGGAACACTGAGACTGAATAGGAAGGAAGGCCAAAAGATCTGCAAAACCTGGGTGTGGTAGTGCACACCTTTAGTTCCAGCACTTGGGAGGCTGAGGCAGGAGGATCACCTTCTGGAGCCCACTCTGGGCTTCACAGTGAGTTCAAGGCCAGTCTGAAATGTATAGCTTGACCCTGTCTCAAAAAAAAAAAGAGATCTGCAAAAGAAAAAACTGAAAAAGGGAGAAATGTTAGCACATCAGAGAGGAAAAGTCTGTTATGAAATAGACAAAAGAGATGTCTCTTTATTGTCAACTATTCACAATGCAGAAATGATGGAACTTGAAAGGAGTAAGGAAACTAAAAATCCCACCAGTGGTCAATGATTGTAGTAATTCTATGGGAGGAGTTGACAGAGCTGAGCAACTTCTGACAAGGTATCCCGTGATCAAAAAGTGAGGAAACGATATTATCATAAAATATTTATGCGCCTGCTGGACCAAACAATGTGGAACTCATTTGTTACTTATTCAAAACAAGGGGGTTCAAAAAGTTATTTACAATTTAGATTAGGTCTAAGAGACCAAAGAATTGAAAGATGCTGGGATAGGGAAACACCAGCAGGACGTCCATCACCGACGTCTTCACCATTATGTTGAGTGGGAAGACATTCTGCTGAAATTATTCCAGTCACAGAAGAAAAGGAAAGGCCAACAGGACGATGTAAAGTCTGCTGTTCAAAGAAAGACAAAAATGCAAAGATTCGGAAAGAACTAGGTGCTACTGTCCAGATTTAACATTGCGCTGTGTACTGAAATATTTTAAGGTATACCATACACAGAATACACAGAAAAATTACTGAATATATTTGATAAAATTGTCATTTTTATATATCCTGTTATATTAGTTCATAAAAATTAATGAAAAAAATAGGCAACTTTTCGGTAATCCTGTATTTAAATAATTGAACTGGTAAAGTGCTTAAGAAACAGGCTTTGTAGGGCCAGGATTTAGCTCAGTGGTTCGGGCGCCTGCCTCGCAAGAGCAAGGTCCCGAGTTCAATCCCCAGTACCAGGAAAAAACCCCCCCAAAACAACACAGGCTTCATAATAAGCAAATTATAGGCATTATCTCCCACCAATCCTATGCGATAAACATTATTATCCTCAGGTTAAAGTAAGTATGTTTTAGATTACATAACATATCCAAGGGTATGTGGCCTAAAAGTACCAGTTTTGGAACTAAAACCGATAACTGACTGAGCTTCCACAGGCTTTCCTGTCAGCCACAGTATCTGTGCCACCACCAATCAAATGACTCCTGTCATTCTCAGTACGGGAACTCACAAGGCACTCACATAATTTTTAAGTTATACAGACTTGAGGTGAAATGTCTCCTTGTGGCTTCCATTTGCCATCCTAGTCTTTCTCATGGCACTGACAAGTTATCTGCCACACGACAAATACTAAAGGTAGTCCCTGCCTCTGGTTTCTTCTGTCCCTGGGTAAAATATCTTTTGTTTCTTAAAGCAATCATCATGCAATGCAAGTCCCTTCTCTATATTATGTCAATACTTTTTTTTTCCTTGGCTTTTTTGGTACTGAGGATCGAATTTGGGTCCTTGCGCAGCAGGCGGCGAAACCACTGAGCTAAATCCCTGGCCCACCTCAATACTTTTGAGGAAAGGTATGATCTATTCCTTCCCTCATTTTAGCTACTAAATTTCAAAGAGTGACTGTTTTCCAACTCCATCATACTCGTTTCATGAGAACATACTTTCCTAAAATCACCAGGCCTTTAAAAAAATCTTGTTACCTATGAATCACAAATAGCAATGCAACGGACCTAGAATAGCCCAAATAACTGCAGGAGTAGGCAGCAAAGGAGGGAAGGCTCACATAGCTTGATCTGGAAACTCTCCATAAAGCTACAGTGATCACGACAGTTTGGTACTGGAATATATCTGTAGGTCAGGTACATCTGATCTACATGGCCATCGATACAGGAAGAGTTCCAGAAATAAACTCTTATCGTGGTCAACTGGTGTTTACATGGTTGCCAAGACAATGCAGCGGAGGAAAGAAGTCTTTTGACAAATGGTGTTGAGACAATGATATTCTCACAGAAAGCAGACTTTACCATTTTTATGGTCAGAGCTACAAAAATCACAAATTTACTGACAAGAGGAACAACTAGAATATGACAAAGTTTGGGTATAAACATGGCAAAGGAAACATTGTTTCCTTTACTTCCACCGCTTCTGACAGAAACGTGTGGGTTTCCCAAAGCAAGCAATTCTCTAACTCTGGCTGCCCTTCACCTCAGGGCCTCAGGTTACGCACCCTTCCAGCTGACTTGGCCACACATTCCAGATTCCCACAACTGTGCCTCAAGTCCAAGAACTTGCTAAAGTGACTCAGAACTCCTGGGGGTGGGGGTGGGGGTGGGGGTGGGGGGTGGGGAGAATCCTCTTGTTTATTGGTTTATTACAAAGAATGTTAGAAAGTACACAACCACAGGAGCAAGTAAACAACCACAGGAAGAGGTATGCGGTGGGAGGCCCAGGAGGGTCTTGTGTACAGAGCTGCTGACTCTATAGAACTTGGGGTGCATTCCTGGCATGGGGAAGCTCTGCAGGCTTCACCAGGTAGGCTTGGCTGGTTAGTAATCCAATCTCCCTGGAGGATGGGCAGTGGCACTGACAATCCCAAGCTAATTCATCATGGCTTCATCTTTCTGGGGACCAACCGTCATTCTGAAGCTGTACAGACCCCAGTGAGTCGCTTCAGTAAAAGAAATAATTCTAGCATTCAGGAAAATCCAAGGGGCCGAAGACCAAATACAAGAACAAAGATGCTCTTGGCGGTACCCCAGTCACTCAGGAAGTTAGAAGGGCTTTAGAAGCTGTGTCAGGAACCAGAGCCAAGACCACACATATATATTTTATTATGTCACACATGCTAACTGAACTTAAGCCTTTACCATGGTATTCTATTTTCTCCTAGGCAACCTCAGTCCTTCATTTGTGCACTTATTTTCTGATCCTCATCTTAGCTAAGAGTAAGTGAATTAATGAACTTATTAAATAACTGTGAATCTTATTTCAGTTTGTTGAAATTTTTACTAACAAAATTTGTATGTTTATGGTTTTGAATATTTACTTATAATCAATGAGAACTAAAAAATATTTTGATATTTCAAATCAGAAATTATGGAATGGCTGCAGTTTCCTATATGTGTCAGTATGCAATAAAATTTAGCTTTTCCAGCTGGGTTTGATGGTGCATGCCTAGAATCCCAGCACTTGGGAGGTTGAGGCAGAATTGCTGAGTTTGAGGCCAGCCTAAACTACGTGGCAAGACCCTTTGTCAGAAAATTATAAATAAATATAGAAGATTTTATTCTGTTCACACACTACTCAAATTGTTTTTTGCTTCTAGCATTGAAGATTGAACTGCAGGCCTTGCACATGCTAGGCCAGTACTCTGCCACTGAGCTATATTCTTAGCCTTTACTTATTTTTCAGACGAGGTCTAAGTTTCCCAGTCTGGCCTCGAACTTGTGATTCTTCTGCCTCAGCTTCCCAAGTAGCCAGAATTACAGGTAGGGCTGCCATACTCAACCTTTTGTTTGTAGTGCTAGGAATCAAGAACCCATGTACTGTGATTGTTGTTTTTCTAAATCTCTCATCGATATATTATCTATTCTAGTATGACTACTAGCATCCCTCTGCCTGGAGCATTTGGCAATGAGGGTCTGGATGAATTTCTGGTTGTCACACTTGGGCAAAGGAAGGGAAGATTCTACTGAGACATCTTGTGTGTAGAGGCCAGGGATGCTGCTAAACATTCTACAATGCACAAGAGTCCTTTGCAACAAAGAATAATCATTCCCAAATGTCAGTGGTGTTGAAGTGAAAAGACTCATTTCACTGCTTTCATAATTTTAGTTAGAAAAACAACAAGATTTTATTATGTTGCTTTTCTAATTCCCACTACTATATCTACATCTCCAGGTTTGGATTCCTAGAACATTAGAGCTACGGAAGAAAAGGAATTCTGAAACACTACTAATGACAAACAAGCTTCAAGTTCTCAGTTTTGCATCTCTAGGCCTATGGTGGCAAACCTATGGCATGCATGCTGCAGCGGGCTGTTTATATCACTGAAAAAGCTCTAGAAGGTTTGCCATCACTGCTCTAGACATTTCTATTAGACACAATACAGGTTTAGTTTGCAATTTTGATAAAGATGCAAGTGATGATGCAACATACACTATCTCTTCTTGCTTCCTGGGCTGAAGGATATGCTAGATATGCCTCAATAAACTGAACCCAGCACTGAACTCCAGGCTGTATCTGATAGGTTTCTAAAGACTTCAGGAAGGGCATGGAAGTACACACATACACCTCAACAGAATTAACACCCCAGAATTACACAGCTCAGTGATTGTACTACTGACCTCAATTTAGCTGAAATATAATTAGCTTATGGTTCTGAAGTGGAGATGCATAAAGACAAAGAAAACAGATACATGAAAACAATTTGGTATTTTTGGATGATAGTGTTATAGGTAATTTTTTTTGTTTTTTGGTGCCAGGGACTGAAGTTCTTGTGCATGCTGAGCATGTGCTCTATACCACTGAGCTAAGGCCCAGCCCCTGGTAATTTTTTGTTGATTTTTATTTCTAATGTTATTACCAATAATCAGCAGTATTGATAACACCTTTATATAATTAAAACTTTCCAAACTATTCAAGTGCAACACTGTTTCTAATACATAAAGATAGAAGGGAGGCTGAGGCAGGAGGATTCCAAGTTTAAGAGTAGCTTGGGTAATTTAGTGTGACTTTGTCTCAACATAAAAAGGGTTGAGATGGGGCCAGGGATTTAGCTCAGTGGTTCCACAGCCTGCCTCACAAGCACAAGGACCTGAGTTAGATCCCCAGTACCCAAAAAAAAAAAAAAAAAAGAAAAAAAAGGGTTGAGATGTAGCTCTCGCCTAGCATAAGAGAGGTCCTGGATTTAATCCCCAGTAACCAGGAAACACACACAGACCCCTAATTATCTATCAGTAAAGAATAAGTACCATTGGGCCAAGGATTTAGCTCAGTGATTCCACTGCCTGCCTCGTTAGCGCAAGGTCCTGAGTTCGATCCCCAGTACCCCCCCCCGAAAGTACCATATCTATACAATGAAATACTATAAAGCTATTTACAAATAAAAGAACATGAAATCCTAGAAGCTTTATGTACTGTTCGTGTATTGGTAAGAATCTCCAACACATATTAAATGAAAATACCAGACAGACTAATGTGTATAGCATGTCATCACTTTGTATGAAAAGGAGGGTCAGTGGTGGCAGGCAAGAGGATTGGGAGTTCAAGGCCAGGCTAGGCTACATAATGAGTTCAAGGCCAGCATGGACTACATAGTAAAGCTGTTGTCTCTAGAACCAAAAAGGAGGAGGCTATATATTTAATTCATTTGTAAAAAGGAGGTAAATTTTTTCTTTTGGTACCAGAGATCAAACTTGGGACCTTGCACTTGCGAGGCAGGTGGCGGAACCACTGAGCTATATCCCAGGCCCAGGAGGTAAATATTTTGAAGGATCTACAAAAAACTGATAATACCAGTCACCTTCAGAGAGAGGAAATGGATTTCTATGGAGGGAGGAAAAGGGAGGATGGTATCATTTGTATTTCAATTATTAATCATATTACAAATACCCAAGTAAAAAATTAATAAGCAAAATGCCAGTGAATCTCTTAGAGCTAACAAGTAATTACTCTTATAATCAATCTTCTGTATATAGAAAATCCTGATGCTGTGTCAGGCTGAGATTGAAGATAAAATTAAAACAAAGGCACTGAACCAGACAGCTGTTTTCCAGACCTCCACCCTTTTTTTTCTGGTACTGGGGATGGAATGTAGGAAGCACTGAGCTACATCCCCAGCCCACTTTATTGTGAGAGAGGGTCTTGTTAAATTGCTCAGGCTGGCTTTCAACTTACGATTTTACCACCTTAGCCTCTGAGCAGGTGGGATTACTGGCGTGCAATACCACACCAGAAAGGTGTCCCACTTAATATGTGTAAAATGGAGATAAAGGTAGTATCTACATATGGGGTTGTCAGTATGGATTAAATGACTCATAAATTCATTTATTATTACTGCTAAATTTCTACAAAGTTTACAGGGCTACCAAGGAAAATGGTGAGCTCTGAATGTGGACACCCTGGAATATTATTTGTGCTTTGCAGGCAATCATTTAAAGCATGACTTTAAATAAAAAATTATTTACAGACTCTTATGTCTATACAGTATTTACTTATATCTTGTCAAATATAGACCCCTGACCCTATTCTATTTTTTTAAATTTTATTTTTTGGTACTGGGGATTGAACTTGGGACCTTGCACTTGTGAGGCAGGCGCCCGGAACTACTGGGCTAAACCCCTGGCACCCATTCCATTCTTTTAAGGTTTAAAATTTGTTTACTTATACTTCGTTTAAGATAACATCTCTGCAAAGAAGTACCATGAAATATTTAATTGCTGTTTCTCTCAGGGGAAGTAGCTGTCTTCACAGCTTGAGGACTGTTGCAAGCGAAGGAATACTGGCAACACAGGCAGCTCTGTTGACTGCTTGTAGCTTTACTTTAAGAAATTTCAATTCAACAGCCTCATTTAAATTAAAGCGGAAAACCATCATCTCAGGTAGGCCACTTGGCAGGTTAGCCACGAGTTGGCTACCATTATGTACCAGCTTTCTACTGCTGCTGTGACAAGTCCCACAAACTGAGTGGTGTGAAACAAAAATTATCTTATAGTTTTGTAGTTCAGAAACTTGAAATAAAAGTGGAGAAGTGTTGTTTGCCTTTCTAGAGAGTTTCAGAGTCTTTTTTCTTGTCTTTTCCAGCCCCAGAGGCTGCCTTTCATTTATGAAATCTGTAATAGCCGGCTTGGAGTTTTTCCCACACTGTTTCATTTTGCCACTGACTCTTCTGCTTCCCTCTTTTGAGGGTGTGTAATTCAGTGGCCTATCTGGATACTCTCCCTTATTTTAAGGCCAGCTGATGAGCAACCTTAATTCCATTTGAATCTTTCTTTACCTTTTGCTGTGTATTCTAGCATATTTACAGAGTGCAGAGATTAGGATGTAGACATACTTGGGGAAATAATTACTCTGTATTCTATATCTTTCTTCATTTGAATAATTCAAGGCTCATTCATTCAATAAGGTCATTTGATGGAGTACTTAGTACAATAAATTCTCTCACTGACAGGCCTGAGGCTTACTTTTCAAACTTAATGACAAATTATGAATCAGCGTAGTTACTGAAAACTCCTTGAATCCAAAAACCGTAAGTAAAATTTATACATGGGTGATCCCATTCTTTTAATGATTTTTCTTTGTAGCATATACAATTATGCTACTGATGAGAAATTTTACTATGAAGGCAATACAGCCTATAGTGAAAAAGTTAAGTTTTTAAGAGACTGGCAAACTAAAGTCTAAAAATCAATTTACTGGATTTCTCTGAGCCTCAGAAAAATGTAAAATGAAGATTATCTATCTTGAAGTGTTCATTATAAATATTAAACAGGAACACTAGTTTTCCTGACACATTTCACCAATACTAATCCTTGTTTTCATCTGATAATTTTAAGTATCTAACATTCATTTCAATATTTCCACGACTTGCTTTATAGCAGATTATGAAAACATGTAAAGAAATATTAGCCAAATCTCTGCCCTCAAATTAAAAAAGTTGTTGGCAGCATAATACACTTATATACACGGAGCACCTGAAGAAACATAAGTGGTAAGCATAAATGGGTACCATGAATCAGTTAGGGCTTGGTTAGGAAAAATATATAGTGAAATAAGGCTGATTTCCATTTTATCTTTTTTTTTTTTTTTTTTGGTACCAGGGATTGAACTCAGGACCTTATGCTTGGGAGGCAGTCGGCGGAACCACTGAGATAAATCCCTGGCCCTCCATTTTATCTTGAAAGAACAAAACAAGCAAACAAAATATGATCCATATTTTAGGGAGGAAATTTAAGACTGTCTCAATTTTAGGGCTTGATGAGATTAATTTAGGCCAGTAGAATTTTTAAATAATTCCCTGGATTCCCAAAAGTCCACAAATATAAAGGGAAAGGAAACCTAAGCGATTATTCCCCCAAGTTGCTTTTAATTGCCTCACCTTTGGGTACAAGCACAAACTATGAAATCTGGGATTATGTATGGATTTTAAGTCCATAGTTCTCCTGAATTCAATCATAAAATGACAGTGCATTTTGAGAAACAAGCACTCAAAATCCACAGAATCTGACATTTTGGTTTTGTTTTTTTTTTAACATTTTAATAACGATTTGGAAGGATGGAATACAAACTACCAATTACACCCACAAACCTTATCAACATTAACGGTATTGTAAACGATAGCATAGAGGGCTACACTTTCCCTGTGCCTAGGAGCTAATTCCATTCTACATATATCGCCTATTTCAAACACAAACCCCTAAGGCATATTTGCAATTATGTAACTAGATAACTAATTTTTACGCCCAGTTTTCGATAAGGAACTAAGAAAAATATCTTACCGGAAGACACACAAGATTTAAAAGACCAAACCGGGAGTGGCTGGAGCGTGCCTGAGAGCCCAGCACTCGGGGAGCTGAGATAGGAGGATCACAAGTTCGAGCTCAGCCCGGGCAACTTAGCAACTGAGACCCTAAGGAAAAACAACAACAACAACAACAACAGACTGAAGATGTAGCTCAGTGCGAGGGTGGGTGATAAGAAAGTCTTGGCAGATCCAGCACGGAACTGAATTAGAAATATGTGTGGTTCCTTTATACTCTTAACACCAGGCTGCCTAGTGAACTGAAGATATACACTCTCCGAGGAATGCATAAAACACGTAAAAACATCATAGCGTGCGGGAGTTGTATGAAGTTCGAAAAATGTGGGTTAACAATATCAACAAAAACGAGACCACGCTCTGCTGCTTCCTTGGGTCCCGGATCCGCGACGCAGAGCCCAGGAAGAAGCGCCCTGGAGCACACCGCCGACCACTGGCCTTCCTCCCTCCCTCACAGAGATTCGGAGTCCCACTCCACGCCCTCATCGGTAACCCCCCGCGCCCCCGTTCCCTCACCGGTAGTCGAAGATCAGGTCTCCCGGCGCGGTAACCCGCAGACCCAAACGCCGGGCCCGCAAAGGCGGAGACAGCTCGGGTCCTACGGCAGGAAGCCAACCAACGCGCCGTCGCCGCGGCCTCCAACCACCAGCCAGCGGAGGGGCGCTGGGCTACCCCTGACCGGCTGTGGGTGGCCGGCAGGAGGGGCGGCGAGCCTCGCGCTGCGGCGACCAGCCCAGAGAGGTAGGTAGTCATCGGTCTCTACCCGCCGCTCAGAAAGGTCCAGTTGTCAAGGCTAGCTCTACTCGCCTTTGCCCGGCCTTTTCTCCACCGCCCCTGCGGCCGAGGAGAATGGAACGGTCCGCGGGGGGGATTGTGGGAGGCGCACTCGTGAGGGCTGGAGGGAGGGGGGCCGGAGGCGGCGGCGGCGGCCGTGGCGGCGGTTGGTGGCCGTGGGGGCGGGGAAGGGGGAGAGGAAAGAAGAGGAGGTGGCGGAGGAGGAGGAGGCTTGGGCTCGCGCCCGCGCCGCCGAAGGTACGTGTGAGGGCCTGCGCCACGGCGGGTTTGACAGGGCCCGGGGCGGCGCGGGGCCCGCGCGACGAGGCGCCCCTGAGCGGACGCGCACAGGCTGGCGGGCGCGCGGGGCGGCCGGCGGTGGAGGCTGGGCGCGGGAATGAGGAGCCAGATCCGCTCCTCCGCGTGCCGTCGGGCGTGCGCACTTGGCGCCCGGAGCAGGGGGTGCGGGAGAGCGGGAGGGAGGAGCGGGAGAGGGGGGGCCGCAGCGCCCTTGGCTCCCTCCCTCTGAGGAGCCGCCGCCGCTCCGCCGCCGCCGCCGCCGCCGCTGCTCCCGCCGCCATTTTGGGTTCGCTTTGCGGAGGGGGAGACGATCCCCGTTTTGGGCGCGGGACCCGCCTCCCCTCAGTTTCCCCTTTGAGCCCTACGTCTTGCCCTTCTCTTTCGCCTTCCGCCAGTCCGCTCGCCCGCTGGCCGCCTCCTGACAAGGCGGGAGAGAGCCGCTGTGGACTAAGGAAAGCGGAGGCGCCTGGCGGCCACCCCCTCATCCCCACTTCCCTGCACTCTCATCGCTCTCGGCCTCGGCCTCTGACACGGTGAGTGGCGCGGCTCGGGCAGGCCTCGGGGCCTAAGTGCGGCTCGCGCTCGGCGGCTCGGCCCTGGCTGCCTGGATCTGCTGTCACCGCCCGGACCCGGAGCTCGGGGAGCGGCGCGGTGGGGGAGGGGAGGGGAGCGGGCGGGGATCCGGGCTGCCCGGGAAGTCCCTCCGGGCGCGGGCCCAGGGTGTCCCTGACCGGCGGACGGGCTCGGCTCGGGCTCGGGGCGGGAAAGTCAGCGAAGGAGGTGGAGTTGGCTGTGGCCCTGACAGGTTAGCCTGTCTGGAGGCCCGACCCGAGCATCTCCTACCGTCCGGCTGGAGTCCGCCGAAGGGAGGAGCGCGGCCGGGGAGACGAGCTCCCGAGGGCACGCGCCTGTGTGGCGGGGTCTATGGTGCCCCCGCTGCGCCTGTGTACGGGAAGAAAGCGATCTCCGTGAGAGAAGTTTAACAAATGTCACTGGTTAGTTTGTACAAGGAAAGAGATGTTTTTGGTCTGCAAGACAGATGGTCTGTTGGTGTATAGCGGCTGTGTTTGTGTGTTTATGCCAGGGTAGAGAGTGTTCCGGAAGAGTTTCCCTGTATTTGTCTAAGTGTAATGGAGTCCTTTTTATAAGTTAGTTTATTTTTCAGATAAATGTTGGGATATTTCGTGCAGGTTGATACGTGTGTGTATTTTAGGGATTGGGAATGCCTAATTATTTGTCGAGAAAGACCAGTAAAGGCATTATTCTATACAGTGTAGCATACATATCTGCGTGTATTTGGAGGGGGAGAAACTTAGCAGAGCCAATTGAGGTCTTAGAAATAATTTTTGCCTTTGAATATAGAGTGAATTATGTAAATGTGAAGGTCCACAACATCTTTCACAGAGTAATTGCTATAAAGAATGGATAACCTTTTTTGTTGTTGCTGATATGGATTTATAGTAACATTTTACATAGGGCTTTTATATTCAGAATGCTGTTTCAGTTTTTTGTGATTCTAAATCTCAGAAAATGGTAGGGCATATATCTTCTTCCATTTTATGAAATAGGAAATTGAGGCATAAAGAGATAGCTTTTCCAAGATCAGATGTTAAATTGGTGACAAAGTTGAGATATAGCTCGGATATTTTAAGTATACTTCAAGTATTATCCAGAAATACATCCATCATTTTTTAATGCCCCAAGAGGTCTTTATTGGCAAATATGTGTATATTGAAAAGACGGGCAGAAATAACTTGTTGGATTATATTTGACAGAGATCAGTAATGGTAAATATCTATATGGAATATAGGTTGGCTTTGCCTGTGTGACCTGTATGAAATAGGTATCCTTGATTTCATTTATTTATTTTTATTTTTAGGTACCTGGAATCAAACTCAGGATCTTGTGCTTGCGAGGCAGCCATGGTGCCACTGAGCTAAATCCCCGGCCCCTCCTTGACTGTTTTTGTGGAGGAAGTTCTTTCCTCAACTCCTTGCTGTACTGGGAGTGAACCCACAGTCTTTGCCCTAAGTAACACCCCCAGAGGATAGATTGATTGACAGAGCTTGCTAAGTCACTCACTGAGTTACACTGAATAGGCTTGAATTTATGATCTTCCTGCCTCAGCCTCCCACATCCATGCCCAGGTCCACAGGCATGCAGTACCACGCCCAGCTGAAGCAAAGTATATCTGACACATTAGCTTATGTGTTTGAAGGAGGAAAGGCTTTCACAGCTTGTAGCAGAGCCGCTGCATAGGTGCTGACAATTTAACTTAATTTTTTTATACTTTGGCGCTAAAGATTGAACTCAGGGCCTCATACCTGTCAAACATGAGCCTACCACAGAGCTACACCCCCAGCTGGACAGTTTAAATCTTTGGAAGGAAAGATCCTCCTTTATTCACTTAGTAAAGAGTATTTATTGAATTACCTATTTAAGAAATGGTCCCTTCCTTGGGCTTAGAATAATAAAATACCATTATTGAAATAGTCTGGGTGCATATGAGAAGGGAGTTGCCTTGATAGTGGTATGTATTAAGTTGAGTGAGCAGGCAACCCAGTGTGGAATTGAAATCAGAAAACCTTTAAAGTATTGAACTGAGACAGAAGAATGTCAGATTTGAGCTTAGCCTGGGCAACTTAGTGAGACCTTGTCATCCTCTTTTGTTGTTTTTTGAGATGGAGTCTCTGTGTAGTTCAGTCTGGCCTTGAACTCAAGGTGATTCTCCTCCCTCAGCCTCCCAGGTGCTAGGATTACAGTCAAGAGCTACCACATCTGCCTTGAGACCCTGTCTTTTTTTTTTTTTGAGGCAGGGTCTCGCTATATAATTCAGGCTGGCCTTCAACTCATTATGTAGTCCAGGCTGGCCTCAAACTGGAGGTGATCCTCCTGTCTCTACCTCCAGAGTGCTGGGATTGCAGGCGTATGTCACCACACCTAGCTGAAACCTTGTTTTGATATTTAAAAAAAAAAAGACTGGGATATAGCTTAGGCCCTGGGGTTAAATCCCTAGCACCTTCTCTCCCCCCACCCCCAAAATTCTACTTAGTTTAGAGGAAATTTCGGTGTTTCAGAAAATTTAATATGGAAGGTTACATGAGTATTTAAGAATCTAAGCTGGGTGTAGTAGAGTACACCTCTAATTTCAGCACTGGGGAGCTGAGGCAGGAGGATCTCCATGAGTTCTCAGTCACTCTGGGCTACATATTGAGTTCAAGGCCAGCCTGAATTGCATAGTGAGACCCTGTCTCAAAAAAAAAAAACTTAACAAGGTGTTAAGTTTGTGGTAGTATGTGCCTTCTTTGATGTTTTCTTTTGGCCTTTATGCATAAGCTGTTTAGGGAGATCTTATCATTTTGATATATGTGCCTCTGGATATTGGAACTTCTTGGCTGGACTGAAGGAATTCTTTGAAAGACTTAATTTTTTTCTTAGGGTGTGTGTGTGTGTGTGTGTGTGTGTGTGTGTGTGTTTTAGACAGGGTCTCACTATGTAGTTCAGGCTGGCCTTTGAACTATGTATGGAGCCTAGGCTTGCCTGGAACTCATGGCATCCCTCCTGCCTCACTGTTCCAACTGCTGGGATTTCAGGCATGAGTGCACTGCCACTCCCAGCAAAAGATTAATTTTGTAGTAAAGATCCGATCTATGAATATGAAGGAAAAATACTTCAACTAAGTCACCTTAACTGTAGTCCTCTGGAAAATTGAATGTTTTTTAATATGCTAGAATAGTGATTCTTAGTTTTTTTGTTTTTGTTTTTTTGGTGGGGGCTGTCACTTACCTTCTGAGACTGATAGAAGATAGACTCCACATTAGAAAGTGACCATAAGCACAATCACAGGAATTACACATATAATTTCAGTAATTTAAACTGTAATGAAATGGAACCAATATCAGGTCTTGTTTGCCCCTTACCTTAGTTTTGCTTAGGGGTGGAGATGTTGGTATGAGTTTAAGGTAAAAGATTCCATCAATCTGCAGTTGGAAACTAAAAATGATTACTGTAGGCCAGGCGTAGTGGTGCATATCTGTAATCCCAGTACTCTGGGAGGCTGAGGTAGGAGGATCCAAGGTTGGAGCCCAGTCTGGTCAATTTAGCAATTTAGGGAGACCCTGTCTCAAAATAAAAAAGAACTGGATATGTACCTCGATGTGAAGGCCCTGGGTTTATCCAGTACTGCAGCAAAACAAAAACTGCAATTTTTAAAAGAGCAAGAAATTGAGGGAAGATATTTTAGTAGGACATTATAGAATTCAATAAGATAATCTATTCATGAAAAATAGTTTCTCTTCTCTTTGTATTAGGATGGCCATCTGTAATGTAGATTTGTGAAAAGTTGAATTAATTTTCTCCGTTCTTTTTCATTACTGAGAATTGAACCCAGGGCCTTTGCACTGAGCTACATCTGCAGAGATATCTGCCCCCTTTAAATTTTTTGAGACTGCCTCTCACTAAGTGCCTAAGTTGTCAAGTTGTCTGGACTAGACTAGAATTTGTGATCTGCCTGCCTCAGCCTCCTAGTAACTGTCTCAGTGGGGAAAGGTAGAGAATGATGTTGACCCAACATAATTAAAAACTGTGCTCTCATTAATGACAGAAATTTAACTCATAATCTTATTGCTGTTTTACACTTGTGTAAAACATTCATTGTCTAATTTTTCATGTTTGAAGGACCTGTGATGTTTTAATTTTAGCATTGCTTTTACTCTTCATAGTTTTTAGTCACTTACCCTCAAATATATGCAAATAAATGACAGGATTTTTGTTTGTTTTGGTTTTTGGCTTTTTGTTTTTGCCTGTGCTGGGGATTGAGGATGACAGGATTTTATATACTTTTTCACTGAATTTTGTTCGTTGTTTAAATGTGACAAATTTCAGACATAAGCAGCAATAGAGTATAATAAGACTTTATGTACACAATATTCAGCTTCAGTTTTTTTTTTTTCCCCCAGTACCGGGGATTGAACTTAGGTCCTTGAGCTTTCCAGGCAGGCAGTAGAACCACTGCGCTAAATCCCTGGCCCCCACCTTCAGTGTTTTTAACAACATAGTTTTAAAAAGATTATTGCAGGGCGGATTTAGCTCAGTGGCACTGCGCCTGCCTTGCAAGCCCAAGATCCTGAGTTTGATCACCAGTATGGGGGGGGGTGACTGTTTCCAACTGGGTGTGGTGGTGCACGCCTGTGATCCCAGCACTCCGGAGGCTGAGGCCGGAGGATTACCTTGAGTTTGAGGCCAGCCTGGGCTACATAGTGAGTTCAGGGCCAGCCTGAACTACAAAGGGAAACCCTGCCTCAAAAAAACAAAACAAAAGTTTATTACACTTAAAGGTACATTGCCATGAACACCCCCCCCCCCCCCGTTGGGGGGGATCAAACTCAGGACCTTGAGCTTGCAAGGCAGATTTGGTGCCATTGAGCTAAATCCCCAGCCCTCCGTTGCTATTAATCTTCCTCAATATACTTCCCCTCTTGAGGCTGGGCATGGTGGCTCACACCTCTAATCCCAGTGCTCTGGGAGGCTGAGGCAGGAGAATTGAAAATTCAAGCACAACATGGGCAATTTAGCAACTTAGACCCTGTATCAAAGTAAAAAAATAAAGCCTGGGGGTGTAGTTCAGTGTAAAAGCCTTGGGTTTAATTCCCAGTACCTGGGAAAAAAAAATACTCCCCTTGCTTTGAATACACTTCTTCCTTCTGTCATTTTTGCCACTTTCTGAAGCAATTCTGGTTGTTGTTTTTTGTAAGTGTTTTTAATGAGGTATGATTAAAAAATAAGATGAAGGCTGCTGCCAAGTGCCAACCCAAAAGGCCAGCTTACAAAAACAATAAGGTGTGTCCTCATCCATTTTATTCATTGGTTGTGGCACTTTGCATCCTCTGGCTCTTCCCCAAAGTGGAAATGACCATGAAAGGTAAATATTTCAAATGGATTCAAGACTAGATAGCTACACCAGCACAACAAAAGGTACTAAAAAAAGAGGACTTGTGCCCCGCTTCAGAAAGTGACAAGAATGAGGGGATAAGTGTGTTTGAAGTGAGGAGGAGTATTAATGGCAATTGTTTTGTTTTTTTTTTGGTACCAGGGATTGAACTCCAGACTTTGGGCTTGCAAGGCAGGTAGTGGAACCACTGAGATAAATCCCCGGCCCATGGTTTATATAACTTTTAAAATAAAAGTATCTGATGATAGTTGTAAGTAAACTAGTTATACAAACTACTTGTAATCTATATTAGTTGTCATAGGGAATTCCTCTGTTAACTAAGAAATTAAATGAATAGAAATTCATATCATTTGCTTTTAGATGTTTGCATTAAAATATTTGAAGTTCCAGATAGCTAGAAAAGCCTATCAGGTTTTTCAAATGCCAGTGAGAAATAATTACTATTATTGTTTTTGTTTTTGAGGCTGTAGTCATAGTTACAAGACTATTAAAAACATTTTCTGGGTTTTACTTCCACTTGATTGTCTAGTGGGATCCAGTTACCACAAAGAAGTCAGATGCTTCTGGTAATGTTGAACAAAGCTGAAATTGGTCTTGAATCAACTTGCTATTTAAGAGAATGAAGTCCACATTATTTTAAATTTGAAATTCCAATTGTGGATATTCTACATGAATATTTGAAAATTTATACCTCTGCTTATGTTGCATACCTTAGAATTTTGTCAGAGTGTGGTTGCCATGATGAACAGAAACATTGTAGGAAAAAAATAAATATTGCTATTAAGTTATAAAGATGAATCAGAGTACACATCTTTTAAGAGGTTGTTATGAAAGTAGTATTTAGATGCATATTCTTCCTTCCAGGAAGGCTGACAGTTGTATTATAGCTCAGATGAGTGTGAGTTCCATCAGCAGTGAATATTTCATTACTTTATCTTTTATTGTGTTTTATAATCCCACAGAAAGTAAGTTGTGAATACTTAATCTTCTGGTTATACATTCTGTTCAATGTTTTGTACGCTTGATACCAAATCACTCTTCTCATTCAAAAACATTTTATTTGCCCTAAGACTGTAGGAAGACTGTATCAGATTATAAAGTAGCTAGCAATGTCCTGTCTTCTTTGAGTAAATAACACATGGCTTAAGGTAAGGTTTCTTAAATACAGCACTGCTGCAAATGAAAGCTCCAGAGTTCAATTATTTGAAATCCTGACTATCAGGCAGGAATGGAGAGAATTTGAAAGAGTAAACTGATAACTGATATTTGGAAAAATGGTAGTGGGGAGGGGTGTTTGACTCAATCATGTATAAAGATTAGTTGGCAAATATTATAGTCTTCAAAGAAGATTGGAAGATACAAATTTCAAATTAAGTAGTAATTTCATCTAAGTGAATAATACAAGTTGTGGATGCAGAAGATTAACGGAAAAGAATAATTACTTTTTAAACCATGAATTAGAGTTTTAAGTTAATTTTTTTCATATGTATGTGCTTTTTTAAATTAAAAAAATTTTTTTAAGAGTAGGAAATTTTTTTTGCTAGAAAGCTTCTGTCTGAGAGAGACAATGGGGACTGGAAAATGGGTTGCCTCTAAATTTTTAATTTTTGAGAGAGGGTCTTACTGTGTAGTTCAAGCTATACTTACATTTGCTGTGTAGCCCAGGCTGACCTTCAACTCTCAGTCCTGCTTCTACCTCCCCAATGTTGAGAGTACAAGCTTGTGCCACCGTGCTCGGCACCTCTATGTTTTTTTTTTTTTCGGTACCGGGGATTGAACTCGGATCCTTGCACTTGCAAGGCAGGTGGCAGAACCACTGAGCTAAATCCCTGGCCAACTCTATGTTTTAATTATAAGGGGGATAAATAAAATATTGAACAAATTCTTTCATTTACTTTAACAAGTATTTCTTATACAATTTTTTTTTTTTTTTGTACCAGGGATCGAACTCGGGTTCTTGCCCTTGTGCAGAAGGAGGTGAAACCACTGAGCTAAATCCCTGGCCTGTACAATTTTTATTTATCAGCTAAAAATCTAAAAAGAAAAAGGGAATGTTGAACCTGGCATGATGTCACATGCCTGTAATTCCAGCACCTTGAGAGGCTGAGGCAGGAAGAGCTGCAGGTTTGAACTCTGCTGGTCAGTTTAGTGATTTAGCAAGACCTTGTCTCAAAATTAAACAAATAAATGAGCTGGGAATGTAGCTCACAGCATAAGCCCTGAGTTCAGTCCCCAGTGCTAGAAAACAAAACATTGTTGAGCTGGCCATAGCCATACTGTTGCAGTCTTGGCTACTCAGGACACCCCTACAGGAGGGTCACTTGAGTTCACAGAAGTTTGAGATCAGCCTGGATTACATAAGGAAATCCCATCTCAAAAAAAAAATTGTTAATTATATTTTAAAAACTTAGTTTATTTAACAAGGATATTGTACAGAAATAGCTTCCCAAATCTTCCTAATTAGAACAAAAGCCAGACCAACAAAAACAAGTATTTCTCAGCCGAGGATTTAGCTCAGTGGTTCCGCTGCCTGCCTCGAAAGCACAAGGTCCTGAGTTCGATCCCCGGTACCAAAACCCAAAACAACAAAAAAACCCAAGTATTTCTCAGTCATTTTTTTCATTTATTTATGCATTTATTCATTATTCAGCCAACTAAAATTTTCCCAGTGTTTTCTTCATACACATTTTTGTGCTTAGAGGTAAAGAAAAAGACAAACTTTTTCGTTTCCAAGAGTTTGCAGTCTAGTAAGAGGAAGATGGTAACTAGTTAAAAGAGAGTGTGATACCTTTGTGGAGAGTGGAGAGGGGGAAAACTTCTTAAATCTGTAAGGGTAAAGGAAAGGTTAGGATAGCTTCTAACAAGGGGAAGAACTGGGTTTTAAAGGAAAAAAATGATACTGACTAAGCCTTAGGGCAATGGTGGCAAACCTGTGGACTGTTTGTATCATTGAAACCTCTGAAAGGTTTGCCATTACTGCCTTAAGGCATTCTAGGTAGAGGAAGAACACCTGCAAAGGTATGAAAATGAGTGTAACATAGCAAGTGAGTTTGCTGTAATTTGGATCATTGTACTTTTAGCGCATTTCTCTTAGTTTCCTGTGTATTCAGAGATATAGAAGATTGGATTTTGTACCTAGATATCATCTACCAAGTACAATAACAGTGAAAACATGTTCAACGTATTTCACTCATACAAAAAGTATATTGTGTGGGCCCCGGGGATTTAGCTCAGTGGCATTGTGCCTGCCTCGCAAGTGCAAGGGCCTGAGTTCAATCCCTGGTACCAAAAAAAAAAAAAGTATACTGTAGCTGGGCATGGTAGCACATACTTATAATCCTAGCACTTGGGAGGCTGATGCAGGAGGATCAGGAATTTGTTTTTGGGTGTTTATTTTTTTTGGTACTGGGGATCGAACTCAGGACCTTGCTTTTGCAAGGCAGGCGGCAGCACCACTGAGCTAAATCCCCGGCCCTAGGATCAGAAGTTTGAAACTACTGCAGCCTCTGTGATGCATTCCGGGCTAGCCTGGACTACACAGTCAGAGCTTTCTCCCCTCCTACCCCCAAGTACATTGTTATTACAGTGGAAAGTAAGTTTTTTGTTTGGTTTTTGGTTTTTGAGATGGTCTAACTATGTAGCCCAGGCTGACCTGGAACTCATAGTGATCCTCCTGCCTCAACACCTCCCTCCCCCTTTACAGGTGTGCGCCACCACGCCCAGAAGTAATTTCTAACAAATGTTAAAATCAAGAAAATATTTGGTTATGTTTCAGCTACTCGTTAAATTTTTTTTTTTTTGGTACTGGGGATCGAACTCTAGGGTCCTTTGCGCTTGCATAGCAGGTGGCGAAACCACTGAGCTAAATCCCTGGCCCTACTCATTAAATTTTTACTAAAACATAGCCTATTCTTTCAATATTATAGTTAATCAGGCCTTGACTATAACAGGTATCTAATCAAATTAAAAATGTATAATTCATTTTCTTTCTGGTTTTTTTTTTTTTTTTGGTACCGGGGATTGAACTCAGGACCTTGTGCTTTCGAGGCGGGCGATGGCACCACTGAGCTAAATCCCCGGCCCCAATAATTCATTTTCTTAAAAATGAAAAATCTCAGCCAGGGATTTAGCTCAGTCAGTGGTGCTGCTGCCTGCCTCGCAAGCACAAGGTCCTGAGTTCAATCCTCAATACCAAAAAAAAAAAAAAAAAAGAAAGAAAAATCTCTGCCTCCACATTTTGTGTATTTCCCTTCAGTTTGTCGAAAATCTCAAATAGGGTTTTTGTTTATTTGTTTGTTTGTTTGGAGACAGGGTCTTGCTGTGTAGCTCAGACTGGCCTTGAATTCATATGTAGTCCAGGGTGGCCTTGAACTCGTGGCAGTCCTCCTGCCTCAGCCTCCAGTGCTGGGATAACAGGTGTGCACCACCAAGCCCAGCTCTCAAATAGCTATTAATATGAATTCTGAAATCAGATTGACTAAGCTCACATTTCTATTTTGTTCACTTACTGTGTAATCCTGAACAAGCTACTTGTCTGTGGATTCCTCGTTTGTAAAATGATGAGGATAGTGGTGATGTTTACAATATAGACTTGTTGAAGAACTTTATGAGGTAGCATGCTTCAAATTCTTAGTTTAATGTATGCCATGTTGCCCAAATGTATAATACATATTTGCTATTGTTTTATTTCCTTTTTTGTTTTGAGGCATGTCTCACCACATAGTCCAGCCTAGATTTGAACTCAGTATGTAGCCCAGGCTGGTTTAGAACTCTGAGTCCTCCTTCCTCAGCCTCCCTAGTGCAGAGATAATAGTCATGGGCCAATATAACCAGCATTGTAAATATTTTTGAAAGTAAATATAAACAACTTGTTTTCATGTGTACATATTTGTTTTAGTTCTCAACTTTTAGGGTACTTTTAATCCTATTTTCTTCACATAGATTTTATTTTATTCATTTCTTGTTTTTTTATTTTGAGATACAGTCTCACAGAGTGACTAAATTGCCCAGACTGGGCTCAAATTTGTGATCCTCCTCCTCAGCCTCCCAGAGTGTTATGCTACCACACCTGACTGTGCATAAATTCTAATATTGCTTTTGTCACTTAACTCCAGGATAGGCTTTTGTGCTCTGCTTCATTTATCTTTTTACCTTCTTACCAAATGAAGGATTTATTTCAAAAGTGCATAGTAATGTATCTTACTATGTAAATTTTTCATGAGTGGAGAAATTTAAGTCTTTGAAGAAAATAGGTTGGTTATAACAGTTGTCTTAGGGTTAGAGTTAGGGTTAAGGTTAGCTTACAAGGGTTTCACTAGTTTTTTAGAAGTTCAGTGTGTTCTCTTTAAAGCAGAATTTACCTGTTTGGCTAAACTACCTCTCATTAGATTCACAAACAAAATCAATTTGTTTTTTGAGACAGGATCTCACTATGTAGTTCGAACTAGCCTTGAACCCAACAGCTCAGGCTAGCCTTGAACTGAGGGATGCTCCTGCCTCAGCCTCCTGAGTATTGGAATTATAGGGGTGTGCCATCACACCTGGTAACCAACAGGTATTTATTGAGTGCTTGTTATGTTCCAGGGACTATTCCAAACTGATGAACCAAATAAAGACCTGACTGTATTTTAGGACTTTGTAATTTAGGCATTTTAATTTGCCTTTACCAGTATTTCAAGGAGTAGATTTGCAATTTCTGAAGGGATGTCCTGGGATACCATTATTTTAACTTTTTGTTAGGAAGAAGAACTAAGATTTGATTAGATTATCTGACTGTTGACTACTATAATTTTTCATCAGTGTTTAGCCTTGAGACTACTTTCTGGGGCTTTTTTCCCTTTGTGATTTAATGGTTATAATTTTTTTTTTTGGAGACAGAGTCTCACTATGTAGGTCAGGCTGATCTTGAACACATGGAGATCCTCCTGCCTCAGTCTCCTGTACAGTAGGATTACAAGCTTGTACTACCATGTGATCATAAATTTATGTCTGCTGTTTTGCTATCCTGTTCTGAGTTTCTGGAAGTACTTGGTATAATACAGTATTTTCTTAATTATAAGATACATTTTTTTCAGTTATAACATTTTTGCAATTAGAAAATAAACAATTGGGAATAATATAATTACATTTAATGTGGTAATGATTTCCTCTGTCCCTGAAAGTGTAGTATTTGATTCATGAAACCTCTTAAAATCAGTGATACCTTGAAATTTAATAAACGTATAGTAAATATAAAAATAACTATATGATAATATAATATTATATAGCATAATATATTATATTATTATATAATAATATATAATAATATAACTAGGGCCGGGGATTTAGTTCAGTGGTTTTGCCGCCTGGTGTGCAAGCGCAAGGACCTGAGTTTGATCCCCAGTACCAAACCAAACCAAACCAAACAAAACAAAACTATAAAATAATTTGTGTATAGTACATAAATATAAAAAAACTCATTGGAGATTAGTATTTTGAACTTTAGAAATGGTTGGTGATTCTTAACTTTCAAGAGACATTCCGCAGTTGAGTAAAAAGCTTAGTGTGTCCAGCTTTGCAATTGTAGTTCATGTTGTATAAATTATTTGGGCATTTGTTAACATAGTTATTTTTATTTTTTGTCTGGGGCTGGGGTTAAACTTAGGGCCTTGTGCATGCTAAGTGTGCACTCTAATGCACAGCTACATCCTCAGCCCTAATGTAATTCAAATTTTGAACTACGTTTTACACCATAAGATACTCTAGTTTTATGTTATTTCAACAACTTTATATAATACCAGTGATTTTAGTTGGCTTAATATAAACTTTCTTCCTACTGCTGGGGATCAAACCCAGCGCTTTGTGCATGATAGGCATGTGCTCTATCATTAAGACATATTCCTAATTTTATTATAAAGCATCTTTATAGTTAGGACACTTTTGTCCTTTTCTTTAAATTCCTATCAGTGGGTGAACAGTGCCCGTGTTTTTGGTTTTCAGAATACTGGCATGCAGTTTAGTGCTCTGAAATTAGCTCTTTTGTTGTGCAAAGACTATACTGCAAGACATATTTCTGAGAGTTTTGACTTCTTTGCTTGATAACATTTGATACATACAATAATTGCCATTTGTTGTCAAATTTTGAATTTTTTTTTGAATTTTAACTATAGAAGCATTAAAAACTTTCTGCTCTGAAGCACATAACAATAATTCATATATAGTAGCTGCAGAAGTAGTGAGAAATGGTGGCTACATATGTTGTGATGGTAAAGCTGACAGACCATGTGTAGAGTATGAAAAAAAGAGTCAAGGTAACTACAAGTTATCAGATCAAAAATTTTCTCAACTCAGTGGCAGAATGATCTGAAGAGGCCTGAGTTGGATCATTTCTTGGAACCCTTTCAGTGGCTTTTCTACCTCAAAGTAAAAGCCAAAGTCCAAGTGTAAGAAGCTCTATGTAATTTGTTCTGTGTGCCTTTACCACACAGTAAAGATGCCTTAGCTGGGCGTGGTGGCCCACGCCTGTAATCCCAGCACTTGGGAGACTGAGGCAGGAGAGTCACCACAAGTTTAAGGCCAACCTGGGCTATATAAAGTCCAAGGCCACCCTGAATTACAGAGCAAGACCCTGTCTCAACCCCCCCCCCCCCAAAAGACTAAGACTCCTTGCAGTCTCTCTGCTTACTCAGTCCAGGAAAGGGAGGCAAAGGTCTAGGTTCTCTTTCACAAGCATGAAGCTTTTCTTTCCTTCTTGCTTTCTTTCTAATAATTCTTCCATAACGAGCAACTAGAAAAGTTTTCTCAAAATGTGAATTGTCAGGGCTGAGGATTTAGCTCAGTGGTTTTGCCACCTGCCTTGCAAGTGCAAGAACCTGAGTTCGATCTCCAGTACCAAAAAAAAAAAAAAAAAGTAAATTGTCTTATTATCCCTTACTCAGAGCTCTTTAACACTTTTTTTTTTTTTTTGAAAGCTGGTCTGTGTATAGTTCAGGCTGGCCTTTAATTCACTCTGTAGCCTAGGCTGGTCTTGAACTCACAGGCATCCTCCGGCATCAGCCTCCTGAATGCTGGCTGGGATTACAGGTGTATGCAAAGCCTTCCTTTTGAATTCCAAATCCTTAATATAGCCCAACAGAGCCCTTTGCTAACAATTATTTTTCTTTTTCTTTCCATTTTCATTTTGTGCTCTTAATTCTTCAGTTAATCTGCTGCTAATCTTAATGATTTTACACATATTGTTCCCTCTTCTGAATCACTTTCACCCGGCATTTTGCCTCCACATTTCCTATTCAGTCTTTGAGTCTCACCTTAAATGTTAAATATTTAAGATATGTTCCCCCCCAAAAGATATGTTCCCTGAGTTTCCAAATTCTTTTCATATATTATTTCATAGTGGAACTCTTTGTAATTTTATTTACTATAGATTATAATTATGCATTGATATGGTTGGTTGTTTATCCACCCCTTCTTAAAAGTTCATGATGGGCCAGGGATTTAGCTCAGTGGCATGGTGCCTGCCTCACAAGCGCAAGATCCTGAGTTTGATCTCTGATACGGCAAAAAAAAAAAAGTTTGTGATGACCATATACCTATATCTAACAACACGTCAAGTTCTCAAAATGTATTTTGGGGGCTCTCAGAAAGTATTTGTTGATTTAATTAAAGGTCGGATTAAGAATAAATGATGGGGGTGCTGGGGATTTAGCTCAGTGGTTCCTTCACCTGCCTCACGAGCACAAGGTCCCAAGGTCAATCCCTAGTACAAAAAAAAAAGAATAAATGATGGGATGGCTAGAGGGGTACTAGGAAAGCCAGTAGAATATGTCATGGTAAAAGCCAAGAATTTCAAATGTAGCAGGTATCCTAAATGCAGCAGAGACAAAGATCAGGAAATTATCTTTTGTAGGCAGCATAATGTATAATAGTTACAAGGAGCCAGGCAGACCTGGCTCTGCCCTTTTTGTTGTTTGTTTTTAAATCTGTGAAAATTTTACTACTTAACTATATTTAAACAAACATGATGCAGACACAGTTAAGACATATCTTCACCTCCAGCCCCATGTTCAAGACAGAAGACATTAAGAAAGGGCAAAAAGGGGCCGGGGATTTAGCTCAGTGGTTTCACCGCCTGCTGCGAAAGCTCAAGGACCTGAGTTCAATCCCTGGTACCAAAAAAAAAAGGGGGAAAAAAGCTGTCTTCGTGTGTCACAACATGAAAATTGAAATACCAAAGCTAAAGAGCTGAGATTTTGCCCATATCTTTTGCTTTCTAGTCTCGGAATCAAACTTAATAGTTATCAATGCCTTCTATCACTTTAATCTGTATTAAGTTATCATAACTTTTGTTTTTGTTTTGTATTCTGAGGCAGAGTCTTCCTATATAGACCAGGCTGGGCTCAAAACTTTCATTCCTCTTGCCTTAGCCTCAGGAGTTCCAAGATCACAGGTAGGCACCTGTGCCTGGCAGTAGTATTCCTTTGTATATGTATCAAAACTCACACTCAACAGTGAATTCTGGGTTGCAAAGGCTCTCCTTTTTTTGGCCATCAGCCTGTTTTTTCATCTGTAAATAGCGAGTAGTAACTACCTCATGGTTGTGATGCTTAAATGAGATGTGGAAATATTAAGCATAAAACTGCAAAAACTAAAAACTCAGCAAATATTATGAATTTTTATTACTTTTAAGGTACTAATGCTAAACTCACTGTGAGAACTCATTTGTAATATTTATTTTAAAACTTATAGTTGATTTTATATTGCCTTGCTAAATATTGTTCTGTCAACCCTAAGATAGACTGGCTATCCACAAATAAAATGATCTCAAACAGGTGAATTGCCTTCCATTGTGGTTCTGTATTTGAGACTGGAACATTGTATTTTTTATTTTTTTGCTGCACTGTGAGTTGAACCCAGGGCTTTGGGCATACTAGGGAAGCTCTCTACCATTCAGCTGTACCTCTGTTTTCAGAGCACTGTTGACTAAATATATTAGTTTTTTTTTTTAATCAGCTATATTGTTTTTCAGGTGGATATGGAATTAGTATGACAGGTGTAGGGATGGGTAGAGATGTTCACTATGTAGAGGAAATAGGGTGTGCATATAAAAACCATTTTAAATAATTCTTATTCAGAAGTGGGGGGTGTGTGTGTGTGTGTGTGTGTGTGTGTGTGTGTGTGTGTGTATGTTTCGTCCTGGGGGTTGAGTGTACATGCTAAGCACAGGTTCTACCACTAAGCTGTGTCCCCAGCTGAAAGTTCTACATTTTTATTGCTTTTCCAGATACTTAGTGGTATGTTGCAGAAAATAGTAGCGTTCATAAGTCACTGAGTTGTGATTTGTAAATTTATAGTTAATGTCTTCCATGTTGAGATTATCATCCTTTGTGTTGCTGTGTACATCCTAATAACATAATTAGTGATTTCCCAAAGAGTTTGTTCACAGCTATAATCTGTGCAGAAGGCCTTTGTGCTGTGAAGAGACTGTTTGGTTTCCTTTGACTTTGGACTAGGCTGTTTTGGATTTTTCCAGACATTCGAAAACATACATCTCAAAAGTTTGCATGTGATATGAATGTTGAGTTTGTTTCTTTGAGCAAAGAGATGCTGAGATGCCATCAGTCTTAGTTTTATATTTCTCCTTGGAATTAGATTTCACACTGAATATATTATAGTGGGAACAAAAATAAGTTGTGTAACCATGTCACCTTTGACCCTGGATGGGAAACCTGGATTGTGTAGATATCTTTCCAAAAGTTGAAAGACTATCACTCACAAACAACATTGCTTTGAAAAGTCAAAAAACAGCACCGGGTAGCTGCTATGGGGACTCTTTCAAGCATTTTACATTCAGAAGATTAAAAAGTACTCTTTTTCTTTGGTACCGGGGATTGAACTCGGTCCTTGCGCTTGCACAGCAGGCAGTGAAACCACTGAGCTAAATCCCCGGCCCTTAAAAAGTACCCTCTGCTGTAAAGTATATTCAGAATTTCAGTATATCTTTGTTAGGAGTGTTGTTATGTAGGGTTTGCCAATAGTAATTTCCTGGTTTCAGTGCCTAAATTGACTAACAAAATATGCCTATGTATATACTGTTCCTCCTTCATCAGTTTATGAAAATATAACATTTCTATTTTTTACATACAATTCTGGAGGGGTGATGGACATTTTAAAATTAATCTCTTTTCTGTTTATTGATACCCTGCTGTTTACTAATGTATCACTTGGGTTTAGTTTTTTCCATTATTAGAATGAAGAGACTTCTAACTGGGCGCAGGGATGCACGCCTGTAATCCCAGCACTTGGGAGGCTGAGGGAGGAGGATTGCTGCAAGTTCAAGGCCAGCCTGGGCTACATAGTGAGACACTGTCTCAAAACACAACAACAACAAAAAATGAAGAGACTTGTGCCTCTCCCAGACCCTTCTCTAATGTTTTGATAGTGAATAAATGCAGGTAAAAAATGATTTCAGTTCTTTGGGGAAAATGCTGGAATTTTTTTTTTTGTTTGTAAAGATCGAGGCTCCTGGAATTCTTTCATTACAAAAATTTTTTTTTCAGGGAGATTTTATATGTATTTGTAATTAATAAATATGAAAGCGATTGTTTTTGTGTAAGTTATAAAATGTTGCTTGTTTTTATACCAGAAAGGAATTATTTTAACAACTAACCAAAAAGATAGCTAGCAGGTCCATTTAATTTTTCATTAGTAAGATGAAGCCTGGGATAGTGATTAGATATATTGTATAGAAAACAAGAAAGGGAAAAATAAAATAGAAAAAGGACAAATTGAAACCAATAAGATGTAACTCAACTCAGGTATAGAATTAATTCAACAAACATTTACTATTCTAAGTGCTAGGATACAACACAAAACTAACAAAAGTCCATTTTCTGGTGGAGGTTAAATTTAAATAGAAAGCTATAGACAACATTGTATATCAGATGATGAGAAGAGCATTCAAGTAAATAAAATAGTACAGTGACCATGAGGAGAAGGTGGTTAAATGGGACTTTTTCTACTTTATATAGTGTTCTCAGGGAAGCCTCTTCTATAAGATGTATTTAGGTGAAGACATGAAGTATAAAAGCGAGCTATGCAATTATTGAGGAAAGGCTGGTGGAGTCAGGCAGAAGAACAGCAGTGAAAAGGCCTTGAGTTGTAAGAGTATTTTGTTGTATTTGAGAAGAAGGAAGACTGTAAGGTAGAGTAAATAGGGACTCTGCATTATTGTAAGAACTTTTGACTTAAGCCATTAAAGGATTTGTTTGTCTGTTTTTTGGTACTGGGGATTGAACTCAGGACCTTGTGCTTGTGAGGTAGGCACAGCGCCACTGAGCCAAATCCCCAGCCCTAGAGTTTTGTTTTTGCTTTTGGTTTTGCAGTACCTGAGATTGAACCTTCAGAGCCCCAAAGCATATTAGGCAAACTACCACTGAGTTACATCCTGCTCAGTGGAACAGAATAGTAGATACAGAAATAACTCCAAATACACTCAGCCACCTTATCTTTGACAAAGGGGCCAGATACTTTCATTGGAAGAAAGATAGCCTCTTTAATAAATGGTGCTGGGAAAACTGGCTTTCCACATGCTGAAGATTAAACTTAGGGCCATATCTCTCACCATGCATTAAACTAAAATAGAAATGAATTAAAACTCTAAATATTAAAACAGAAACACTTAGCCAGAGATTTAGTTCAGTGGTGGCGCTGGCTGCCTTGCAAGGTCCTGAGTTCGATTCCCAGTACCAAAAACCTTCTTTTTACCATTCTGTGGGTTGTCTCTTCCTTCTCTTGGTGGTTTCTTTTGCTGTGCAAAAGCTTTTTAATATGATGAGATCCCAGTTGTTGATTCTTTGTGATATTTCCTGTGTGATCAGACTTTGTTTTAAAGTCTCTGCCTACACAGTATGTCTTTAAGAGTTTTACTTATTTTATCTTCCAGCAGATTGTTTCTGTTTTTCTTTTCTTGTCTGTTTTTCTTTTTTTTTTTTTTTTGTACTGGGGATCAAACTCAAGACCTAGCACTTTTGAGATAGGCGCGGCACCACTGAGCTAAATCCCTGGCCCTCTGAAAAAATTTTTACCAGCTGTTACTCAAAGGATAATATCTAGAATATATAAAGAACTCAATCAGACACCTCCCTTTCTAAATCTAAAGACCCACTCCAAAAATAGGCATCTGAAGTGACTAGACGCTTCTCAGATGAAGAAATACAAACAGTAAATGAGTATATGAAAAAATGGTCATTCGAGAGATGGAAATTAAAGCAACAGTGAGATTCCATCTCACTCTAGAAAGAATGGCTGTCATCAAGAAGTCAATCAATAACAAATGTTGAAAAAGGAACTTTTCTCCACTACTGGTGGGAGTGTAAAGTGGTGGAACCAATATGGAAATCAGTATGGAGATTCCTCAAAAAACTGAAACTGGAGCTTCTATTTGACCCAGCTATTCCCCTTTTTGGTATTTTCTCAAAAGTTAGAAGCATCATACCGCAGCAATATATGCACACCCATGTTTATAGCAGCACAATTTTTTAATAGCTTAATCTTGAAAACAGCCCAGATGCCCATCATTGGATGAATGGATAAAGAAAATGTGGTTTTTATTTTTATTTATTTTTTTGGTACTGGGAATTGAACTCAGGACCTTGCGCTTGTGAGGATGGTGGCAGAACCACTAAGCTAAATTCCCCAGGCCTAAAATGTGGTTTTTAATATACAATGGAGTACTACTTTGCCATAAAGAAGGATAAACTTGAGACATTTTTAGGTAAAGGGATGTACCTTGAGATCATACTTTTTACTGCATCATTTCTTGTGTGAGAAACTGAAGATGCAAATAAGAAAAAAGATGGATAATAGATATTGGGAAGTAGAAAGAAAATGTTCAAATAAGAAGGGGAACAAGAGGTGGGGCAGGGGGGAGGAAGGGAAAGGGGAAAAAATAAAAGGAAAAAATGGAAACAAAGCTTTTGTAAAGAGGGGAAGAAGGGTTGGAGGGTGGGGAGAGGAATGGGGGAAAACAAGAATCAGGATACATTATATACAGGTACTAATTCCCTATGATGAACGTGATCTTTTTGTATGTCAAAAGTGTACCTATAAAATTAATTTTAAAAAACAAAAAGGTATCAATATACTATCAAAATATGAATAAAAGGATTTAGTTCTCAAGTTGAGGGATTGCAAGTAGAAGAGAGGCAAAATCTTTAGGAACAGATGCAGGTAGATGGATAGATATGTGGTGGCAGTTTGGGCATTTTTCTTCTGATTTTTTTCTGTTCTCATTGTCAGGTCGGAAACAGTCAGTGAAGATGGGTGGTCTAAAAGAGTGATGGAGTGAATAGATTAGGGAAATGTGTTGGCAGCACTAAGGATCTACTTAAAGTTACTGGTTAGGCATATAAAGTGAGGTCATTCAACGTGGTTGCTTTTCGTAGATTAGCCTTTGTACAGGGCAGAAAAGATATAACTTGGAAGGGCTGGGGATTCAGCTCAGTGGTGCCGCTGCTGCCTCCCTCGCAAGTGCAAGAACCCAAGTTCGATCCCTGGTACCAAAAAAAAAAAAAGATATAACTTGGAAGCATGTTATTGGTAAATTAAGATATTAAGTATGCAGAAAACAATCTGTGAAGTGTAATCAATGTATATTAAGAAAACTTGTGTATAAATTTCTCATTATGAGATTATATAACATAGTCATATAAAATAGAGGAAAAACATTTGCTATATGTCAAACATTGTGTTAAAAAGTATAGGGACCTTAAAATCCATCCATTCATTCAACTGTTTATTATTCCATATGCTGGGGACATAGTGGTAGCAAGCCAGATGTCCCTACATTCATGAAGCTAACATTTTTATTATAGTCTGTTGAGGACGTAGCTGGCACGCATAGAGCAGGGAGAAAAAAAAAGTGAATTTTTCAGATTGTGACCTTGTAGGGATAATAAGTATTTAGGGATGGATCAGGTCAGTGCAAGCTTAAATGTAGATCTGAGGACATAGGTCCACAGTACAGTATCCAGAACCTTTGATGCCTAAAGTTTTGGGGTTCTGTTCATGTTTTTTTCAGTTTTAGAAAGGTAATATAGATTGGGTGAGCTGACACTGTGGTGTGTGTTTGTTTTTTTTTGGTACCGAGGATTGAACTTGGGTCCTTGTGCTTGCGATGCAGGTGGCGGAACCACTGAGCTAAATCCCTGGCCCAGACACTATGGTGTTTGGAAAAGCGCTCTTTAATCAAACACATTAATATTTCTGAATTAAAATATTCTCAGAAATTATGGTAAGATTAAAATGGGTCCAGGTCAGTTTTATCACACTAGTGAGCTATGAAAAAACTTGTTTCTCAGAATATTTTGGTTTTCAGGATTCTGAATCCATCATGAAAAAGATAAAGCTTTGTACTCCTCCACCCCAGTGGCTGGAGATGGAACCCCCACTTTCAGGCAAGTGAGGACTTTGTGCTTAAAAGGAGAAAGCACATCACATGAAAGAAATGAACATGATTTTGCGGGGACAATGAGGGAAACTTGAGTTGACGAAAGCCTCCTAGGAGATGTGTGTTGGGAAGTATGAATGAACAAGTTTGAATAGTTAAATCCAGATTATAAAAATCTTTGGATACTGCTGTGAAGCTGTAAGTGAAATAACAGATAGCTAGAGTTGTTAGGTGGTTGGAAGGTAACTCAGCAGTTTGTGTGACTAAATAGAGTAGGAAAAACTAAAGAGTCCATTCATTTGGCCAGTATTTGTTAAGTAACGTGTATTGTAACAGTATTGTAACTTGTTAATTAGTAGAGTTCTTTTGCTCTGTTGTGATGGAAATTTTGAAGTGACATGGTGTACTGCCATTATAGTAGCTCTGGGCTTTATGAGCCATTGTGGGGGGCCAGGGATGTAGCTCAGTGGCACTGCGCCTGCCTTGCAAGCACAAGGTCCTGAGTTCGATCCCTGGTACCGGGGGGAAAAAAAAAGCCATTGGTGCTCAGGTTTTAGGGTTACAGCTCTGGGGCTCTGAGTGTTAGTGGCCTATAGTCATCTGTCTTACAGAACTGGGGTCCAACAAACATTTGCTACGGCTTGACACCACCAGTCACTGCTGTTTGACACTGCTGGTTAACTGGTCACAGAGGTTGCTGGCTGCTGGTGGCCAATTGATGCCAGTTGATGCTGGTCCCCACCAATTGCTGCTGGCCTCTGCCTCCGCTCTGTCTCTTCCCATTTTTGTCACTGATCTTAGGAGCTCTTGAGGGTAGCAGTCCCTAATGTTTATAGCTCATTTTATAATGCTACCTGCTCTCTCCATCCAGGATCTTCCAAGCCCTACTGTACCCAAGAAGTGAGTCATAAGCAGATTTATAGGACCACTGGAGTGAGGCTTTATTTGGATCTGAGCTGCAGCACCAGGGATCAGTACACTAGAGGGAGTTCTCCTCTATTTCCTGATAAGTACCAGGGGAATGCTGCTTATATAGAGCAGCAGTGGGGTTGCACTTGCGCAGCTTTGTACCTTTCACGGGTCTGTGATTGTTCCAAGTTCAGGGCTGCCATGGTGTCATTTGGGAGGCTGAGGCAGGAGGATCATGGCAATTTCAAACTCAGCCTGAACTACATAGCAAGACCCTGTCTCAAAAAAAAAAACAACAAAAAACAACTACCTTGTTTTTCTCTTAGGTTATGTCTGCATGAGCATCAGTTGCAGGTGCTTCTTGGTTGAGTTATAACAGTGATTCTTAAATTTTTTTATTTTCACTGTACACCTTGTTCATTATACATGTGGAATGATATTTTAAATGTATTTATAACTAAATGAATTTAAATTTATTCTGAACTACATTTTGATTTGTTTTAACTTTGATTTTGAATGTTTGTTGACTTCCTTGTCCCTCTCTCCTGATGCCCATTTCCCATGTTAATCAATCGTTGCCTCTTTTCTGATAAATTTTTGTTATGATCTGTTCTGCAGAGAAACAGATGCTGGTTACAAGTTTTGGAAATCCCTGTTTTTTATGGAATACAATTCTATAAAATTTTCATAAGATTCGTTGGCAATAACATACACTTGTGATGGACCCTAGAAATACTGCTATGTTAGGATTGGGTTCTGATTCCGAAGGTTTTTCAAGAAAGAGTCCTTCTGCCATCAGTACTGGCACACTGGTAAGCAAGAGAGAAGTAGAGGCAGAGAACAACACAGAGTGTGAGGAAGAGGATCTTCGCAAGCGGAGTCGAGAGAGAAACATCGAAGCAGGGAAGGATGATGGTTTGACTGGTGCACAGCAGCAGTTTTCTGTGAAAGAAACAAACTTTTCAGAGGGAAATTTAAAATTGAAAATTGGCCTTCAGGCTAAGAGAACTAAAAAACCTCCAAAGAACTTGGAGAATTATGTGTGTCGACCCGCCATAAAAACAACTATCAAGCACCCAAGGAAAGCACTTAAAAGTGGGAAGATGACAGATGAAAAGAATGAACACTGTCCTTCAAAACGGGTAAGTGGAATTTTCAACAATATATGGTCACTGGCAATATTTGGATTTCTCATCTATTAATTTTTATGTAACCTGTATACATATGTACAGGAAGTTTGATTTTAGTCTTTTTATGTTATTTCCAAATAGTATGTCATCAGTGTAATAGCATAACTGTGTATGTATTTTTACTTGTAAAATCATGACATGTTTTAAATGGAGTATATTCAGATTGTTGGTTCTAGTGTGTCTATTTAGATAGGAAACCTAGATTGAAATCCTGCCTCCATATTTACTAACAATGAGATTATGTACAAATTAACAGAGCAGAGACTGAGGATCAAAGTTGTCAAATGGTTGAAATACTGCCTAGCTTTCAGGATGGTTAAAAGGTCGAGATTCACTAACATATGTTGAAAATTTTTATTAAATGAATTGTTTTATAAAGTATTCCTGTTGTTGTGCCTCAAAACAAGTTAATGTACTAAAAATGTCAGCCAAGCACAGTGGCTCTAGTTGTAGCTACTTAGGAGGCTGCAAGTTTGAGACCAACCACCCTGGGCAACATAGTGAGATCGTGTCTCAAAACAAATAAAACAAATGCCTATCTTCCTCCCAGCCCTCCAAATATAATGACTGATTTTCTCTTTGCTCCTCTCCCATTCCCATTCCCATTCCCATTCTTACAAGGTCTTGCTGGGGATGTAGCTCAGTAGCACAGCGCCTGCCTGGCAAGTGCAAGGCCCTGAATTTGAATTTGATTCCCAGTACCAAAAAAGAAAAAAAAGAACGAAAGTAGAGACAAGGTCTTGCTCTCTACTTTAGGCTGGCCTTGAGCTCACTATGTAGTCTAGGCTGGCCTTGAACTTTCAGGGATCCTCCTACCTCAGCCTCCCAAGTGCTGGCATTACAGGTATGCACCACCATGCCTGGCCTAATTTTCTTAACTGTGTTTACTTTATCTAGTAAAGATAACAGATCTGTGTTACATCATGTTAACCACACATTTTAGTTACTTTATGCATTACTTAATTTCATACTGTAAGCACCATGTGTGACTGCACACAGAATTAGATAGTATTCATACACACACACACACACACACCCTCCACATGACAGTGGAGCTACGAAAAGAGTTGATTTAACATTTTGGCTAAAATTTAGGAATATTCCTCATTGTATGCAATGGCTTGATTTTTAACATTCTTTATTGTCAAATTTGTGTGCTTTTTTGGGTGTTACCAGAAACCATAATGCTGCAGGCAATTTATTCCTCTCCAAATTACTGTGGCATCCAAAACTTTTTAATACTTGTTATCTATAAGATCATAGAGATATGAGAAAGCTTGGTATGATTTGTTGATAAAATTATGTGAATAAGTAAATTATAGGGTAGGAAAAAAATGAGTATATTGTACCAGTTCTTTAAAAAATTTCTTGGATAAAACATCGATAAATTGATCAACCTATCCTGAGCCTTATTTCTGTGTGTATGTGTTATTTTTGGGGATTGAACCCAGAGAGCAAGGAGCTACATCTGCAGGCCTTTTTATTTTGAGACAGAGGTTTACTAAGTTGTCCTTTGATCCTCTTGCCTCAGCCTCCTGTGTAGCTGGGAATAGAGATACCAACTTATTTTATTCATTTCTAAAATGAAGATAGGGGCTGGGGATTTAGCTCAGTGGTTTTGCCACCTGCTGCGCAAGTGCAAGGACCTGAATTTGATCCCTGGTACCCTCCCCCCCCACAAAAGAAGAAAATAATATGTGATTTTTTTTTAATTTAAATTTTTTTATTTTTTTGGTTTTTTTGAGACAAGATCTTACTATGTAGTTCAGGCTGACCTTGAATTCACTATGTAACCAAAGCTGACCTCGAACTCGTGATCCTCCTGCCTCAGCCTCCCATGTGCTGGGATTACAGGCATGCGCCACCACATCCAGCAGTATCTGATTTTAAAATAACATCTTTATTGAGATGTAATTCACATATCATAATAAGTTACCCACTTAAATTAAATGATTTTTGTTATATTAATTTTTTTTGTACTAGGGATTGAATTTAGGACCCCTTGCTTGCCAGGCAGTGGCTGTGCTGCTGAGTTACATCCCTGGCCCTGTTACATCAATTTTTAATCGATGTAAAGTGTATGTAATATAGAATTTATTATTTTAACCACTTTTAGGTATAAACTCAGTGGTATTAATTAAATTTCCACTATTGTGTGACTATCACTACACTTTCGAAACTTTTTCATTACCCCGGAACAGCAACTATGTAACCATAAGCAGTAACTCCCTAGTAACTAATAATGTCTAATGTACTTGTCTTTGGCCTATTCTACCTACCCCGTTCCTGTATCTGTACGTACATGACGTACTATACAATATTTGTTTGTTTGTTTGGTTTTTTTGTTTGTTTGTTTGGTTTATTTTACTTAATATAGTGTCCTTAAGGTTAATCGTGTTGTAGTGTGTGCGAGGGTTTATTCTTTTTTTTGAGATGGGGTGTTGCTATGTAGTTCCCACTGGCCTTGAACTCTGCGTGGCCTCAAATTCACGGCAGTACTGCTGCCACAGCCTCCTGAATGCTGGGATTACAGGCATGTGCCACCATGTCCTGCACTTACTCCTTTTTATGTCTGAATAGTATTGTCATATGAATATTTGTAGAGTCTGGGCAGGAGCACCATCAGTTCGAATGAACCCACACATCATCTTAGAGAAACATAGGTTTCATTTTTTTTTTTCTGGTACGGGGAATTGAACTCAGGGCCTTGTGTTTGCCAGGCTGACCCACTCCCTCAAAAGCTCCCCAAAAAACGATATTAAAAAAGTGTCTTAGCCTGTAAGAGACACCTCTATTCTGCTCTCACAGAGAGGTCCCTCTCAGGTTTAGCCATAAACCTGCTTGGACTGTTGAGTTCATGTTCCCTCTTTCCCACTCAGATACACTTTTTTATTTTTAATCACTCCTCTGGCCAGGTGTGGTGGTGCAGCCTGTAATCCCAGCACTCTGGGAGACTGAGGCAGGAAGATTGCAAATTTGAATCCTGGCTGGAAAATTTAGCAACTCAGTGAGACCAAGTCTCAAAATGAGAAAAGGGCTGGTGATGTTGCCAATACAGGGGGTGGGCACGTGGGCGAGATCATCTGTTGTTGGAATCTTATTTTGCCTCCACCTTTGGCTGTAGTGAATAATGCTGCAGTACAAATATCTGTTTTGAGATCTTGGTTTCAATTCTTTGGATATGTATAGTCATCCCTCTGTATCCTCAGGATTGGTCGCAGGACCCCTTTGTATGCAAAAATCCTTGGATTTTTCAAGTCCCTTATATAAAATAGCATAATATTAGTATATAATCTACACACGTTCCTGTATATTTTAAATCATTTAATTACCTTTAATACCTAATGCAATGTAAATGATATGTAAATAGTTGTTATATGGTACTGTTTAGGAAATAATGACAAGAAGAAAGTCTGCACATGTTCAGTACAGATGTATTTTCTCTTTGAACATTTTCAGTTCAAGGTTGGTTGAATCCGTGCTTTTGGATCCCTTGGGCAGTGAGGGCTTAGAAGTGGAGTTGATACATCATTAGGCAATTCCCTGGATAGCATTTTGAGACAATATCAAGCAGTTTTCCATAGGTACAACCCCACTTCATGTTGTCAGCAACACAAGGGTTCCACTTTCTTCAAATCCTCGCCTTTCTTCTTTTCTTTCCGTCTTTGTTTTCCCTTCTTTCTTTGCCATCCTAAAGAATGTGAAATTGTAGCTCCCTGTGGTTTTTACATTTCCCTGATGACTAATGATTTCAGCATCTTTTTACATGCTTATTGGTCATTTGTGTGTCTTCTTTATAGAAATATCTACTCAAATCTTTTGACCATTTTTGAGAGGTGGTGTTGAATTTTCAGAATTCTTTTCTGTGAATAGACTTGAAAATATTTTTTCTCATTCTGTGGGTTGTCTTTTCACTCTTGATGTAAAATATTTTCTAATTTTGACTGAAAACTGAATGATGTCTACTTTGATTTTTATTACTGATGCTTCTGATGTCATATTGTCACTGGCCAGGGTCTGAGCTGAGGAACCTAACCCCTTGTAAACATAGAATGCTTGGAGGTTTGCTGACTCCTATCATGGAATAAGAATTTTTAGGGCGCATCAGTAAGAGGCAGGAACTCAGAGAAATGAGCCTCACTATGGTTTGGAACCGGGAGTCTGTCTGTGTTCTGCACAGTGGTAGTTCATGGTCTTGATTGGGGGGGTGGCCCACTGTAGTAAGTTGATGGTCCATGCATGGGGCTAATCTGCAGGTGAAAAAGTGCTGCACTTGTATATTGAAGTTGCAGTTTTCATTTGTAAAATTAATGATTTTCCTTATTGCCTTTCTGCCTCTTTTTTTATTTCTTCTGTCCTACTCCAGTATCTTAGAAATAAGTAGCAAACGTAATGTGTGAAAATTTTCCATGTTTTCTTCTTTTATGGTTTTAGCTTTTATGTGGAGGTTTTTATATTTGTTTTTACTTTGAGACAGGGTCTTGCTTTATAGTTCAGGGTGGCCTTGAATTCCTGTCTTAGCCTCCCGAGTGCAGGGGTTATAGGTGTGTGCCACTTTGTCTGGTTACATCAAGGATTTTGATCCATCTCAAGTTAAATTTTGTATAGTATCCAAATTTAGGTATAAGGATCCAACTTCATTCTGTATTACATGTGGATATTCTTTTTTTTGGCACCATTTGTTGTATCATTTCCAAGTTGAATGCTTTTGGATCCTTGAAAAAAATAAATACTAACCATGTATGTGGGGGTTTGTTTTTGGACTTCTGTTCTATTCCATTGCCTCGCAAGGGCAAGCTCCAGAGTTCAATCCCCGATGCCAAAAAAAAGAAAAAAAAGAAAGTATGGCTATTCCATTGATCTGTAGTGATGTGATTAAAAACTACAGTGAATGATAACATTTTTATTATTGTACAATAAAAGACACATTGCCTTTAATCCCCCTTGAAATACTCCCCTTCACTTCCAGCAAACCTATCTGATTGTTCTTGTCACTTTCCAAAGTAGTTTTGGAAGTCTTCTTTTGTGAGGGTCTTTTGTTGCACTGTTGTGGGTGCCTCCTGAATCAATTCAAAATGTTTACCTTCTACTGGTAGTTTGGACTTTGAAAGAGGAGCCAGAAGTTTCAGTGTGCCATATCCAGTGAATGAGGTGGCTGAGAATACACCTTAATATTTTTACAGGCCACCCATAATAAAGGAAAAAGTAAGCCATTCCTCTCATTTGAAAGAAAATAAGTTTAAAGGAAACTGATCATTTTGTATTTATTTATTTATTTATTTATTTATTTATTTATTTACCAGGGATCGAACTCTGGTCCTTGTGCTTGCGCAGCACGTGGCGAAACCTCTGAGCTAAATCCTCAACCCTCATTTTGTATTTCTAATGTTCCTCAAAGTCTAGAAGTCCAGTCCAGAGGTCAGGAGGAACTGTCAGTTAGCATCTTCTGCATAAGAATATTCTGCCTGTGTTTTTATTTTTAAGCTTAACTAGTGGCAGGACTTCAATTAGCTCTTAACTTGATGTGTGCCCTATTTTCTTTTTATTCAGCCCTCTCATTATATTCTGTTACACACCATTTCACTTCCCCCACAAAGTAAGTACAGTATATCTAACTGCTGCTGGGGAAGATGGGCACAGATCTAGCTGCTTCCTGCTGAAAGGAATTAGTGTAGGGGCCTGGCAGTTAGGGAGTTTTTCTGGAGAGCTAATCTAAGTGGCCTTCAGTAGAAGTCGTGTTAGGGGAGTCTTCAATTATGGACTCTCTTCAGAGGACCAATCTAGTGGACTTCAGTAAAAAGAGTCTGGCACATTCATTGTTGGCTCCATCTGTATAACCATTATGAGTTTGACACCCTCTAGGTGAGAAGAAATAAATGAGATTGAGGGCTCTAGGTTATTATCATTACTATTCCTTTCCTACCATCTAAGCAAATTCATTTTGGAATCCCCTTTTAGGTAATGAGTTTTATAACACTGTACTAAGTATGATATCTGATAAGCAAAACAGCCATTTCTGAACCTAAATGAAGAAAACTTTATTGAATGTATCTTTGGGTTTACTTTCCTTGAAGAGTCATACCACATACATTATGAATAAACGTTTGGAACCAAAGCTGGTGCAGAGAAACTTCCAGAAAAGTAAGTCTAACATCAGTGTGTTTGATATCATCCAGAAACACATTATGCATACATATAAGCAAACTCATGTCTCCTACAAAAATGATTTTCCTTGATTTTAAAATTTAAATGGTAACCTACTGTGTATACTTTTCTGCATCTTTTTTTTTAATTTAAATAATTTATTTTGGAGATCTTTCTTTCTCTCTACTTCTCCCCCACCCTTTTCTTTCTTTCTTTCTTTCCTTCCTTCCTTCCTTCCTTTCTTTTTTTGAGACAGTCTCACTAGCCCAAGGCAGGCCTCAAGTTCAGCGATCCTCCTGCCTTATCCTCCCTAGTGCTAGGATTATAGGCGTGCACTACTATGCCCAGCACATTTTTGTTTTTGAGACAGCATCTCACTTGATAGCTCAGGCTGGCCTGATTTTGTGATCATTCTGCTTCAGCCTCCTAAATACTGGGATAATAGGCATGTCCCACCACACCTGGAAATTCTGGAGATATTTCAGTACTAAGACTAACAGAGCTTCTTTAGCCCTTTGAAATACAGCTTACAATTTTATTTGCTTGTTATTTGTCTTTAGACAGTTGTTTATATTATTTTGCCGTATAGAAATACTTAGTTTTTTACCTCCTTTAACATTAATCTTTACTTTTATGGTTTCTGGATGTTGGTATATCATTAGAAAAGTCTTTTTTGTACAAGTTCATAAAAGATTTCCATTTTGTTTCATTTTTAAAATGTCTGATCCATTTGTGGTTTATTATACTGTATGAGTTATGGTTCAGACTTTCTCTTTGCAAATGCCTACATAGTCATCCCAAAACTGTTAGAAAGAAATCTCTTATCCAAGCACGAAGGCACACACCTGTAATCCTAGCACTCTTGGAGGTTTAAGCAGGAGAGTTTCAAGTTTGAGCCCACTCTGGGCAATTTAGTGACTTGGTAAGACCTGTCTCAAAAAATTAAAAAGGATTGGGGGATGTAGCTCAGTGGAAAGACCCTGGACTACCATGAAGAAGAAAAATCTATTTTGGGTCAGGTCTGATTTTCCATTTTGTCACTGTTATTTCTACATTTGCTAGTGTGATACGGTTTTATTTTATGTTTTATAGATGCGACTAATCCCTCATTATTCATTTAGAACACTCTTTACATTTTTGTGTGTTAATTTATGAATGTATGCACTGTCAATGAAAATAGAGTTTTTTCCTAGAACTTGTCCAGCTGTTATAAAGTTTGTATCTGTGTTTGAACTTGGAGCTTAATTTGATGATGGCTTCCTTCAGAGGCTTTGAATTTGTTTTGCCAGGAGTTGGGGTGTATAAATGACATTTTACCTGGGAGGTCTACTTTGCCTCTGGACTATGGGTGTCCAGCCACGCCACTTGGCTTGCCTGGGCTTCACTGAGTGAAGAAAAATTGTGTTGGGCCATATATAAAATAAATAATACAGTTAATGTATATAACTAGCAAAACTTCCTTAATTTTTTTATTTTTTTATTATAACATTGAAATGACACAAGCCCAAATTTAATAGTTGAAAAAGAAGACGACATGACTTCTCTTCACAGGAACACACATGTAGGGCTGAATTATTGTAATAATGGCAGTGTTTTTTACTTGTCAGGTGACATAAGCACAAGTACTGCAACATCTAATATGTACAGGTTTTGACTTAACAGACTGGGGCAAGGGGCAGGAGGCAGTTAAGCATAACCCTGCACTGTACCCTTCCCTTTACACAGTGTTCCTTGGTTGCCTATGCAGTCTGCCATGGAACACTATGCAATTACGTGACAAAAAAATAGTATAACATTTAAAGTGGGCAGTCTTGTGGAGCCACATTCCTAACTGTTTAGGGCCACATGGGCTGCAGGTAAAGACCATGTTTGGTGTTCTAGACCATGGTTTGGTGCCTTTACCCTCTGGACAATTATGCATACTTCAGTCTACCCCCTTTTTACCTTTTTTGGGTTTTTTCTCTTTTTCTTTTTTTTCTTGGCCTCTTAGAGATTTTTTTTTTTAACTTTCTCTGTGGCCAAGAGTACAATAAACACTATGTCTTACATTGGCTTAAGTTACGTCATTGTAATACTTTTCATAGTATTTAATTAGCCATATGGTAGAAGTAAAAATCCCAGTTGTTTTATAAGAAATGTGTTCATTGTTAATTTTAGACCAGGTTGGGCCTGGGATTTAACTCAGTGGTTTTACCGCCTGCTGCGCAAGCACAAGGACCCGAGTTCGATCGCCGATACCAAAAAAAAAAAAAAAAAAAAAAAAGAAAAGAGAATTTTAGAGCAGGTTTTCTTGCCTCCTTTTTTCTTTCCAAAGTGGAAAGAAAATTTTTGTTTTAAATTTCCTACAAAAATTTGAATTTAGCTTTCTTGCAACATCATATGCCCTCAGTGTCATTTCATAAATTGTCAGAATGGTACATTCATTCTTCTCCAGCAATATTTTAGAAAGTGGAAGTCATATTTTTTTATATTTATCACACTAAAAAGAAGAGGCAATGATACATTCCTTTTTAGAAGTTAAATCAAATTCCAGGTTTTTTTTGGTATGGGGGATTGAAATCGGGACCTTGCACTTGTGAGGCAGGGGGTGAAACCACTGAGCTAAATCCCCGGCCCTCCAATTTTAAAATTTTGTAGGATAAATAACTTGTTATATGTGAGCACAGTTTAGTTAACATGCTTTTGTGACAGATGAAAAGTCAAAGTATCTGTTTCCTATGGGAGATTAAAAACTGAAAATTGAGCAGAAAGAAACTGCGGGGCTAGATATTTCACTACTGCTGTGTACTCATTACAAATAGGTCAGCTAGGGTTGTTATTCTCAGCTAGGGTTGTTATTCGGTGCTGTACTGAGTAGCTTGTTGTCACCTGTTAGTTTACTTTATGATATTTTATACTGTATGCATATATTTAATAAACACAAGAACAGAATATATAGCCACAATTATAATTTCCCTTCCGTGACAAGAAACAAAAGAGAAAATAGAAGGAAAAAATGGAAAGAAAGGTTTTGTACATAAGGAGGGGAAGAGGCTTGAGGGGATGGAGTAGGCAAAAAGGCGGGAGGTGTCGTGTACAGGAGCAAATTCCCTACAATGAGTGTTATTACGTATGCCTAAAATGTACCAATAAAGGTTTTGCTATAAAAGAATAAAAATTATAATTTCCCTTCCAAAAGATAGTATTTTGTTTAGAAAAGAAAACTTTATATGCAAATTAAAAAACAATTCTTTGACAAAATAATTTTGAATTTTCTGAGATGATTTTTTTGTGTTTTTTTGTAGTACTAGGGGTTGGACCCACTGCCTCTGGCATGCCGTGCAAATGCTCTACCACTGAGTTACATGCCCGGTAACCACACTAAGCTGCCCAGGCTGACATTGAAGTCATGATTCTCCTGCTTCGGTCTCCAGAGTAGCTGGGATTATAGGTGTGCATTGTACCTGGCTATTGTAGAAAATTATTAAAACTCATTAATTCAACTATTGGATTTAAGGCTTGTTGGTCTGAGATTTTATTAAAGTTTAGAGCTGATAGATTAATGTAGATTCCTGAGAAAATACATGAATGACAATAATGGTACCTTACCTTTTGCTTCATATAGATGACTTTACTGGCTACTTTTCAGTTGCTACAAACAAAATTCAGTTATTTTGAGCCAGGCATGGTGGCACATGTCAGTAATCCCAGCCTTTGGGAGGCTAAGGCAGGAAAATTGCTGTGAGTTCAAGGCTATCCTGGGCTAGCCTGAGCTCAAGGTCAGCCTGAACTGAGCTACATAGCTAGACTCGGTCTCAAAAAAAAAATATTTTTTTGTATCTAGTACTGTTTTTATCCATGTAGAATTTTAAAATACGACTTTCACGACTAGTTGGGTGTGGTGCCACACACCTTTAATACTAGCACTCTCTGGGGAGGCTGAGGCAGGAGGATTACAAGTCCAAGCCCAGCCTGGGCAGCTAAGGGACTTAGTGAGACCCTGTCTCCTTAGATAAATAAATCTGTGCATAGTTAATAGGGAACTGCCTTGGTCTTAATGCTGGAGTGAAAGTCTAGCAGGAATAATATTGGTCAGATTGGTTAAGCTTTGTAAGGTTCCAGAACTGCAACAGTAGGTGGCATTAGAGGTCAGGTTTAAGGGTGTGTTGCAGCAACTTACGTGTTAAAGAGAAGTGAGGTAGATTAGAGGTTGTGGGTACAACTGGCAAAGCTCAGCTTGATCCTTTGATGGTGTTGGCCTGTTTATAAAGATTATGGTTGCGCATGTGTGATTTTTCATCTAACCACTTCAAAATCGAACAACTTAGAATTTTCTGGGGCTGAGGATTGAGCCCAGTGATAGAACACTTATGAAGCATGCTCTAGGCTCTGGGTTCAATCCTTAGGAGGGTGGGACATGGAATTCTTTTCCAAGAGGAAATAAACTTATTCATATCCACTTTTCTTACCCTCTACCTTTAGCTGAAAGGTAGAAAAATACGGGGATGAAGTCCAGAGTCAACTTAATAACCTTAGCCATTTTGTTACAAATGAGTATTATTTTGCACCAACAAATGCTTAAAAGCTAGAATTAACAGAAGTATATAGTAAGAAAATAGTAGCTTATATATTAACCATGATTTCCCTGGAATCACTTAGTGTGCCTATTTTTTTTTTGGAATGGGGGATCAAACTCGGGACCTTGCGTTTGCGAGGCAGGCGGTGGAACCATTGAGCTAAATCCCCAGCCCCTGTAGGTCTTTCTTTAATGTGGATTTATGATATTTCTTTTTCCTTAGATTATGGTCTAAGACTTTAATTTCTCATATCTCTTATCTAAATTGGGAGACTGTCAAAAAAAGGCAATATCAATAAAGACAACAGAAATGATTTGTATTGTTAATGTGATGTAACCAGAACTCTTTAAACAAACTAGTACTGAGTTATTAAATTTAGTCTTTTCTGCTCCTTTTTTTTTTTGTACTGGGGATCGAACTTAGGACCTTGCACTTGCCAGGCATGTGTGGCACCACTGAGCTAAATCCCTGGGCCTTCTGCTCCTTTTTTTAAACAGCCAAGTCCTGATCTATTTTACAGAATTTCACCTTCAATTTTGGAAAACATCTCAGTGTACAAACTTACAATACAGAGTTCTGCTGCTATGCAAGGAAGTCAGAGTTTAGGAGGTGCCCAAAAGCATTTTGAGAAAAATGCACAGATGGGTAGTGTATTTGTCACTTTCCTTGTTGCTGGGAACAAATACCTGACACCCACAATTTGAAGAGGGAGAGGTTTATTTTGGCTCACAGTTATCATCTGCGATCAGCTGGCTGTAAGGCACAAATAGCGTGGTAGAAGGGGAGGGCAGAAGAAAGCTGTTCAGGTCAAGATGGCCAGGAAGCAGAAAGAAAGGAAGAACTGAAGAGGGACATATACTCTGATCATACCTCCTAAACGCATTCAGCTCTGAACTTATCAGTGGGTTAATCCACGAGTGATTAAGGTAACCCCACAGTCCAGTCACCTTACAAAAGCCCCACCTCTGAACACACTGTGAGGGCCATTTTAGAGCTAAACCATAGCAGGTAGATGTATGCATTAGAATATTTTAGCTATTTTTAGCAAAGTTGCATTGAATTACTAACATCAAAGAATATATATGAAAGCAGAAAGATTATCCTAACAGTTGCAAGGTATAGTAGTAACTTTCACAGTAAAAACAAGAAAACAAGATTGAGGTTTTTTTTGAACTCCACCTTTTTATTTTTCAGCAAAATTCCTGAGTAATTAGGCTGTTGTTTCTTGTCCAGTTCTTGATTATATGAGTAGGGGGTTCCAAAATAACTGCTAAAATCACAAGCAAATACTGAAAATTATAAGTCAGAGGTAAAGGAACATGCAGTTTATTGATTATGATAGTTTGGGTAATTATAACAGGAATTACCAAACAGTAGAAGGGCTAGGAATAGCTCAGTGGTGCTGAGCCTGCCTGGGAAGCGCAAAGTCCTGAGTTTGATCCGCGGTACCAAAAAAAAAAAAGAAAGAAAAACATTTTTAAACCATGATTAGTGACTTCTTTCCTTTCTATTTTTCTCAATCTCGAAAATTAAATCACCTGTGACAGAAAAATTACAGAAGTAAATGTAATGTTACTAAATTCCTAAATAAAAAGCAAAAGAAAAAAATTTATGCAGCAGAGAAAGGAATAAAAATGTTATGGTAGGGGGCTGGGGATTTAGCTCAGTGGTTTCACTGCCTGCTGCGCAAGCTCAAGGACCTGAGTTCGATCTCTGGTACCAAAAAAAAAAAAGAATAGCTGTAGGAAATCAGAATATGCTTGTAGTTATACAGGCCATATTGTCTCACAATAAAGTCACTTTAAAAAAAAAAACGGTACAGTAGAAAGACACTGCTAAAACATCACCAGATTCTGTGAAATGCTCCCTGGAGCTTCTGAGGCAGTTGATCTAGTCTCTGTGCTACCATTGCATTTATTTGTTTTTAACATATGGCATATTGTAGCATAATTACTTATCTCTTAGTAGTGATAGCTCCTTGAGTGTTACCGTTATCTTTTTAGCATTTGTATTTCATGACCAACACAGAAAATGGTTTGCAAACAATTCAAACAGCCAGGTATGGTGCTGTGCACCTGTAATCTCAGCATTCCGGGAATTCGAGGCAGGACCTTGGCTTGGGCAATTTAGCAAGATACTGTCTCAAAATTACAAATAAAGGGCTAAGGATATCATCAGCGTGAAGGCCATGGGTTCAACCCCCAGTACTGTGAAAGACAAAAAACTACTACTTAGGAGGTTGAGCAGGAAGATTGCAAGTTTGAAGACAGCCTGGGCAACTAGTGAGAATCTGTCTCAAAAATAAGTAAATAGGACTAGGAATGTATCTCAGTTGTAGAGTGCTTGCCTAGCACATGTGAGGCCCTGGGTTCAATCCTGGGTATAGGGGGAGGGGGTTTAACTAAGACTGAAAGTAAGATCTTTAAGTGTAAAATAAATCCCATCACCACCACCAAAAATACAACCCTAAAAATACAGCTTGAGAATAAGAATTTCTTTCCTTAGTCCTAAAAATGTTACTTTACTGTTCATAATTGAACTACTTGTATTTTCTCTTCTCTCATTTACTAAAAATATATAGTAAAATTTGTGCACTTCGTAATCTGTACTTTCCTGTTTTTAAGAAATTAGTGTTGGGCTGGGGATTTATAGCTCAGTGGTTCTGGGGCCTGCCTTGAAAGCACAAGGTCCCGAGTTCAATCCCCAGTACCAAAAAAAACCCAAAACAACAAAAAAAGAAATTAATGTTATGTGTAATAACACTACTACCTGCATCTGTTTTGTGATTTCCTTTTTTGTTTTTGTTTTTGTTTTTGTACTAGGGATGGAACTTGGGACCTTGTGCTTGTGCAGCAGGCGGCGGAACCACTGAGTTAAATCCCCGGCCCGGTGTTCTGTGATTTTTCTATTAGAGGATATCTTTGTTCTACCCATACAAAAACCTGCTAATCTTATAAAAGGTCATAGAAAAATCTTCTCTTCAAATATTTCAGTAAAACACCAAATGGCAAATTATGCTGTCTTCAGCATCTCTGTTTAAAAACAATTGTTCATTAGGCTCTTAGTTTCTAAAAAATTGTTGCTGGCTGAGGCAGGAACATGGCCTGGGCTACATAGTGAATTCAGAGCCAGCCTGAACTACAATGCAAAACCCTACCTCAAAAAAAAACAAAAACAAAAATTGTTTTTGGTGTCAAACACCTTTTCAAAGCATTTAACTGATCTTAGTGCTTTATCTACTAACAGATGTTATGTGGTACTTAATGAGCCCAGTGAAAAAGGTTACTATTGTGGGTTATTGTATTTATCCCAGTCATTAAAAAAAAAAAAACAGAAAAGTTTTTTTGTATTTAGTTTTCTTAACTCTAACCAGAGAATTTGAGACTTGCCAGTGCTCTGTGGGCTGGGTGTCATCTGTGAGTGCGTTCTTTCTCAGGCAACTTACGAAAAAATCTAGAATGCAAGTCCTTGTTAAGAAACCCTGTTGAAGGGCTGGGGATGTAGCTCAGTGGCACCGCACCTGCCTCACAAGCGCAAGGTCCTGAGTTCAATCCTGGAAAACAAAAGAAAAAAAACCAATTGAAGCAAGACCTGAGGGTTTATAGGTACCTCTTAAGTCCTGCTATGATGAATTCTGTTGTCTTACCTTCTCTGAATTGTTTACTTTGGAAGCTGTTTGGGCTAGAGATATTTGGCAGTAGAGAAGAGAACACTAAGAACAATGCCTAGGTTCTCCATGGCAGCAGCAGTTTCTCCTGGAACTTCACATTTTCTTTAAAACTTTTCTTCTTTTGCATTCAAAGACAGATAGCTAAGGTGGCAGTCATGGTCTTTAGCCTTTGAGATAAAACAAAGCGTCAGTCTTCCCATTATGGAGTATATGCTCCCTTAAGTGGAGGAGAGAAACCAGATCCCTTCTTTTGTGCCATGCAGCCTCTGCTGTAAATGTACCAGAAAGATCTGAAACTACCATAATTAGTTTAATAAGGTTCATCCTCAATTCTTGCTTTCACTTTATATTAGGAACTTCTCTAAAATGTGCTACATTTGGCTGATTGAGCAGTTTACTGCTGAGTGTAGAATGTATGGTATATCTACTTGAGTCTAATTGTGGTTTGTTTTAATGGCGATCATAACGATGTGTGGGGACTGAATGTTTCTTATGTTGATCTTGTGAATGGAAAAAGTCATTATTGAACCAAATTTTTGGGACAACATAGCTTCCATAGTACCAGAGAATTAAGCCTAAATATCATTACCTTTCTATTTTGACACCTTAAGTATCATTACTTTGACTTACTAAATGACATGCTGCTTTTTATGGTTCTTTGTATCTTTCATTTTAATGATTGTAAATCACTCCAGAGATGCTCATATACAAGACTGCCAAATAAAGGCATATTATTAGTACATTAATTCATTTAGAGACACAGTTGTATGGAAATTATTGAAGACGTCTAGGGAGACATCAGAAAGGATCAAACCTGGAGCTTTTATGAAAGATGATTAATTGGTGTTTGTTGTTGTTTGTTTGTTTGTTTTTGGTACCCGGTGATGGAACTTAGGACCTTGTGCTTGCAAGGCAAGCGCAGTGCCACTGAGCTAAATTTCCGGCAAAAGATGATTAATTGGGAGACATAGTTGAATATATGGTGACACAAGTTGCTTCCTTCCTGGCCTCACTTTGTGAGTCAAAAATTATTGAGTGTCTAGTTCTAAATTTTAATTGTAATAGAGAATGAGTATAGAGTTTGGGCTTCAATCTGGGTTTCAATTAGTCCAGCACCTGATGGCTTTGTAAATTATGAAAAGTGCATAGTAGGCCTTGGTCATGCATACCTGTAATCCCAGATACTCAGGAAGATGAGGCAGGAGAATCATAAGTTTGAGGCCATCCTGAGCAATTTGGTGAGACTTTGTCTCAAAATAAAAAATAAAAAGGGCTGAGTGTGTAGCTCAATGATAGACTGCCCCTGAATTTGGTCCTCAGTATTGGAAAGGAAAGAGTTGCAGGGAGGAAGGGAGGAAAGAGAAGATGGATGGAGGGAGGAAGAAAAGAGGGAGGGGGATCCATTAGTAGTCTGCTTTTGAATAGAAAATAGCTGGTGATTTTCCTTTAAAATGTTTGATTTAATTACTAATGTTTAAATTTTTTTTACTATTTTTATTCAGCATTTTATCCGTCTTCTCAGATGCGTTTGTTCTTTTGATTAACTGACACAATCTGAAACTTCGTACATTTCTTGAAAATGATTTCTGAATATTTTCAGAAGCAAATTTAAGATTCTTGCTCTTATATTTCTAATTTCTAACAGTTTTGCAGGTGACTTAGGTTTCATACAATCATTTTACAAAATACATCCATAAATCTTTTATGTAGAAACATTGCAAAGAAGGTATGTATAAATGGCTTACAAGATAAAATTGTATGTGAGTTTTCCATTTATATCTCAGCTTTCATTACATGTTCAGTAGTTTCAGTGTCTCCATAGTAGAATGATAGGAATTTTGCTGTGGGTGTCATATAAGAAAATAATGTATACTTTTTTTTTAAGTGTCTCACTGTATTATCACTATGTAATGCATGCTGGCCTCAAACTTGCAGCAGTCCTCCTGCCTCATCCTCCAGAGTGATGGGGTTGATACAGGAGAAATATAACTCCCAACCTGCCAGATGTCAGATGTGCCAAGTTTCAGTCCCCTGAATTTGAAGAATGCATTCGAAAGGACAGGGGAGATTAACAGTGGGAAATGTTTATTGAGAGATAGCTCCTAATAGACAAGGAGTCCCAAGTGGGTTGCTACTAAGGCCCTTTGTCAGGGATAATTTACACAGCAAAGTCACACTGTGGGCACAACATGGGTCAAACTATAATCAATCTATAAGATTACAAGTATGGCTCCTTAGCTAATATGAATGCAGTAGGGAAGCGGGGCACATAGCAAAGGTATGTGGCTGACATCATTAACCTTGGCTTATCTGTGATTTCTGAAACAGGAACATTTTTGGGAAAAGCTGGGTCCAGGTGTTCTGGTCACCTACCCAAGTGTCTGATGCATAACTGGACTTAATGAATTGAGTAGTGCTAATTACAGTACAGCCCTAAATTCTGCTTATCCCTTAGGGAAGTATGCAAGTCTGGCCATTGTGGCTTTGTCTTGGGGTCTTGCCTCTTCAGATCTGCCTCCAGCCACAGTTCTGATGTCTGACTTCCCTTGAGAGCCCAATCCCTCTCTGACTGTTTATTAATTTCTATCTAACTTAGCTGCCTATAATAGAGTTAGAGGCATGGCCCACCACACCTGACAGTGTGCATTGTTCATATGCATCTTCAGATACATTGTTGGAGGTACGTATCTGTTATCCCAACTCTAGGGGAGACTGAGGCAGGAGGACAGGGAGTTCCTGGCCAGCCTGGGCCACAATTGAAGGCTGGCCTGGACTATGTAATGAGACCATTTCAAAAAGCCAAAAAAGAAAAAAGGTAGCCTGCTTCTAAAAGTGATTTGCCTATTAAACATTACCAGGCTCTGGGTTGCTTACATCTCCTTCTGGAGATAGATTCTAGGCTCTTCTCTTCTCGAACATAGAATTGAATGAAACAAGCAAAAGGCAGTGGCAAAGTTTATTCAAGAAAGTAAAAGAGCAGGGGAGAAACTGGCTCTGCAGAACAAGCTTGGGCCTAGTAAAAGAAGAAAAGGCAATAAAAGAACACCCTGGAGAAAGCGGGTGGGGGGGCTACCTTGAAGAAAGTCAGGATAGCAAGTTTTTCATTGCTCACCTCACCATTTATGCTGTCCAAAATCCGGATCCTAAGAGGCGGTGCTGGGATCCCCCATTTCAGGCTGTCAGGTCTAGGCCATCCTATTGAAACCTGTTGAAGTTCTCTGGAGAAGTCCATGTGCAGGGCTTTGGGAACTATTCTGTGCATGTGTCTGGGATGTTGTAATTAACAAGTCATGACTACTTCTCCAACCAGCTTTGGCACGGCCTACTCTCCTATCTCAGAAGAAAGAAAATAGCAAACAGCTCCAAGTTTGTTTTCCTTTGTATTGTTATCTGCAGAATGTAATATTAAGCTTTCCTTTGTTTAGGCACTCTTAGTTTTTTTTTTAACATCACTGAGCTACATCCCTAGCTCTTGTTTTTTTTTCATTTTGAGAATGAGTCTGGCAGATTTGCCTAATCTGACCTCACATTTAAGATTCTTGCCTCAGCCTATAGCTAGGGTTATAGGCATGCCCAAGGATACCTGGTTGCCCTTTGTCATTGTGATAATAGTCCTTCTAAGGGATGTGGTTTTGATTCACATTTCCCCTATGATCATTGACATTTAGCATTTTTCATATACTACTAATAGGTCATTCATATGTGTTCTTTTAGGTTTTAGCTTACAGTTATGTAGGTTTAAGGGCTCACATAGTGCCTTCTTCCAGGGTATCACAAGGCATCACATGTCAAGAAAGAAGGAACAATCAACTGTGGGTGTGTTTTCCTCTTATAAAACCACCAGTGTTCAAGCTGGGTGTGATGGCTCATGCCTCCCTCACTCAGGAGACTGAGGCAAGAGGATTGCCATGAGTTTGAGGCCCACCTGGGCTACTTAGTTCAAGGCTAGCCAGGACTACATAGCGAGTCCCTGTCTCAAAAAACCACACACACACACACACACACACACACACACACACACACACACACACACACACACACACGCACAAATCCAGGACCAGTATTCAGTCATGGAGGCTAAACTTTTTTTTTTTTTTTTTTTTTTTGGTACTGGGGATCAAACTTGGGTCCTTGAGTTTGCGAGGCAGGTGGCAGAACCATTGAGCTAAATCCCCAGGCCATGGTGGCTAAAATTTGATGACTTCATATAGTAATTCTAATCACTGTCCACAGGCCCTACCTCTGACCATCATAGTTTAAGTTTCCACCCTCATAATACCTCACAATGAGGAGTAAATTTCAACATGTGAACCCTTGGTGGAAACACTCAAATCATATCCAAACCATACCCTTTGCCTTTGCTTTTGAGATCATATTTTTTTTTTTTTGAGATCATATTAAAAAACTCATTATGAGATCAAATTCATGGAGCTTTCCCTTAGTTTTCTTTCAGGAGTTTTATAGTTTTTTTTATTTTTTCTTTTTATTATGAAAACAAAACAAATGCCCCAGGAGAAGGGTCCATGATTACCAGAAACATCAAAGAGTACTTTCTACGATTTTTATTCTGTGGTGTTGAGGCCAGCATTGCAGTAAACAAGCTAAAACTGCTTACATTGGACTCATTTTCAGTAACTGACATTTACAGGAATATACTAGAAACAGCACTAAAAAGTGTTAAGAAAAATTACAGTAAACTTGCATGTACAACGTACAGAAAAGTAACATTTTAAATATAAAAAAGAAAAACCTCCTGGAAGTGTTACGCCAGTATTGTATTAGGGGACAGAGAGAAAACTCAATGAGACAATTCTTGACATGGGCATTTTCCCTTCCCAAATGACTGTAAAAGGCTGCAAAAGAACATAACCAAAACAAACACAAAGGAAAACGTTGTTAGCAAGCTGACGCTGCCCCGCAGGAGGGCTCTGGACCTCCTCAGCACCCGCAGCCTGCCCTTGGCCCAGCTCGGGCAGGGTCCCCAGGTCCATTCCTGTGGTGACCACCACGCCTGCCACTGTCCCCCCAGGGGAGCCTCCACCTGGAAGGTCTGACTCTTCCTGCAGTGCTCCTGGTCCAGGAGAGGCAAAGACTAGAAGATGGCAGTCACCATGGCCCGACTGACATCCAAGGTGTTGGGGGAGTCAGCGACCCACCAAAGCACCGAGAGCAGTTTTGAAGTCTGGACAGAAAGCCTTTAAAGTTACAGCACCAGTGAACTACAGCTGCTCAGTAGGACCACAGCCCTGGTGACCCTCCTTCCTCCCTGGGCCCTCAGCGCCTCGATCCCTGCCATTCCCCCAGGCACCCTGGGAGGGCCGTCTGTTGTGCCCTCAGGACCCGCAGCCACTCAGATCCCGAGCCACTTTGTTGTATGTTAAATCTTTAAAGTCGCAGTTTAAATATTCTACTAAAGATCTGTTTAGAAAATACCTTTGAAAAACAAGGTTAACTTAGGCTGGGGATTTAGCTCAGTGGTTCTGCTGCCTGCCTTGAAAGCGCAGAGAGCCGAGTTTGAAAACTGGTACCAACAAACAAACAAGGGTAACTTTAAAAAATGGAACTTTAAAATCCATTTATATTTTTATTATAAACAAAGGAGTTTTATAGTTTTGAATCTAGCATTTTAAGTCTTTAATACATTTTGGTTATTTTTATATATGATGAGATTTAAGAGTCTAATTTCATTCTTATACTTGTCAATGTCTCATTGTCCCAATATTGTTTATTTAAAGATTCAGTCCTTTCCCCCATATTTTTGATACCTTTTCCAAGAATTATTTGACTGGGCATTGGCCAGGGACGCATACACACACATACAAAAGAATCAGTTGATTATAAATTCATGGATTCATTTGGGGACTGGCTACTGTTCCACTAAAAGTCAGAACAGAAATAAGTGAAAAAATTGAAAAACAATAAAACTGGGCATTGTGGCACACACCTGTAATCCCAGCACTCTGAAAGACTAAGAAGAAGATTGCAAGTTTAAGCCCAGCCTGGGTAATTTAGAGGCTTAATGTGATCCTGTCTCAAAATAAAAAAGGGCTAGGGATGTAGTTTGGTGCAAAAGCCCTGGGGTCAATCTCCAATACCACAGAATTAATTAAACTAAAAAGATCTGTGAAATAGAGTTGATTTTTAAACTATTTGGTAGTTACTATATTAGGACTTAAAGTGAACCACTTCCATGTTCACGACTCAGCGTTTCACTTTTACAATAGTACATATATTTCACCTTATTAAATTTCAGTATAGAATGCCTGTAAGAAATTTCTTCACTACAGGGGCGGAGGATTTGGCTCAGTGGTTCCAGCGTCTGCCTCGCAAGCACAAGGTCCTGAGTTCAATCCCCAGTACCAAAAAAAAAAGCAGGACCGAGATGGACATGTGGTTGCAAGAAATTTCTTCACTCCATATTTCAAATAGAATACTTACTTTTATTTTAAAATAGTCAGGCATAGTGGCATATTCCTGTAATCCCAGCACTCAGGAGGCTGAGGCACGGCCAGTCTGAACTACATAGTGAGACCCTGTCTCAAAAAAAAAATATTTTAAATAGTCAAATCATAACCATTAGCCTGAGTGGTATGCCTTGTTCATATTATTGTTCATGGTAATTATAATTGGTAGTACAGTCATCTCTTTTTCTCAAGTTCATTACTCACAAGTTTTATGATACGAGAAATAACATGAAAGGAAGATTTAGTTATTTAGCTTTCCTATAACTGAAGCCAACTGTGTTGATAAAAATTTGTTTTTAAATGTGAATTGATAACATCATTTAAAAGGAGATGGTTTAAAATATTTTTGTAACTTTTATGCTTTTGTAGGTCTCCTTTTATAGCTTGTCCTTTCATTAGTATTGTTCAGCTCTTGTTTATCACAGAGCTCTCTTTTGTCTTTTGATTCTTCTGTCCTTGGCAGTCACACATAATAATGGTAAAATCTGAAATCCCTATTTGTGATTCTATATTTCTTCCTATACCAGTGAGTTTGAACATTTTTTTTCTTGTTCTTCTGTTATTTAATTTTTCTTTCTTCTTTCTTTCTTTCTTTCTTTCTTTCTTTCTTTCTTTCTTTCTTTCTTTCTTTCTTTCTTTCTTTCCTTCCTTCCTTCCTTCCTTCCTTCCTTCCTTCCTTCTTTTCTTCCTTCTTTTCTTTCTTTCTTTCCTTCCTTCCTTCTTTTCCTTTTCCTTTTCCTTTCCTCTCCCCTCTCCTCCCCTCTCAACTCACAACTCAGGACCTTGCACTTGTGAGGCAGGTGTGGTGCCTCTGAGCTAAATCCCCAGCCCTGTTATTTAATTTTCTAATGAGAACTGTCTGTTTACATTTTTGGTGATGTTCATGTTGTGATAGTGTTTTTCTTGTTTTTTAAAAGTTATATATCAATATTTTATGTAGACAGTCATTACCTTTCTCACAGAAATATTACTCCATCACTGTTAAATTAAAAATGTACTTTCCGGGCCGGGGATTTAGCTCTGTGGTTTCGCCACCTGCTGTGCAAGCGCAAGGACCTGAGTTCGATCCCCGGTACCAACAACAACAAAAAATGTACTTTCCATCAGGCATGGTAGCACACACCTGTGCTGGGATTACTCTGCGAGACTAGAGCAGAAGGATTGCAAGGTTGAGCCCAGCTTGGGCAACATAGTAACTTAGCAAGACCCTGTCTCAAAACTTTAAAAAAAATTTTAGCATGCTGGGAATTTAGTTCATTACAAGGGCCAGGGATATCTCCTGTATTTTATTCTAAGCCCACCCAAGATGGAGAGTGAGAACTAGGATTCTTTTGGTTTTATGCCTTCAGTAAAGCAACCTCCTAAGATGAACTCAGAATTTAAAAATAAGAGGAAAAAAAAAAGAAAGATACTCATAGCAGCAACCATCTGCAGACACAACTAAGCACAATTAAACTATGTAAGAACTTTAAAGAATACAGTTGTTGGATTAAATATAATAACTATTTGAAAATATTAAAGATTTATAAATAAGAATAAGCCTGGCCAGGCATGGTGGCCCATGCCTGTAATCTCAGCACTCGGGAGGCTGAGGCAGGAGGATCGCTGTGAGTTCAAGGCCAGCCTAAATTGCATAGAGTCTGGTTTTTTTTTTTTGGTACCGGGGATCAAACTGTGGACCTTGCGCCTGTGAGGCCAGCAGTGGAACCACTGAGCTAAATCCCCGGCCAGAGACCTGGTCTTTAAAAAAAAAAAAAGAACAAGAAGTCTATACAAAAAATGACTAGGGTCATATTTTCTTTCTTTTCTTTTCTTCTTTTCTTTTCTTTCGGCATTCTTACCATGTAGTCCAGGCTGGCCTTGAACTCACAGTGATCCTCCTGCCTCAGCCTCCAGGATTACAGGCATGTGTGTCACCACGCCTGGGTGAAATATATTTTTTAGAAATGCAGACTATATTTTCTTATTGAAATAATGCATGCATTGAAATTTAAAACTCCACCCAGTGACTAATAGTTCATTCTAATTTAGATCCATCTGTGGAGAGAAAAGTAAACTGGAAAATAACATTGGAGCACTGATTAGAATGTAGCAAAGCTAGAAATGTCATATATGGTTAAAAAAGTAAGAGAAGATAAAGGATAGTGAGAGATATTCCAGTATCTTCTAACTGGAGTCCTACACAATAGGGAGACTTGAGCAGATACAGTGTTTAAAAGAATACTTTTATAGAACTGATGACTCAAGAAGAACAAGTTTTGAAAAGAATTGATAAAACTTGTATGGACATTGAGACATATCTTTGTGAATTTCTAAAATATCAAAGTCCAAAAAACCTTAAAAGCAGCAAGTAAGCATGAAATAAAGGAATAACAGACTAATGTCAGGTTTCTCAACAGCAGCTATAAGAAAAGAATTATGTCTTCAAAATGCTGAGAAATACACCTGTCAATTCATAACTGAACTTCCCCAGCTGACATGGTCTGGCATAATGAATTGCAGGTGTAGCGTGGATGTTGTATTTTACTGGGAGTTATAAAAACAACTATAACACCAACAAAGTATAAAAGAGCAGTAAAGGCAGTGAAACTTGAGATGTAACAACCTTAGGATGTAAGTGGAAGAGAACAAAGTTATATAGAAATGAAGTTAGAAGTAACACTTGTGAAAACAATAGAGAAGAAGAAACAAGATGGGAAATACAATTTAAAGGATGAGGGAAATAGGATATATGTGCAGAAAAGGGACAATATAATATGCATAATTGGTGTCTTACAGCAGAAATTCTAGTTCGGATCAACGTTTATTGTTGTTGTGCAGTACTGGGGCTTGAATTCAGGGCCTTGCACATCCTAGAGCTGAACTGTGCTTCCAGCCTAGGTCTTTTTAATTTTTTTATTATTGTTGACATTGAAGCTTTTTTTTTTCCTTGGTACTGGGAATCAAACTCAGGACCTTGCACTTGCCAGTCAGGTGCGGCACTGTTGAGCTATATCCCCAGCTCCCCTAGGTCATTTTTTTAAAGGTGTAAAATAAGGACATTTTTAGAAATAATAGGAAATTTAAATATGTCATTTGAAAGGACATGCTGAATCTCTTGAAGTGCATATCTAATGTTTGTATAGAGACAGCAGTCACATGCATCAGTAAAGCTATGACTTTTTGTGAGCCAGGTCAAAGGATCAAGTCACTTGGACAATAACATTCACACAACAAATTTAGAACCAAATAAATAAGGACAGTATCCATAATTTCCTCAATTATACCATTCATCTCTACCAAAAGAATGTTAACAAATGTTTTGAACACTTGAATTTGGAGACTGTTTTTTTTATTTCTTCAGAGAATTTAAGACTCTTCAGTCTTCATTAACCATCAAAGAGAAGGAAAAACTAAAACAAGAGCTATTGGTTTTGTGAATTTGCAAAAATTAGGGAATAGAAAACCAGTAATTTAAGAATATATTGATTTTTTAAATTTCATTTATTAGAGTAAGGACCAGACAATGTCGTTTAAAATTGATAAACTGATAAACATGCAAAAAATTAGTATATTGTACCTGGATTGTGAAGTAGGGAAAGGCAAAGAGTATATTTTATCACTGCTAATGGTACAGAGTCAGCAAAAAAAAATTTTTTTTTTTTTTGGGTACCGGGGACCTGACTCAGGATCTGGCGCTTGCAAAGCAGGTGGCGGAACCACTGAGCTAAATCCCCAGCCCCAGTGTCAGCAAATATGGAATGCCAAGGATATTATGTTATTTTGTGTCTCCCTAGAACAGAAATATATATCTTCCAGAGTTTTAGATGAAACAGTTTAAAAAACACACATTCCATATAATAAAACGTTTATATTTAGGCTATGAAAGATCACAGTGTAACCAAATATGAGGTGTAATAGATTACAAAAATTGCTTTAACAAAATACCACAGACTGAGTGGCTTGCATAACAAAATTTTTCTCACAGTTCAGGAGACTGGGACTGGAAGTATAACATAAAGTTGCTGTCAGGATTGGGTTTTAATGACATCTCTCTTCATGGCTTATAGATGGCTACCTTCTTGTTGTTTCCTCACGTAGCCTTTGTTCCTTGTGTGTACAGAGTGGATGATGGTAGATAGATCTCTCTTGCTCATTTTATAAAAGCACACCAGTTGTATGGGATTATAGTCTCACCTGTATGACCACTTTTGGCCTTAATTACCCCCTTAAAGATTCTGTTTACAGATACAGTCATAATCAGGGTAAAAGCTTAAATTGGTTTAATTTGGTTGTGGTTAGGAGGAGGGCACAGTTCAATTCATAACAAGTGGATACTCAAAAATTAAATATAAAGTAAACTAACACTGTAAGTAAAAATGAATTTTCTCTGATCACAGTGCAGTAAAACTAGAAATTAAATTAAAAGACTCTACTTTTCAGAAATTTGCAAAACCTCAGGATTTCTGGAAAATAAAACAAATCTTGGTTTTGAGTGTAGCTATAAAAAGGGAAGATATAGTACTGCTAGGAATGCTGCCTCCCTAGAGTACTGAGATAACGGGTGTGTGCACTATACCTGGCCTAAAGGGATGTTTCAGTACATTATCTTCCTTAGTGCTTATTACATAGTACACACTCTTAAAACAATACCTCTTTCTACTACTTGTCATTTTAAAGTTTCTTACAAATGTAAAAGGATATCACCAGTAACAAATACAGTTTTCAAAATCATACATACACAAATAAAATCAGTAGTATATGAGATTATCAAAAGCCATTTTCCTCTTGGGCAAAATGTTAAAATCCAATGCAAATGGAGAAATAGTTTCTTTTATTTTGTATCAGTCAAGTGTTAGGTGTATTGTGCTCCAAAATAGTTTCCACATAACTGAAACATGTTCATCAGAAACTGACCAGAAAGAAGTGAAATTGCTTGAGACAATAGGTTAAATATTTTATCTGAATTCAAATGTATGAAAAGCTATCAGGAAAAAGAGAAACTAAGCTTACTCTATATGACTTGAGAAAATGAGACAATATTGAAAACTGTGAAGAGTATGTTTTATTTACTATTAGAAATAACTTTTTTTTTCTACCATTTCCCCCTTTTTTTTGGTCTTTGGATCGTACTTGAGATTGAACCTAGGGTCTTATGCATGCTAGGCAAGCGCTTTGTGCCTGAGCTACAGTCTCCAGCCTAAGAACTTTATTTTTCTCTTTTCTGTTTTTGTTTTGTTCTATCATTTTTTTGATATGGAATCTCACCGCGTATTCTAGGCTGGATCAAAATGATCAGCCTCCCAAGGGCTGAAATTACAGGCATGTGTCAACACACCTGGCTAAGAACTTTCTTTCTTAGGGAACAGGTTTTATTATAGGAAACCAAACAAAAAAGTAGAGTGACTAGTACAAAGTAGAGAGAACCATCAGCAGGATCATATTTTTTATTTCTTATCTATGGAAATGGTCAGTGCTAACAGGAGCTCTGTTTGGCTTTAGTGGAAAATGATATTAGAGACCACAGTCTTGAGTGTTAGAGGCATTTATTGTTACTGGATTATCATTGTGTTTAGGCATTTCTTTTGATAGAGTGAATAGAGGCAAGAATATAGTCACAGTTCTAATTTGAATCTAAAAATTAAAAGGCTTTACATATCTGTATCCCCCCCCAAATTTTAGTTCCTAATGACATTCACAATTATTTGATCTATATGTCTACCAATTATATAATCTATCTTGGTTCAAAATAATTATATCTACCAACGTTGCCATAATATGCTATCTAGTTACAATTTAGGGTTTCTTTATGGGTATAATCTTTGGGGGGTTCTTAGTGCTCTGTTGTACAAATGTACATTGGTATGTTCAACCAGGCCCCTGTAGATAATCATTTGGATTGGTTCAGATTTCTGCTGTTAAAGTAGTGATGTGTTTCATAGCCTTGTAGGCATTATTTTTCCTGATGTATCTTGGAATAGATTTTTTAAATATGATTCCTGGTTCAAAAGCTGTAGTGTAAAGCATATAGACTCTTTCTAGTTATTACTGAATTTTCTAAGGAAGGTAATAGTTTATGTATAATATTTTTCCATACATGCTTGATTTGCTTTTGAGTCTTCTAACCTGTTCCATTGGTTCTTTTGTCTTTTCATGTGTTTGTCATTAAAATAGTATATGTGTGTGTGTTTTTCCCGGTGAACATTACAATCAATTTTTCTAATTCCTGAAATCTGATGGTTTTATTAAACTAGCATTACATTTATAAATTTACATAGGAAAATTTGTCCTCTTTTTATATTCCTAGGCACAGATGTGCATACCTTCACATTTCATTAAGTCTTTCATAAGAATTTTATAGTTAGGAAGAACTGTTGAGTAGTTATCCCAAAATAAAAGACTGTTATATGAAGTAGCCAATTCATTTGTAAAGTACACAGCAAAGATTCATGAATTAAGTAGCTATTTACAGTAAATAACTTGAAAGTTACTTCCAATCCTGGTCTTCTATAAAAATGTGCTCCTGGGCCGGGGATTTAGCTCAGTGGTTCCACCACCTGCCTCACAAGTGCAAGGACTCGAGTCTGATCCCTGGTACCAAAAAAAAAAAAAAGTGCTCCTAAGGAAATCAAAAAAGAAACATTTGGGCAGGGGATTTAGCTCAGTGGCACTGCACCTGCCTTGCAAGCTCAAGGTCCTGAGTTTGATCCCCGGTACCAAAAAAATTTTTGTTGTTTTTAGTTTTCCCACTTTGAGAACTGCTCATTCAAGACTATTAATTGAGAATGTGTTAAAGGAGTAAAGTAGGTCAGAGATTGTCCTACTTTTGTTTGAAGTCAATGAAAGAGATAGGAACTGAACTATTTGAAAGAGGTCCATAACTAAAAATCTCTCTTTTCAAAAACATATGCTTAAAGTGTATTTACTAGTCAGCCAAAAGTAAGGTGGAAATAGACTGTTAAATTTTCTGTTTAAAATAATGTCAAAGATTATAGAGATACTTCTAAAGATCCAGTTTAAAAAAAAAAAATATATATATATATATATATATATGGGTTTCTGTGATTGAAGGTCAATAAAGGTAGTATCTTGATAGCCTTTGATATAGTAGCAAATGAACTAACAGTGTAACATTAGTGTAATGCTAGTTTTGTAAAAAGCTCTGTTGCCTAGCCAGGCGTGGTGGCGCACACCTGTGATCCCAGCACTTAAGAGATTGAGGGAGGACAATTGCTGTGAGTTCAAGGCCAGCCTGGGCTATGTAGTGAATTCAAGTCCAGCCTGGGCTACATAGGGAGACCTTGTCTCCAAAAAAGAAAGCTCTGTTTCCTATATTATATATGATACATTATTAATTAGTTTGTTGGATCATAATGCTAAATCGAATATAAGAATTTCTCTGAAACCTTTTTCTTGTTCAAATTTTAGGACCCTTCAAAGTTGTACAAGAAAGCAGGTGATGTTGCAGCCATTGAATGCCAATCTGAAGAAAGCATCTATCTTCATTTACAGGGAGAAAATAATCTATCTAAGAAACTTTCTCCAGTACACTCAGAAATGGCAGATTACATTAATGCAACACCATCTACACTTGTTGGTAGCCGGGATCCTGATTTAAAGGACAGATCATTACTTAATGGAGGAACTAGTGTAACAGAAAAGTTGGCACAGCTCATTGCTACTTGTCCTCCTTCCAAGTCTTCCAAGACAAAACCGAAGAAGCTAGGAACTGGCGCTACAGCTGGATTGGTTAGCAAGGATTTGATCAGGAAAGCAGGCATAGGCTCTGTAGCTGGAATAATACATAAGGACTTAATTAAAAAACCAGCTATCAGCACAGGAGTTGGATTGGTAACTAAAGATCTTGGGAAAAAAACAGTGTTTAATGCAGCAGTAGGATTGGTCAATAAGGACACTGTGAAAAAACTGGGAGCTGGCACTACAGCGGTATTCATTAATAAAGACTTAGGCAAAAAGCCAGGGACTATCACTACAGTAGGACTGCTGAGCAAGGATACGGGAAAGAAGCTAGGAATTGGTATTGTTCCAGGTTTAGTGAATAAGGAGTCTGGCAAGAAGTTAGGACTTGGCACTGTGGTTGGATTGGTTAATAAAGACTTGGGGAAGAAATTGGGTTCTGCTGTTGGCCTAGTGGCCAAGGATTGTGGGAAGAAGATTGTTCCAAGTTCAGCAATGGGATTGGTTAATAAGGACATTGGAAAAAAACTAGTGAGTTGTCCTGTGGCGGGACTGGTCAGTAAAGATGCCATAAACCTTAAAGCTGAAGCACTGCTCCCCACTCAGGAACAACTGAAGGCTTCTTGTAGTACAACCATCAATAATCATGAAAGTCAAGATCTTTCTGAATCTCTGAAAGACAGTGCCACCAGCAAAACTTTTGAGAAGAATATTATACGGCAGAGTAAAGAAAACATATTGGAAAAGTTCTCAGTCCGAAAAGAAATCATTAATTTGGAGAAAGAAATGTTTAATGAAGGAACATGCATTCAGCAAGACAGTTTCTCATCCAGTGAAAGGGGATCTTTTGAAACCTCAAAGCATGAAAAGCAACCTCCCATGTATTGCACTTCTCCAGACTTTCAAATGGGAGGTGCTTCTGATGCATCTACAGCTAAATCCCCTTTTAGTGCAGTAGGAGAAAGCAGTCTCCCTTCCCCATCACCTACCATATCTATTAATCCTTTAACAAGAAGTCCCCCTGAAACTTCTTCACAGTTGGCTCCTAATCCTTTACTTTTAAGTCCCACCACAGATCTAATGGAAGAAATTTCTGAATCTGTTGGAAAGAACCAGTTTACTTCTGAAAGTACCCACCTGAATGTCGGTCATAGGTCAATGGGTCATAGCATAAGTATTGAGTGTAAAGGAATTGATAAAGAGCTAAATGATTCAAAAACTACACATATTGATATTCCAAGAATAAGCTCTTCCCTAGGAAAAAAGCCAGGTTTGACTGAATCCAGTATTCATACAATTACTCCTTCAGTTGTGAACTTCACTAGTTTATTTAGCAACAAACCTTTTCTAAAACTTGGTGCAGTAACTGCATCAGACAAACACTGCCAAGTTGCTGAAAGCCTAAGCACTAGTTTGCAGTCCAAACCTTTAAAAAAAAGAAAAGGACGAAAACCTCGGTGGACTAAAGTGGTAGCAAGAAGCACATGTCGGTCTCCCAAAGGGCTAGAATTAGAAAGAGCAGAGCTTTTTAAAAATGTTTCATGTAGCTCACTATCAAATAGTAATTCTGAGCCAGCCAAGTATATGAAAAACATTGGATCATCTTCATTTGTCGATCATGACTTCCTTAAACGCCGATTGCCAAAGTTGAGCAAATCTGCAGCTCCTTCTCTCGCTCTCTTAACTGATAGTGATAAACCATCTCATAAGTCATTTGCTACCCACAAACTATCCTCCAGTATGTGTGTCTCTAGTGACTTTTTGTCTGATCTTTATAAGCCCAAAAGAGGAAGACCTAAATCTAAAGAGATGCCTCAACTAGAAGGTCCACCTAAAAGGACTTTAAAAATCCCTGCCTCCAAAGTTTTTTCTTTACAATCTAAGGAAGAGCAAGAGCCCCCAATTTTACAGCCAGAAATTGAAATTCCTTCCTTCAAACAAAGTCTTTCTGTATCTCCTTTTCCAAAAAAGAGAGGCAGACCTAAAAGGCAAATGAGGTCACCGGTCAAGATGAAGCCACCTGTACTATCAGTAGCTCCATTTGTTGCCGCTGAAAGTCCAAGCAAGCTAGAGTCTGAAAGTGAAAACCATAGAAGTGGCAGTGATTTCTTTGAGAGTGAAGATCAGCTTCAGGATCCAGATGATTTAGATGACAGTCATAGGCAAAATGTCTGTAGTATGAGTGACCTTGAGATGGAACCGGATAAAAAAATTACTAAGAGAAACAATGGACAATTAATGAAAACAATTATCCGCAAAATAAATAAAATGAAGACTTTAAAGAGAAAGAAACTGTTGAATCAGATACTTTCAAGTTCTGTAGAATCAAGTAATAAAGGGAAAGTGCAATCCAGACTCCATAATACAGTATCAAATCTTGCTGCCACATTTGGCTCTAAATTGGGCCAACAGATAAATGTCAGCAAGAAAGGAACCATTTACATAGGAAAGAGAAGGGGTCGCAAACCAAAAACTGTCTTAAATGGCATCCTTTCTGGTAGCCCTACTAGCCTTGCTGTTCTTGAGCAAACAGCTCAGCAGGCAGCTGGGTCTGCATTAGGACAGATCCTGCCCCCTTTATTGCCTTCATCTGCTAGTAGTTCTGAGATTCTTCCATCGCCTATTTGCTCACAGTCTTCTGGGACTAGTGGAGGTCAGAGCCCTGTAAGTAGCGATGCAGGCTTTGTCGAACCCAGCTCAGTGCCATATTTGCATTTACACTCTAGACCAGGCAGTATGATTCAGACCCTTGCGATGAAAAAGGCGTCAAAGGGGAGGAGGCGATTATCTCCTCCTACTTTGTTGCCGAATTCTCCTTCGCACTTGAGTGAACTCACATCTCTGAAAGAAGCTACTCCTTCTCCAATCAGTGAGTCTCATAGTGATGAGACCATTCCCAGTGATAGTGGAATTGGAACAGATAATAACAGCACATCAGATAGGGCAGAGAAATTTTGTGGACAAAAAAAGAGGAGGCATTCTTTTGAGCATGTTTCTCTGATGCCCCCTGAAACATCTACAGTCTTAAGCAGTTTTAAAGAAAAACATAAACACAAATGTAAGCGCAGGAGTCATGATTACCTCAGTTATGACAAGATGAAAAGGCAGAAACGAAAACGGAAAAAGAAATATCCCCAACTTCGAAATAGACAGGATCCAGACTTTATTGCAGAGCTGGAGGAACTAATAAGTCGTCTAAGTGAAATTCGGATCACTCACCGAAGTCATCATTTTATCCCCCGAGACCTTCTGCCAACTATTTTTCGAATCAATTTTAATAGTTTCTATACACATCCTTCTTTTCCTTTAGACCCTTTGCACTACATTCGAAAACCTGACTTAAAAAAGAAAAGAGGGAGGCCCCCTAAGATGAGGGAGGCAATGGCTGAAATGCCTTTTATGCACAGCCTTAGTTTTCCTCTTTCTAGTACTGGATTCTATCCCTCTTACAGCATGCCTTATTCTCCTTCACCCCTTACAGCTGCTCCTATAGGATTAGGTTACTATGGAAGATATCCTCCCACTCTTTATCCACCTCCTCCATCTCCATCTTTTACCACCCCACTTCCACCTCCTTCCTACATGCATGCTGGTCATTTACTTCTTAATCCCACTAAATACCATAAGAAAAAGCATAAGCTGCTTCGACAGGAGGCTTTCCTTACAACCAGCAGGACTCCTCTCCTTTCCATGAGTACTTACCCCAGTGTACCTCCTGAAATGGCCTACGGTTGGATGGTCGAGCACAAACATAGGCACCGTCACAAACACAGAGAACACCGTTCTTCTGAACAACCCCAGGTTTCCATGGACACTGGCTCTTCCAGATCAGTCCTGGAATCTTTGAAGCGCTATCGATTTGGAAAGGATACTGTTGGAGAGCGGTATAAGCATAAGGAAAAGCACCGGTGTCACATGTCCTGCCCTCATCTGTCTCCCTCAAAGAGCTTAATAAACAGAGAAGAGCAGTGGGTCCACCGAGAAGCTTCAGAATCTAGTCCATTAGCCTTGGGATTGCAGACACCTTTACAAATTGACTGTTCAGAAAGTTCTCCAAGTTTGTCCCTTGGAGGATTCACTCCTAACTCTGAGCCAGCCAGCAGCGATGAACATACAAACCTTTTCACAAGTGCAATAGGCAGCTGCAGAGTTTCAAACCCTAACTCCAGTGGCCGGAAGAAATTAACTGACAGCCCTGGACTCTTTTCTGCACAAGACACTTCACTAAATCGGCCTCACAGAAAGGAGCCACTGCCTTCCAGTGAAAGGGCAATACAGACGTTGACAGGTAAGAAGGTAACTTTGTTGTCTGTCATTTGTGTTACAGCAATAAGATTTATGTTCCCACTGGTTGTCTGATACATATTGTTGAAGTTTAAATAGATCTTCCTTTTTTTAGTTTTGTTTTTATAAATGTACTTCAAAATCTTTGAAGTTCAAATTTTCCTTAGATGTAAAAAGTACGGTGAAAAAAAAAAAAGAACGATAATGTCTTAACATTACTTAGCATTACTTTGGTGTTTGAGAAGAGTTCTCATTGTCAAAACAAAAACAATTTTTGGAATTCAGAAAAAACACTGTCTTTCTTGTGTAAAAAGATGTTATTAACCTTGTATATCTCATCATAAAAATCTAACCACTGAAAGATTTCAGCATTGTAAAATTTAATGAATATTTGGAAGGACTTCATTCAGCAGAATACCTTTAGGTATCTTCATAAAAGTTGCTTGAGTTGCCGGGGATTTAGCTCAGTGGTTCTGCCGCCTGCCTTGCAAGCGCAACGTCCCGAGTTTGATCCCTAGTACCAAAAATAAATAAATAAATAAAAGTTGCTTGAGCTAAATACAAAAACACATGGGCCGGGGATTTAGCTCAGTGGTTCCACTGCTTGCCTTGCAAGCGCAAGGACCCAAGTTTGATCCCCGGTACCAAAAAAGAAAAAAAAAACCACATGAAGCACATCTACATAATACATTTGTAACATCTGAAAGTGTCTTTGTAAAACTAAGATAGAAAACAAACAGCCTTCCCCATTCAAATAAAAAGTATACTTAAATTAGCAGTTGTTTTTCAGAGATCTCAACTCTTAAGGGTTTGTAAATTAGCCCTAGAAAGTCCACAAATCCTCTGCAGTTGTGATTAAAATTATATGTACGTGTGTTCACATGTATTTTTCTAGAGAAAATCCATACATTTCATCAGATTCTCTATCTAAACCTCAGTATCCTATCCTATACAGTAAGTCCCTGACTCATGAACAAGTTCTATTCTAGGAGAACATTCATAAGCTTGAATTTGTTCAGAAGTCTGACAAAGTGAGTCCTATGTCTGTGATACGAGTATACAATGTAAAGCATAAAAAACCAAACCTCCATGTCACCACTGCTTTCCTCTTGCTTCCAGACTTCCTGGGGTCTGAGCACTCTGCTACTGTGCACTAATGCACTGTACAGTGAGCACACAGCAGTGTCCAGCAGATATGTGAGCTGCTTCTGCAATTTGTTCACTTCCATATAATGTGAGGTTCTTTCATGTCTGTAAAAATTCACAACTCTAATGTCCTAAGTTGGAAACTTACTGTATAATGGGATCATCATAAGTGAATAGTATGATAGTGTTTAGCACATTGATTTGTACATAGTAACCACACTAATGTTAGTTATTATTCCTCTAAAAGATTAAAATCTTAATACATTAGGGGAAGAACCCCTCAGAGACAAGGAATTTTTATTCTGATTTTCTTTTCATGAACTTTTGAAAAATGAAGACTATATTAGTGCAGAAATTAAGTCTGTGTAGTTCTTAGCAATGTAAAGAGAAAAATTCTATAATGAGTTTCATTTTTTTTTTTACAAATATTTCATTAATGAGTTATTAAATATCAGGTATTTGCAAGGCATTCTACTTTGTGGGCCCTTATTATATAACAGGGAATAATATGTACACAGGTTCATTATTTCTGTGAAAATTTTAGTGGAAGAGATAGCTTAATTAAAAAATTCACTTTCAGGACCAGGGATTTAGCTCAGTGGTGCTGTGGCTGCCTTGCAAGTGCAGGGTCCTGAGTTCAATCATCGGTACCAAAAAAAAAAAAAAAAGAATTCTACTCATTCATTTAATTCGTTTGCTCGTACATTTATTGAATTTCAAAAACATCAGCACTTTCTAATCACTGGCTTATAGTAAAGACCTGATACTACCTCGTTCACTTTCAGTTTCGTGAAGGAAGACAAATACGTAGCAGAGTGGTAAGCCAATAAATAATAGCATGATTGAAGAAAATGCTGTGAAATTAATGTAATAGAATGCTGTGAAGTTAATACATCAGAATAAAGAAGTTTAAAAACAAAGGACAAAGAAAAGGGAATCTACGTGAAATTTTAAGTTATGATCAGGGGATAAAAAGTGGGACTTGAAGAATAAGAAGCAGTCGTGAAATACATGTGTTAAGAACCTGACCTGGGAAAGAAGCTTAGATATTAGATGAACTGGAAAAAGGTTCATTGTGGTAGAAGAGGGAATACAAAAGAGAGAATAGTAAGAGATGTGATGAAAGAAAGAAGCCAGACAGTATATTAAGGATTTTGGATTTTGTTCTAACAGCGGAAGAGCAGAATTCATGGTGGCACACACCTATAATCCCAGTACTGGGGGAGCAGCTGCAGGAGGATTGCTGCAAGTTTGAGGCCAGCCTGAAGTACAAAGTGAGACCCTTTCTTTCAAAAAAAAAAAGGAGTATTGAATATAGTCTTGCATTTTTAAAAGATCATATTGGTTCCTATGTGAACATTGGATTGGAAGGGATAAAAATGATAAGGAAACTAGTAAGGAATTGCAGTAATTTAAGATTGAACATTCAGTAGATTGGTGGTACTGTGCACTGAGACGGAGAAGACTGGAAAGGGAGCATATTTAGGGGAGCGCGTAAGTTTGCTTTCTAAAACATAAATTTTGTTTGTTTTGCTGTGGTGGAGGTTGAACCCAGGGTCTCACACATGCTAAGCAAGTCCTCTCTAACCTCTGAGCTATACTCCTAGGCCTCTAGTACATACGGCTTGAGGTACCTATAAGAAGGCTGGGGTGGAGTTACTCATCAGGCGTTGGATAGCTAGTTCTTGAGGCTCATTAGAAAAATCTTGGCTGGAGGTCAGATCATTTTGCTATGGGTTTTTGAAAACTTGTTTAGTAGTGTCATTCACTAAAAAAGGAAAGAGCTTCTGGGTAAGGTAGAGTTTGGCACTGACCCTTAAAACCTATGCAACTTTGTAAACAGAGCACTAAGAAAAATAATCATTCTAGAAAGAGCAACAGGAAGGCCAAGGATTTAGCTCAGTGGCACCGCCTCGCAAGCGCAAAGTCCTGAGTTTAGTCGCTGGTGTGTGTGTGGTGGGGGGAGGGTAGCAATAGGAAAATGGCAAGTTCGAGGCCAGCCTTGTCTAGACAGTGAGATCTAAGCTACCCTGGCTTAACATAGTGAGGCCTTGATTAAAGACCAAAAAAAAAAAGAAAAGAAAAAAGATTTTAAATTGCTTAAAATGAAAGAAATCATTATGAGTTAACTTTTTAGGAAAAGACTTCATAGATGGGCTAAAGCTGCTCAATTGTAGACACACAAGGATGTCATTAGCAGGATACTTTTAACAGTGCTGGTTCTGGTTTGTTGTCCTTTGTTTGATAAAGTTTGTGATAAACCACACAGTAAACACTTGAAGGAAGGCCTATGGAAGAAAGTGAAATGAATAGACATTTTGAACAGAATTGCATTACTCCTGGCCTTTTTGCATTTAGTTTTGTGTTGGTGTATACTCTGCTCAACTGCTAAGTTGGTGTTGGAAAACTGTGTACTTTGAAAAATAATGTGTGATCTAATGCAACTTTATTATCTTGGTAATACTCTTTATCAATGATGTATGAGTTATTTCACTACAGAGAAATACATTAAAAAACATACTGTACATGTGTGTATCACAAATGTATAATCATGAAAGTGATGAGATTACCCTAAGGAGAATCTGGACATTTTTGCATAAAAATTTAGAACTCTGAGCCAGACATGGTGGTGCATACCTGTAATCCTGGTACTTGGGAGGCTGAGGCAGGAGGATCACTGGAAGTCAAGGCCAGCCTGGGCACAGAGTGAGTTCAAGACCGGTCTGAACTATGTGGCAAGACCCTGTCTCAAAAACAACAACAAAAAAAGAACAGGCATGGTGGAGGCATGGTGGTACATGTTTGTAATCCCAGCACTCTGGGAGGCTAGTGTAGGAGAATCCGAAGTTTAAAACTAGCCTGGGCAATTTATTGACTTAGCAAGACCCTGGCCCCGACAACAACAAACAACAACAACAAAAAAAGGAGAGGGACTGGGATATAGCTTGGTGTATATACTGTGGGGTCAGTCTCCAGTACCACCAAAAAATAGCACTCATAGTCATATTTCCTGGATCTGACAGGGTCCCTTTAGTTGGTGCCTGCTTTTTTCTGTTTGCCGCAGTCCTCACAGTTTTCTGTTGTGTGATGTGTCTGGCCTTTTTTATCAGGAATAAGTGAGTTTGAGAAGAAGTTGATAAAGAATGGGGAAATTAAGGTGAAGATGATGTGAGAGATCAGGTTAGGTTGTTGAATGTATCATCTACATAGACACTGAAATCACCCAAGAGAGCACTTGGGGTGAAATGATGAAGGTGAACCTGGATTAAGGGGTCTCAAGGCACAAGCGAGGTAACAGGGAAATCTAACATGCAGAAGTGTCTGATTTATAATCCCAGTACTCTGGAGACTGGGACAGGATGATTGCCTTGAGTTTAAGGCTAACATAGGCCACATAGTGAGTTCAAGACCAGCCTGGGCTACACAAAGAGACCCTGTCTCAAAAAAAAAAAACCAAAAAAAACGGAGAAAAAGAAATGTCTGCCTCAAGAATAAGAGTTGTTCTTTTCTTTTTTTCTTAAAAAAAAAAAAGGGCCGGGGATTTAGCTCAGTGGTTCTGCTGCCTGCCTCGAAAGCACAAGGACCCAAGTTCGATCCCTGGTACCAAAAAAAAAAAAAAAGCACAGACCTCAGTGAAGGCTAAAAGTTTTTGCAGCCTCTAGGTCCTTCAGTCTTAGGGCTAAGAGTTACCAGTGGTGGGGATGGGAGAATATTCTTAATCTCACTTTCTGTGTCCACCTTTCCTTTCCTACTGAGAATGAAGGTAGAGCTGTCTCTCAGGTACAACTTTGGGAGATTAGCCATTTCTTAGAGGGGCAAGCCTGAGGCCTCACACCCTGCCCTGTAGTTTGACACAGCTCAGGGCAGATGCCCAGCCACTAATCTTGGGGCTGGGATGTTCTTACTGCCTCAGGCCCCAGCATACTTAAGGGGAGGGAGCTCTACCTTGACTGTTCCTGAGGTTTGAGGACTTTGACCCCTTCCAGCTCCCAAGGAGGGTGCTGAGGGTGATGAGTATTGTGATTCCTGCTGGGTCATCCAGTCATTGATACCCTACAAAGCAGGGTTGAAAATGGGCAGTAGGCTGCCAGCTTTGAGCTCCAAGAATGAGGGAGGGGCTGGCTGGAAGCTCCCTTGGTGGGCTTAAGTTGGGGAAAGGAGTGGGACGTAGTCTTTGCTCTTCCATTCAAACCCCACACTCAGCCGAAAGTCTCAGAGCTCTTGTCCCACTGAGGGAAGGTGGGGGCTCTACCTCGGGCTTCAGCCCTCTGGCACTGATGACTGAGGGTCCTGCTGGAGAGCTGTTTCTGTCCTCAAGAAGTATGAGATCTAGGCTTGGGGATTCTGGAAGCTATACAAAGTGGCCCTCTTGCTCCTGTAGGTGGCAGGACTAAGTTTTAGCCACCAGGTCCAAAATTTCAGTGTGTAGGGAAGGCTAGGAGGCCAACCAGGGCCCCAGGGATTTATGGCAGGTCCTGGAAGAGAAAGGGATAGAGGAGCACATAGCTTAGTGGTAGAGTTCAGAGAGGGCCAAGCCCTTCTTACCCTGAGGAAGTCCCTGCTTACCAACCTTTTCTTCCTGACTTCTCTCAGCCTTTATGCCATAGCAAGGACAAGTTGATGAGCGATGAGTCCCTGGGATTTGGAAAAGAGGGCTAAAATATTGGGTTCCTGAGGGGAACTGTAAAGGTTAGAAGTGAGGTGGGGGCTGAATACCTGGGTACTGAGCTGGGAAATGGGTTCCTGGTCAGATCCCACACAGGCCAGCTCATTCCTATCAAATTCTTCCATTCTCTTTTCCCACCCAAAGCGAAGAATAGCCCTCCAACACCAAACTCTGCTCCCTCCAACCCCCTACTATAGTTCTTTCTGTGAACCCAGGAACTGACTCCTACCGTGATTTTCTAATAGAAACCTAATAAGCTTTTTTTCAGGTAAACATGGAAACAAGTTTAACCTTTTAATTAAAAGCAGTTGGGAAAGACTTTCAACTAGGCAAAATATTAGGAAATAACTGCATCAAGCTCAGATGTCTCCTAATTTGATTACTTTGAAAATCAGAATTTATTTTGTTTATGGTATACGTTAAGTGTTTTGGTTTCTGGCACCAGGGATTGAACTCCAGACCTTGTGTTTGTGAGGTAGGTGCAGCACCACTGAGCTAAATCCCTAGCCCCTACTTTGTGTTTTTATTCTTAATTTTTTCCTTAAGATGATGGCTGTCCTGTATTATTTTGTACCTGTTGTGTATCAAGTGCAAGGAATGCAACTATAAGTAACATAATTTGTCTCAAAGAATTTGTTTAGCAGAGGACACAGATATGTGTACAAATAAGTATTGATAATTCCTAATACTGAGAAGTGAAGGACTCACTTTAAAGGTGTTGGGAAGGAGTTTTAAGTTTAGCATCCAAAGCATAAGTAGTGAAGAATATTTCTTACTGAAGAATATTTCTTACTGAAAAATGAATTTACTTCAGGCTTGTGACACTGTGCTCAGTTAAGTATTTGTACTCTGGTGTGGGACCCAAGATATGAGGCTGGAAAAATAGGGACAGACACATCAAGGATTTGGAGCTAACCCTGTAAGCAAGTGCAGGTTAAGAATTTTAAGCAGTGTGATTTGCTGAGATTACATTGACAACAGTGTAAAAAATGGACTAGAGAAAGGAGTATCATAGTACTTTGGAAATTATCCCAGTAAAATATTATGAGGGCCTAAACTTAGGTAGAAATAGAAAAGACATATTCAAAAGCACCAGTTGGTAAGGAAACAGAAAAATACTAGAATCGCTCCCAGATATTAGACAGTTGGTTGAACAGAGAGTCACAAAAAGCAAAGTTACAAATAATTTTAGCTTTCATTCTGTTTTGTGCAACATAAGGATCTGTAGCTCAAAAGAGGTCAGACCTGAAGATTAAATTTTTACATAGCTGATTATTAAATGGATGCATATCGAGGCCATACTCTTAAGCGAAATAAATAGGACATATATGTGTAAATACTGAATTGTCTCTGGTGTAAGAAACTGAAATTGCAAATGAGGACCAAAATGTATAATAGATCATGTGAAATAGGAAGGAAAGGTTTGAGGGGGGGAGAAAAAATTAAGAGAAAAGAAGGAAGAAATGGAAAAAAAGTTTTTGTAAATAGGAAGGGTGCCGGGGTGGAAGGGCGGCAAGTGGACTAGGAAAAAAATAAGAACTAAGACATATCATGTGCAGGTACAAGTTCCCACTGATAAATGTGTTCACAATGTATACCTAAAATGTACCAAGAAGTTTAATTTAAAAAATAAAGTCCTAAGAAGAAATGACAATATTTAGAGTGAACACATTGAGTTTGTCTGTTTTTTGACAAAGGGACTTGCTAAATAACTTCAGGCTGGTCTGTGTAGCCTGGGCTGGCTTCAGACTTAGGGTGAGCATCCTGGCTCTGCGTACTCAGTTCTGGGATTACAGGCATGCACCACCATACCTGGCTCACAGTGAATTTTTTTCTTTTTAAAAAACAGGATCTGGCCTTGAACTCACTATGTATATATCCCAGGCTGGCCTTGAACTTGCAGCAATCCTCTTGCCTCAGCCTCCCAACTGCTCGGATTACATACATGCTTTCACACTGAGTTTCTTAAGGGAATTTATAGTTAACATTGTCAAGTGTTAGATCAGTTGGAAATATACAGAAAGTATACAGTTGGCTTTGGCAGTAGGTTGGCTTTTATGTTCTTGGAGCAGTTTGCATAGTAGCAAATGTTAGGTTTCTAGAACCAAGTAATAAATGGGAATTCAGATATAGATAATTAAAATTTTTATACCTTTACATTTTGCTATTTCTTACCCTTTTTTTTTGGTATCAGGAATCGAACTCAGGACCTTGTGCTTGCGAGGCAGGTGATGGAACCACTGAGCTAAATCCCCGGCCCTCTCACCCTTTTTTGGTAGTAATTCTTACGACTTACCTACTTTTTCCTGAATGATTACAGAATTGTTGATCACCTTTGAGACATTATTATTCTGAAACAACTCCTAGTGGCCAAAGCTTGGACAATTTAAGTGACCAAATAGTATTAGGCTGTAATCTTAAAGATAAATATCCAGAAGTCTGTGTTGATAAAAATAAATGGTTGGCTAAATAAATACATAGAAGGGGCAAATATTCTTTACAGAAAAATTCAAAATGATATATGTAGACCATCCCCTATTAGAAGGTGGAGCTTAGTCCTCCTCCTCTTCTTTTTGAATGTGGGCTGGATAATAATGACTTATTTCCAAAGAATGAAGTGTGCAGAGAGGAAAATAGTAACTTCACACAGCAGAACCCTGACAAACATAAACTTAACCAAGTACAGGATTGACTTCACCTATGCTAAGACACGATGTTGTAATGTGACAGGGGATCTTCATCCCTGTGTATGTTTTCCAGAAACCTATGATACCAATCTAACTGGAAAAAAAGGGACTTATTGCTTAGAATTATGGAGGGAATGATGGCACATGTTAATCTCAGCACTGTGAGAGGCTGAGACATGATTGCAAGTTTGAGTCCAGCCTGAGTGACTTAGTGACATCCTGTCTCAAAATAAAAAAATAAATAAAGAGCTGGGATGTAGCTCATTGCTACAGCCCTGTGTTTGCCCCTACCTTTCAAAATAGTATCAAGGACCTAAAAAAGCTAGGAAGACTGAGAAACTGTCACAGATCAGAAGAAACTAAGGGACATGTGAAAACTGAATACCATATGATAGCCTAGATTGGACCCTCTAATAGGAAAAGTATATTAAGAAGAAAAATTAGCGAAAGCTAAACAGTATCTAGACTTTCATTAATAATAAAATGCCCATGTTAATTTCTTAGTTTTGAGAACTGTACCTACTATAGCAATAGCCACCCAGGCGTGGTGGCACACATCTATAATCCCAGCACTCAGGAGGCTGAGGCAGGATTGCCAGGAGTTCAGGGCCAGCTTGGAATGCATAGTGAGCTCAAGGACAGCCTGAACTACAGAGCAAGACCCTATCTTAAAAATATATATAAAAGATAAATAAAATTATTCCAAAGTAACAAGTTTGTTTTTTTTAAAGCGGAGTCCAATTTATTAAGTAAAATATATCTGAAACTGGTAAGTGATTATGGAAAAAATAACAACTCTTCATTATTTCCCCTAAATGGATTTATCATGTTTTAGGGTTTGTTTAGCAGGGAGTGGTACTGAGAAGTAAATCCAAATATTGCTGAGCTACATCTCCAAATGTTTTATGTTTTTGTTTTGAGGTTCATTCACTCAGCTACATTCCCTGGGCTGAGCTAGACGTATCTATCCTCCTGCTTCAGCCTTCTGAGTAACATATTACAGACATACTCCCCACCCGCCACCCAACAAAGCAGACATATTTGATAGGTAATGTTGATGTAATTTCAGGAAAAATAAGTGAAACCAGATTAAGGGCCCAGGCAAAGAATTATAGGTCTAATCAGTTGTAAGGTTTTGTTTTTATTTTTGGTTTTTTTTGTAGTACAGTTGAACCCAGGGCCTTGGCAAGGAGCTATGTCCTCAGCTCTTTTTTTTATTTTAAGACAAGCTGGTCTCAAACTTGTGATCCTTCTGCTTCAGCTTCCCAGAATTCTGGAATTGTAGGTGTGCACCACCATACCTGGTCGTAACTTTTTTAATATATAAATTATGTGCATGTGATTGTTTGTGTATTTTTCTAATTTGTATATTCTGTATTAAAAATTAAAAACTAATAGTCTAAAGCCAGGTATGCCTATAATTCAAACACTCAGGAGGCTGAGACAAGAGGATAGGCAGGAGTTCAAGACCAGCCTGAACTATATAGTGAGACCCTATCTCAAAAAAACAAATCAGAGGCTGGGGATTTAGCTTAGTGGCATGGCGCCTGCCTCACAAGTGCAAGGTCCTGAGTTCAATCCCTGGTACAGAAAAAAAAAAAAATTCGATCTCTGGTATCAAAAAAAAAAAAAATCAAAACAAAACGGATTTAACAGTTTATAATCAGCTTTTTGCAAATGAAGTTGTAGTGAAATTATACACTTAAATGAGGCTAGGTTTGGTTTCATCTAATCCCAGTAAGTGATTCTTTCCAGGTAATCTGTCAGGCCGACATGAAATACATCTAGTGAGAGAGAGTAGCCGACCTAGATGTCGGAGATTCTTATTTGTAAGCACTTTTGACTCATGGCTGTCTGAACATATGGCAGAACTTGTGGCCTTATTTCCAAAGCAGACAAAGCAGTAGTGTCAAGTATCTTGTGTTTAGCCTTTATAGCTTACAAAGGATAAAATAAGCAGACAGTGGGATATTATGGGAGATGACTGACTGCATGTAAGTATTATGCATTACATATTTGAATGTTGTTAACTATTTTGTGCCCTCCAACTAAATTGGAACTAGATATTTTTGTTTGGAAAAAAATATATTTCAGACAGCTTCTGTAGAATTGTGTACAAAGTACATCCATAAGTAAAGTGTGAACATGTGGAGATGAAAGCAGAAAATTAATTGCGGTGATTAGTTCTGGGAATTTCCAAAAGGATTCCATTTCAGAGAAGGGTGTGAGCTATATCCCAATATATATAGCTCAGTGTAGAGCACTTGCCTATCTTGTTCGAAGCCCTGGGTTCAATCCCTAGTACCAGTTAAATAAATAATTGTATAGGCATGTAAATGTTGGTGGAAAAGATTGACTTAAATGTTAGAAAACTTTTTTTTTTTTTGGTACCAGGGATCAAATTTGGGACCTTGCGCTTGCCCAGCAGGTGCTGGAACCACTGAGCTAAATCCTTGGCCCAGAAAACTTTTTTTGTTGGTGCTGGAGATTGAACCCAGGGCCTTGGCATGCCAATTAAATGCTCTTAACTCTGAGCTATATTCCAGCTAAAGCTATTGTACAATGTTTCATTTTAAAATTTATATCATCTTTGAACTAATAGTATCCTGCTAATTCTAGCACACTTAATCTGTTTTTCTGTGGTTTACGCAATGATATTTGTAGCTTTGGAAACATCAGACATTCTGTTCATTTAAATCATTTCCAAGCTGAGTGGTACTTCAGAGTTGAACTCCAAACAGGTGGTGTCCAAAATCCACACTATTTTAAGTTACAAAAATTAAAATACAGTAGTAAATTTAGAATGAAAGAAGTACATGTTTTATCCAGCCAAATTGTTGGGTTCATTTATTGTGTTCCGTTAGTGATTTGTATTCAGCACCAGGGAAATTGGACATTTTTTAGCCTAGATTCTTCAGAGTTTCAGTGAAGTCGTTACGTTGAATCTTTTTTCTCAGGATTTTGTGAGGTCTCCATCCCTTCTTCTCCCCTCCCCCACACCAAAACTGTTATCTGAGAACTTTCTTTGTTCTGATATCTTTGCCCATTTGACTCTTTTCTCGCACCCAGGCATCTGTAAGAGTAGTATTTTTTTTAAATCTTTGATTTCTTTGCGTTCCTCCTATATAGTTTCAATCAAGATCTTTTGTGACAAATCAGCTTCAAAACACCTTCTTGGTCTCTGCTCATTTTTGGGTATAATGTAGAGATAGCCAGATTCTTATCACTAATTGTTACATTCTTTTTTCCTTTTTTTATCTTTCTGACATTATTATCCATGAGTTCATCTTACAGTTTTGCTGTAAAACTCTTTCCCCCTTTTTGTCTGAATTGACACAAGTGTTTTTCTAAGACCTGTCTTTATCTTTAAAAGTTCACCAAATAGTGGCCAAATTAAATTCAGTCTATAATCGGAACTACTTCAAACGCTCCTTCTCATGTCCAAGCTCATTTTTAATCCTGAATTGCTTGTATGTACTGTTCCAGTTTGTGATGCTGTTTGTCAATTTCCCTTCTTAGTAGTAGTCCACCTTCTTATTTACCTGAAGGACTTTATTTCCAACAAAGAAAAAGAATATACTGCTATTAATTAGTACATACTTATGGTAAAGTCTGATTTTATTTAGATATATCTTGTTTTGTGATTCATCTGTAATGTCTACTTCACTTATATATGTCAAATTTCTAAACATTGTTCTAAGACTCTTGAGTATTGAGAGATCCCAGAGTGTTTCTACCCCAAATTTTGTGAACTGTGGAATTCCGTGTTTATATTTGTTTTCAACTTTACAGTAAATTGAAATGAGAAATGATAGGAACTCTCTGGTATCTCTGTATTCTTTGAGAAATTATCAGATTTTGTTGAATTGGAGGGTTGAACTGGATTTTCTTGAACTTGGAGGGTCTTCACACATCCTTCTGGACAGATCTAAAGTTACCACTGTTGAGACATGAGCAAACATTCCTCACGTGATAGAGAAAGCAACAAAGCAGCAACCCCTGTGGAAACAACCATAATTTAAAAGAACCAAAGAACCACATAGGGAAAGCAGAAAAGTACTGTTCCTTGGTAAAGAATTGAACAGAAACTCACCAGCTTCTGCTTCAGACTTGTCACTTGGGCACATCTGGTTTTATTGCTATGGTCCAGGACATAATCCCAGCCCTAGAGAAGCTGTGGTAATGAGTCAGTGAATTGGAGATTCATTTCAGAGGAGCTTTCTCCTCTTCTACAAGCACCCACCAGTGCTATAGGGACTTGTCATATGAATACTCCCTAATTGAATTCACTTTTATACTTCAGATAAATGGTTGAAATTCTAGATTAGATTAGTTACAACTCCTTAGTTGGGCATAAGACTCTTTAATTTTTAATTTTAATTTTTAATTTTAAGGTATAAAATTCCATGATGAGGTTGGGGTAGGTATAGCTCAGTGCTAAAGTACCTGCTTAGCATGTACAAGGCCCAGGTTCAATCCCCATCACTAGTAAAAAATAAAATAGGCACATGAGCCAAATTAAACCTCCCCCTTAAAACTAAATAGATAAATGTTCCATAATAAACATATGGAGCCAATTTATAATGATAACTAATGTTTATAAAGCACTTTAAATTTTGTAAAATGATTTTTGAGATTAATATTATCTTGTTTTGGTATTTAAAACAATCTTGCGATTTAGAGTGCTTCACTAGTAAAGCACGAAGATCGTCATGAGTTTGAGGCCAGTCTGGGCTACGTAGTGAGTTCAAGGACAGCTGGAAATAGATAGCGAGACTCAGTCTCCAAAAAAAAAATAGAGTGGTTTCCTAATTCAGGCATGTTTACTTACTTTGATCCTGTAAGCTGTTGCATGTCCAGGAGTCAAACCCAGGAGGATGCCTTTCTTCGTTTTCCATATAATTTACAACATATGCTCAACTCTGCATTTCATTTTGTTTTAGATTTAGAAACATAGGTATATTGGTCTCTGTTGAAATAGATAAGCTAGTTCTCTCTGGACATTATCTTGTTCTTCTCTAGCTACCCAGGTGCATAATGAGACTTTCAAAACAATATTTTACTGGCAATATTGGAGATAATGTTTGCAGATTTCATATGATTTCTGTTGTTAGGCCAATTTTAACATACATTACTTTTGTACATCTCTAATAGGTTGCTACTTCTTGTACATAGTTGACAGCATCATTTTTCTAGTCTTAAACTTGTTTACTTTGCATCATTGGGTCATGTTTTTTCAGTACCCTCATCCTCTTACTACTCCTACTACTGTTTTTAAATGAAAAGGATTCGAAAGTTGATGATGATCAAGTCATAGAGATCTGTATCTCAAGGATACGACTTTAGTCTCTTTAAGTATAGAATAGTGTTAAGAAGAGCTCTGCTCTGTGAACAGGGAATTCAAAGAGACTTTTAGAAATAAAAAGTGAAAACCTTCCTGAATGACATTTTATTCCGATCTCATTAAATCCTAAGAATAGGCTGCTGGCCTCCATTACTTTCAGGAAATGAAAAATGGCTCAGAAGCTAAGTGAGCTAAGCCATCTCTCTCTTCAATTGTTTCAGTTTCTCAGGAATTGCTGTACAATGCTGCCAATAACGATCTCCGGGGATCTGACCCCCATTCCACCTCCCACTGCCTCCTCTGCAGCTCCAGATGCCACCAAAAGAAGGAGCTTTGAAGAAAGTGCCTGTACCCTCCTTTACCCTGAGGTGGGTGAGGCCAGGCAGGGTGATTCTCAGGATATCCTGATGATCAAAGGTATAGTTGAAGCCTTCATCAAGACGTTCTTGAAGATGACCAAGAAATTTGGGAAATGTTATCACATAGTCTAGGAACTGAAGACAGAGCTCAAGGATGGATGGCACAGATGCCTCCTGAAATGTGATACATGATGATATACACACCTTAAATAAGCTCCTAGAGGGCAGAGTTTATTAAAACACTGTTTTATAATCTCTTCCCCCACCCTGTAATATCTAGTACATATAACATAAAAATGTACTTACATGTTTATGTAAAAATATATACTTATATGTTAGTATATGTATATTTAGTCTGAGAGAGAAGACTATAAAAAGTGCTCTCAAACTCCTTTTTTCCCTGTTACTTAATTTACAGTCGCCCATTTATCAGGAATGGTGATAGAGTTCAGAAATGTCTGAAGCTTCTTGGCCACTGATGTCTTCTGTCTTGGCTATGTGTCTGGGTAGGGTATATATATCTATTCTGTAAAGTTTTCAGTGTTAATACCGAAAGTCTTCATTGATGCCTGGACTTTTATTTCTTAGGTGTTATATTACATGTAACTCATTAGTGGAAATCTTACCCTATCTGAACCATATTTGAAGGGGATTTATTGTACTGTTGGCTTTTAAAATCCCTTTGTGTCTGTTTTTAAGATTCAGTAATAAACAGTCTCACTTCTTGGATAGATCTTACATCAGTTGTCACTGTTTCAGAAGAAAGATATGTTATCATAGCTCTTGAAAAGCAAATCTTATATCTCATCTGAGCATTGCTGCCAGGAGCCTACTAAAAGAATATTTACAGTGATGTGATTAAGATACTGCTTAATTGAAAGAAAGCTTATGGTCTGCTATTTCTCTTAAAGAAAACGAAATATTAGAAACTTAGCTCTATTCATTTCTTCCATCTCTTATGTTTTCCTTCAGTGATTTAATCACTTCTTCATCAAAGAGTTAACTCTCATTTAGAGGCAGATCTTTAAAATCTTATCTTCAGGTTTAGATTTCTTGTATCTTTTGTGCCTCCAATTATATGTTAGAACTTATGATTCATAAATTTTTTAAAGATAAAAAGTGAATATTGGGCCGGGGATTTAGCTCAGTGGTTTCGCTGCCTGCTGCGCAAGTGCAAGGACCCGAGTTCGATCCCTGGTACCAAAAAAAAAAAAGTGAATATTTCATGTGCTGCTAGATTTTTTTGATTATGGTAACAATAAGATAGACAATTATTATGTATTTTCAACAGTTGGCTTTTTAGATTATAAGGAAACTAGCGTCATAACAAGTATATTTTATTCAGGAAAATAATCTTCCTGAACAATATACTTTCTCTTGAGCCAGAGATAGCTAAATATGCCACATTACTTTGTGATTTTACTAAAATTAACTAAGACTTTTTGAAAGGAAGTTAAGTTTATTTTCATGACCTTTTATGTATATAACAAAGGAACCTTATGTATACAACTTCAAAGATTTATTCTGTTTCATGAATAAATTTCTCAGTTCTTGCAGAATTTTTATAGATGAAAAGCAGTGTAAAAATTATTTTTATAAATTGGATAAAATGTGTGCATTCAAGGTCCAACTCTTCAGTTTCTTCTGTGATTCTATTAAATGAAATACTTACATAGGATCTGCTTATCTCACATTAACTGTTCCTAATTAATTGTAATAAGTTCTATTTGTGGGTTTATATGAATTTTAATACAGTCATAAAATCAGGAATGGCTTTGATTAGAACATTGCTAGTTGGGCCGGGGATTTAGCTCAGTGGTTCCAGCGCCTGCCTTGCAAGCGCAAGGTCCCAAGTTCGATCCCTGGTACAAAAAAAACAAAAAAAACCCCACAAAAAAACAAATGAACATTGCTAGTTATTTCATAAATATTTTTAATAATGCTTCATAATGGTGATACATAAAAACTAAATTCTATACATTGTTCATTATTCCACTAAAACTAGCTTTCCCTCTGCTAATGCATGTAAAGAATTTTATATACAGGAGAAATTATATGACACCTGGGAAATTCTGTTGGCAACATCTAGTGTGGTTTGTCCTCCACTTGCTTTCCTGTTGTCAGCTTTTACAAGTTATATTATTACAGGGAATGGCAGTGGTAGCAACTAAAATATACAATTCTGACACAGAATGGTTTGATACTGTTAGACATGAATTTTCCTATGATTTTTATCTTTTCAGGTTCCCAGTCAACCTCAGATAAACCTTCCCAGCGACCATCAGAGAGCACAAACTGTAGCCCTACCCGGAAGAGGTCTTCATCTGAGAGCACTTCTTCAACAGGCTAGTGCTGTTTGTTTTACCACATTTTCAACATAGTTTCCTGTTAATTGTAATGACTCATGAAAACAAAAATGAGAGCCCAGTGGTGCTGTGCCTCCCTGGCAAGTGCAAGGTCCTGACTTTGATTCAAAACATACGTGCAATCCCAGCACACTAGGGGTTGAAGCAGTTTAATGACTTTCAAGACCCTATCCGGGAAGGAGGGCAAGTTGATGGGAGTAGGAATGTAATTGAGTACAAAGGTTCCCCAGGACCATGGAAGGAGAAGGAGTGAGGGAGATTTTGATATGTGAGAATCAGTAATAGTGTACACTCAAACAATATAGCATTCTCCTTACAAAGGTAAATTGAGGTTAAAGAGTGTATTTTATCATAGGGAATTGTGAATTATTGGGAATTGTGAAGCTATTTAATACATCTTTAGATGTATGTAAAATTCTTTAGTAAAGTAATAATAATTTCCAAAATAGCAATCACAGATCTCTGAGGATATGCAAAATAATTATGATGCCATGAGAAGAACCTCTATTAAAACTTAATTTTAATTTCAACTTTTCAGTTTCTTTCCATATTTGTATATTTCAGAATATATAAAGCCAGGCATAGTGGCACATGCCTGGAATCCCAGCACTTGGGAGGCTGAGGATAGAGGATCACTGTGGGTTTGAGACCAGCCTGGGTTATGAAGTGAGTTCAAGTCTAGCCTGAACTACAAAGCGAGACCCTGCCTCAATCAATCAACAAACTGACTGATAAACTATACCATATTTGTGTAATTTATCCAAAGATTTAGAGCTGAGGTGTAGTTCAGTGGTAGAGTATTCGGTTCAATCCCCAGTGCCAAAAAACAACCAAGTGTGATGTTATGTGTCTGTGCCCCCAGCACTTGGGAGGCTAAGGCAAGAAGATTAGAAGTTCAGGGCCAGTCTGGGTAACAGAAATCAACAATGGCAGCCTGGACTATGTATGGTGACCCTGTCTCAACAAATAAAAGATATATACATTTTTTCCTTTTTTTTTCCTCCTATCTTTTCTGCCTTTACTGAGATTTTAGAGTAAGAAATAATTTTAAATGTATTAATGGTATCAGGAGAGAGGAGGTTCATTTCAGGCAGTGAGGGTAATATATGTAAAGCAGAGAACAGTGACTTCAAGAAAAAAAATAAAAGGAACCAGTATGTCTAGAATAAGAACAGGTGTTTTTTGGTACCGGGGATCGAACTCAGGACCTTCTGCTTGTGAGGCCAGCGCCAGAACCACTGAGCTAAATCCTCGGCCAGAATAAGAACAGTTTTTGAGTGTGAGGCTGCAAAGATTAGTAGGAACATTAGTGATAATGAACTTTAAATAGTGAAAAGTCATAGAAAGTTTTTAAACAACAAAGTGACATATTCTTAGTTTTCTGTGTTTGGTTAGTAGACCACTTATGACTTACAGTGAGAATACCTAATTTTTTCATCAGTGCAAGACCTCAGTGTCAAACTGTTTCAGCATACTATTTGTTGAATTCATTTCGTGGTTAGCCTCAACATTCCAGAAACTCTTCATATTGCCAGAGGTATAGAGGAATTTAAACAGTAGCAATGCTTTCAACTCTTTAACAATAATGAATTTTAATGATTCATATATAGTCTACCTGGACTAGGATTAAAAATAGTCAATTTGCAGGGCCAAATGCAATCCAACCTCCAACTCCCCCCCCACCCCCCCGCCCCGCCCTCAAATTAGGAGTTTGTTTTTTTTACATTGTTAAAGGTCTGTTTAAGAAAAGGAAGAATAGCAGGGTGTAGTGGTGCACACCTATAATCTCAGCACTGGGGAGGCTGAGGCAGGAGGATTGCTGCGAGTTCCAGGCCTGCCTGCACTGCATAGGGAGACCCTATCTGAATGAATAAATAAATGGAAAAAACAGGGGTTGTATGTGTCCTTAAAAGCCTAAGAGATTTATCATACAGCATTTTATGAAAATATTCAGCTGTCCCAGAACAAAGAATGAGATTTTGGTAACAGGCATATCAGTGAAGTCACCAAAATAATTTAGTGGCCAAAAGAAACTATCTAAACCCATATTTTTTCTAACCATGAGGCCATTTTATTCATTGAATCAGACATTTATTGTGAGTTACTATGAGTATTGAGCACTAGGATTCAAAACATTAATAATATAAGGTTGTTGCTCTTGGGGATTCAAACATACTCACCTGCAAAGAATGCATTAAATTTTGTAACAGAGTAATGTACAGATGCTATGACACACATATACTGTATCTACTTGGGATGACTAAGAAGCCATCACAAAGTAGTGACACATTATATACTACTATATATTAAATTAAGTAGACAAAATTGGGCAACATCAAGGGTAAGAATGTATTTACACAGTGACAACAGCACCTCCAAATAAAGTCACAAAACCATAAAATAGATGTTCTTGGAAAATTATATATCGTTGTACCCAAAGGATAATATGTGATAGTGGTGTTTGGAAATGAGGCTATAAAAGAAGTAATAATGGACTGTATCACATAGACATTTGCTTTTCCATTCAAAAGAGTCAACTTTACTGTAATTATTAGAATTAGGCTCTTAGGAAGCATTTTTTAACAAGAAAGATAAATGTTTAGTGTGTTAACATCAGTGGAAATTGTCTAGGATTTACAGTTTTAAGAAATGATCCTCAAACCCCAGTGGCTAAAAACAGAAAGACTTACTGTATTTTCATGGTCTGTAACCATCAAGAGTCTGTGCCATGTTGTCTTTCCTCCGGCCCCTGGATGACAGACCAGTATCAGTGCCAAACGAAAGGGCCATGCTATAGTATTCACTGGCTCTTCTCATATTTTAGTGCCAAAGCAAGTAAAGTTCATCAGTAGGGTCAGGAAAGTGTAAACCTTTGAAGGGAGGGCAGCAAATATTTATGAATATTAACACATCTGACACATATGCAGGTTAGAAAAATGCTACAGTATAGTGGGAAGAACGGAGTTTGACAGAAGAAATGGATGAAAATAGCAGATATATCACTGGAGGGTAGAGTGGTAGAGTGCTTGGCCAGCATGTGCAAGGTGTTGAATTCAAACCCATTACCAACAAAAGAAGGGAACGGACAAAAGAAGAAAGGAAGGAAGGAGACAGACGGTGGTTAATGACTTCAGATTTTACTATTACATTTAAATTATAATTGAGCTGTTGAGGTAGAGATGTTGAACATACAATTAGAAGTAGTGGTGTGTAGTTTCAGAGGTAATCTGTGATAGTGGTACAAATTTAGCTGCATGTATATAAACTTGAAAGTGGCAGTAAATGAGATTGCCCAAGAAGGATGTTTAAAATGAGAAGATGATAGGCTAGAGACCTAAGAAACAGCATTTTCGAGGTAACTGGAAAAAAGATGTCAGTAAATGAGACAGAAATATGAAAAAATCAAATAATACATGTTGCAGAAACCTAAAAAGGGGCCAGACATAGTGGCACACACCTGTAATCCCAGCACTCAGGAGGCTGAGGCAGAAGGATTGCCAAGAGTTTGAGGCTAACCTGGGCTACATAATGAGTTCAAGGTCAGCCTGAACTACATAGCGAGACCCTGGCTCAAAAAAAGAAAAAGAAACCTCAAAAAGGGGCGGCTAAAGAGTAGAAAAGTAGTGTCACTAAGTCAAATATTTAAACAAAATGTGTTCAGTAATTGACAAAATAAAAACAGACTAGAGGGGGCTGGGAATTTAGCTCAGTGGTTCCACCACCTGCCTTGCAAGCGCAACGACCCAAATTTGATCCCCGCTCCCAAAATAAAAATAAAAACAGACTGGTGCTGTGGAGTAAGAAGTTTGTCAGCTTGAAAGGGATAAGTGAACTGTTCAAATTCTGGTGGTGCTAGAATAAATTAGAGCTCTTTTTGTACTATGGTAGATTAGATGTGCAGAATAAACACTTTAGTACCTAAAACCTAATATAAATGAAATATGGAAAACATTTCTTATAACATGACTGAACTTTTACATAAGCAAATTGGAAACCAGAAATTTTTGTAACATTGATTCAGAGTTATGGAACATTAGAATTGCTCTTGTATCTGCTTGCTTGATTCACTGGGACACATCCAGGTATAAGAGATGAAGGACAAAGCCTAAGACTCTATAGGGATAGAAAATCACATTAGATTTTCATGCAAGAAGCTGGAATCCCCAGAGGTGACGCTTATCAGTAAAAGCAAATAGAAATAAAGCTATCTGTGTTTTTGGAAGGAAAAGGAAAAAGAGTTCCTGACTACAAGTCCATACTAATTAATGTTCTGTCTTTCCTACGGAGTTATATTCTGTCAGATTTAGAAAAAAAAAAATTATAGTTCATCATTGGTTGGTAATGGGCCAATTACATTGCAGAGCCGATGCAAATAGTCTAGAGAATTTTAATTAATATAAACCTAAGCTTTTTTGATCAATATATCCTCAGTCTTGGTTAAGTTAGCCTTGTGATACATTTTACCAGCACAGAGAATGACAGCCTTTATTTTGCAGGTTAAAGGCAGATAACTAGAATGATGTCTTAACCTTCTAGGTATATTCAAAGGAATAAAAACAAAATTTCTAGAAATACATACTCTATTTAGTAAACTAAGGTTTAATCTTAGTTTAACCAGTGTAGAAGCAAAAAGTAGTTCTCATTTTTTAATAAGATGCCTCATGACATATCCTTGAACTGATTTCTCTGTGCTGAAATAAATCCAGAAGGACCATATACTAAGAGTGTATAACTTTACTAATAGCCACAGTCATTGTTATCATGCTAAGCATGTGTGGTATCGTTGATGAGTAAAATCTAAGTCTTTTCCAGAAGTGTTAAGTACCATATTAAGTCTTTTAAGTCTTGACATGCAGATGAAATGAATATATTCAGGTGATCTTTGTTAGTGCTTGCTTCTGTCACAGTAGTAGGAGGGCATGATGGTGCATGCCTGTAATCTCAGCACTTGGGAGGCTGAGGAGGATTGCAAGGGCAGCCTCCACTACGTAGCAAGACCCTGTCTCCAAAAAAAAAAAAGAAAAAAAATCTTATATTTATATCTTTTTAAAGATATTTCTATTAATCCGTTTTTCTCTTTTCTCAGGAATTTGATATAACCCTGAAGATTTTATAGTCAGGACAGAAATCCACAGTAACTTAGCACTCCTCAGAAGAAATAAAGCCCTACAATAGTGTATCATAAGCTGGGCTTGCTGGTGCATGCCTGTAATCTCAGCACTTGGGAGGCTGAGGCAGGAAAATTTTCATGAGTTTGAGGCCAGCCTAGGCTACATAGTGAATTCAAGGCCAGCCTACATTACATAGCAAGAACTTGTCTTTAAAAAAAAGATAGATAGGAGATAGATAGATAGATAGATAGAGATAATCATAGAACTTTTTTTCCTTTTTTCAAACACGGTAGCCCAAGTTGGCCTCAAACTCATGACCCTCCTGCCTCAGCCTTCCTAGAGTGCTAGGATTACCAGCATGCACTGCCAGCCCAGCTTCATAGAACCATTTCATCTTTCTTTAGCCAACTTGGAAATATTGTTACACTGACAGCCCTTGTAGTCCTTTTATAATACATTATCAAGCAACTGCTATATTCAGGGCACCATATTAAGGTTAATCACAAACAGCTTCCATAAATTTAGGATTGAGGCTTAAATGACATCATACATGCTCTGTAGCTAAAGATTCTAAGTGAGAAGAGAAAGTATTGACATGATTGCAATGCCATACAATTTTGACTTGGGTCTGATTGACTCAGTTTTAGCAATATTGTATAATATTGTGCAAGTTATACTATGAAATATTCAAACCACAGCTTTGTCATCTATAAATTCAGGCTTCTGTTGACTTTGAAGACTAATAAAGATGAGTAAATTTATATGAAATTCCTAGGGATACAGAGTACAGTGGTAAAGAATAAAAAGAAGATTGCTCAGATGTTTAGGTGCATTTGATAAATAGTCTTAAATCCTTGCTTGGTAGTAGGCCCTATTTGGTCAAAGTGAAAACTATTAAAAGATAGACCATGAATAAGCAAGAAGTTATAAAATGAAAATTTCCCAAAACTTATGTGTGGCAAAAGACATGAATTCTGTGAATTCTGAGTACCAACTTTAGAATTCTTTTTTATTATTATTATTAATTTTATTGGTACATTTTAGGTGTACAATATAATGACATTCATCATTGGGAATTTGCACCTTTACATACTCTATCTTGGTAACTTTAGAATTCTTGAAGTAATTATGAAGACCTGGTAAATAAAGCAGGGCTAAGGTATCCCTGGAGTGATGGCTACACTTAAGAGGTACCCTAGTAAATACAGACTGAAAATAGGTTGCAAGTGGTCAAACTGTTCTACAGTTCACCTGATTCTTAAACTTTAACATTAACCAAAAAAAAAAATTTTTTTACGGCAAAATACATGAAGTTTATGATCGCAACCATTTCTAAGTGTAGTTAGTTCACCAGTACATTATCTTTGTTGTATATGTCTAACTTTTTCTCTTGCAAATCTGAAACTATCCATTTAACAGCAACTTATTCCCTTTTTTCCATTTCCCCCTAGCAAGCATCATCTATACCATTTGCAGGGCTCAGGCAGGATTGTAAGTTCACACCCAACTGCGGGGGGGTGACTTAAAGCCTGTCTCAAAATAAAAAATGATCGGGGCCGGGGATTTAGCTCAGTGGTTTGGCTGCCTGCTGCACAAGCGCAAGGACCCGAGTTACAAAAAAAAAAAAAATTTAAAGGAAAACGTGAATATAGAAAGAAATGTAAAGTATTAAAAATTTTTAAATCAGGTATAATGTATGGAAAGTGGAGTATCTGAAATGAAATTTTCACTGGGATAGTAGATGCTACATAAGGAAAGATCACTGAACTAGAAGAAATACTAAGAAAAGTGATCCAGGGCTGAGGATTTAGCCCAGTGGTGCCGCCGCCTGCCTCTCAAGCGCAAGGTCCTGAGTTCAATCCCTGATACCAAAAAAAAAAAAAAAAAAATGGCCTTGAAAATGTCACCATAACTCTTAACCTTTATTAAGCCATGCCTTCTATTAGAGATGCCATTAAGAAAAGCGATCCAAAGTCAAATGTAGAGGGACAAAAAAAAACTAACAAAAAAGGAAAGAACTTCTTTGGCCTATGGTACAGTACCAATAGGGTTAATAAACATGAGATCAGAGTCCCATAAGAACAGAACTGGGGGGATAGGGATGTAGCTAAGTGGTATAAATGCTTGCCTATCATGCAGCAGAGGCCCTGATTTCCACCCCCAGCACCAAAAAAATTAAAAGAAGAAAAGATCTATGAGTAAAAAAAAATTTGAAGTAATAATGTTTGGTAATTTTTCCACAGTTAATCAGAGCTTTAACCTATAGATTCTTTTTTTGTAACTTTTTAGTTTTTTTGAGACAGGATTTCGCTAGGCAGTTCTTGAACTCACTAAGCTGTTCTTGAACTTGCTATATAGCCCAGGCTGGCCTTGAACTCTCCACGATCCTCCTTCCTCAGCCTCCCAAGTGCTAGGATTACAGGTGTGCACCACCATGCCTAGCTGTAACCTGAATTCTTAAACCTGTACAAATTTCACACTGGATAAACACGATACACACAAATTGAAGGACACCATTACTAGATTTCAGAAACTAGTTTTTTTTTTGGTTTGATTTGGTTTTGATTTTTGCAACAGGACCTTGCTGTGTAGTTCAGGCTGGCCTTGAAACACTGTGTAGTAAATGCTGGCCTCGAACTGGGGGCAATCCTGCCTCAGCCTCCCGAGTGCTGGGATTACAGGCATGGCAACCATACACTGGCTGAAAACCAGTTTAAAGAGCAAAATCTTAGCCACGGGCTGGTGATTTAGCTCAGTGGTTCTGCCGCCTGCCTCGAAAGCTCAAGGTCCTGAGTTTGATCCCCAGTACCAAAAAAAAAAGAATTAAATCAAGAAAAATTACATTATAAATATTCGTAAGAGTTTTATTATTTATATCCAAAAACTGGAAACAACTCAGATTTCCATTTGAATATTGTGGTACATTTATATAGTTCAGTAATACAAAAGGATATGCGATTAAGGACAGGAAAAAGAGAAAGTAGCAACACAAATGAATGTCAAAATCACGCTGTGTGAACCCTGTCTCAAAAAAAAAAAAAAGTGTGAGACAACTACTAGAAAAGAAGTGTTATGGTAGTTCTTAAATAAGGGTCCTAGCTTAGAGGAGTTAGGAACCTGTCTCTTCAGGAAAGTTCTCCTTATGATGTTCTCACTATAAACTGAATAATAAATAATAATTAAGCAGAATTTGTAGGGAAAGATTATTTCAGGCACAGAGAACATTTCTAAACATCTCAAATCAAGAGAGTGTGTGTGTGTGTGTGTGTGTGTGTACCCCAACCATTGTACGTGATAGGTGAGTACTCTTGCCACTGAGGTGCATCCCCAGCCCCTTTATTTTTTATTTTGAGACAGAGTCTTGCTAAATTGTCCAGCCTGGCCTGGAACTTGGAATCCTTCTGTCTTAACTTTCTTGAATAGCCAGAATTACAGGCATGCGCCCACCACATACACGGCCTCAGTTATCTATTTCTGAATAACAAACAGCCCTAAGCTTATTGGCATCAAATAGTAATGATTATTTATTATCTCAGAGTTTCTTGGCCTCTGTCCTGTGGTTATAACCAGATGGTAGTAGGCTGAAGTTGTCCCGGAGCCTTCCTCATTGATATATCTGGCTGTTGATATTGGCCTTTCGTCATTATCTCAACAAGATCTGTTGGCCTTCATGCCAACGCATTGCATCATTTTCCTTACAGTGTGTAACCTATGATCCCAGAGCAGGTGTCCCAAGACAGAGAGACTGCATGAAAGTTGTGGTCCCTTATCTAACCTAACATTGGAAATCATTGCATTCTTATTTCTATTGAATTTCAAGTAGATAGGTCCAGGGGATCATACTAACATTAGATAAAATTTTATGATTTGTAGAACAGAACAAAGGAGAAAGAACAGATAACCAAAGAATGGATAATTAAATTCCTGCCACATGGTTGTGGTCATTGTATGTAATGTTGAATACTTGCTTTTATGGTATCACCCACTGTTGTAGGGAATCTGAATGAGGAGCGTGATTGAGGTGCATATAATGAAATAAGATGTGAATATGATTTTGAGAATTCTTTTTTGTCTTTCTTCCTTTCCTCTTTTGTTTGTTTGAAACAGTCTTATTCTGTAATTCCAGCAGGCCTTGAACTCACTATGTAGCCCAGGCTGGCCTCAAACTCCAGCAATCCTCCTGCCTCTGGAGTGCTGAGATGACAGGCATTTGCCACCATGCCTGGCTGATTTTGAGAATTCTGTGAAACATGCAAAAATAGAAAATTAGACAGAACAAAGGTCTATTCAGGAGATATTAGAATGTATATGACAGCTGAATAAATTACCAGAGTGAGTATAGAGTGAGACAAGAAAAGAGATTGAACTAGAAAGCTGAAGAAATTACAGCTTTTAAATGAAGAGAAGGGAGGGGGTCATTTTTCATTAGGGTTATTTTCAGATATAACTGAAGATCGCTATGTATATTTAGGTTATCACTTATATAACTGATGATAATTGAAGCTATGAAAATAAACATGTTAATAAACTATAAAAAGCAAATACCAAATACTGTGTATTGAGAACCTCTACAGTTAAATTTAATAGAGTCATAAGTTAGTTTGTTTGTTTTTGGTACTTGGGACCTTGCGCTTGAGCTAAATCCCTGGCCCTGGAGTCAGAAGTAATTGTAAGTCAAAGTATATAAACAGTGTAGTCAGGATTTTTTTAAGAATTATAATGTCAAATATGCCTGAGAATTTGAAATTTTAAAAGTTTATTTGAAGGAAGTTACTTATATTTGAAGAAAGTTAGTGTAGTCTGGTGAGATAGGAATTAAGAATGCTAAGCGCTGGGCTGGGGATTTAGCTCAGTGGTGCTGCCACTTGCCTTGAAAGCGAGAGGTCTTAAATTCGATCCCCGGTATTACCCCCGGCCAAAAAAAAAGAATGCCAAGCACTAATAAAGGTGTATCTACAATAATATCACATTTCAAAGTCATATAGATAAATCCATTGGTTAGAGATGTATGACCTATAATCGTTAGTAAACTAGTCTATTTTGAACTGATACTTGTAAAATGAGCATAGCTTGCTGGAGGTTGAGCATTTCCCAAATTAATTACAGTCAAAAATAAGTTATCTGGGGCCGAGGATTTAGCTCAGTGCTTCTGGCACCTGCCTCGCAACCGCAAGGTCCCAAGTTCGATCCCCGGTACCAAAAAAAAAAAAAAGTTATCTCAGAAGATGCAAGGAACCCAAAATCATTGGGCTACTAACATAATAGACTTTGTCCAAGACTGCTTATATCTAATCCTTTATTTAATATATATTCTTTCTAAAAAGTTTATGCACGTTTGTCTAATCTAACTTTAAAGCTTTTACCAAAAGAGAACTTTGTCCCTAAACCTTTGCACTTAAAACAAATGCTAGAATAGAAATATCATTTCTGATTAAAATTTAATTCTTTGTTCAACATTTAATTATCAAGTCCTTAACCTAAAAACCTATCAAGCCCTTTAACCTTCATGTTTGAAGAATTGAATTCTTACTTTCTGCTCTTTATCTCACACGGAATGTGTTTTTTGTTGTTTTGTTTTGGGTTTTATGTTCAGCTTGTTCTGTTTCATGGCTTTTTTTTGAGACAGGATCTTACTATGTAGTTCAGGTTGGCCTTGAACTCACTATGTAGCTCACACTGGCCTCAAACTCTGTGATCCTCCTGTCTCAACCTCCTGAGTGCTGGGATTACAGGCGTTAACCACCATACCTGGCCAGAATGGTTATTTTTAATCTACATATTATTTGGAAAATATGCACCAATTTTTATTTTATTGGGCTTATTATAATATGACTTCAGGAAAATATTCTAAACTGTCACCTTACCTATGAAAGGTCAATGCTTATAGTATTATGTTTGGTCTTGCTATGGAAAATAGAGTAGCTCCCTTGTCTTTCATCAGTGTGGAAAATTATAATAGCTGGGATCAATTTTTGTCTGTGTGTGATTTGTTGTCTTTTTTTAGTAAATGGAGTTTCCTCTCGAAGTCCAAGATTGGTTGCTTCCATGGATGACTCTGTAGATAGTCTACTACAGCGGATGGTACAACATGAGGACCAAGAGCCCATGGAGAAAAACACTGATTCTGTGATTACAACTGCCTCTGCACCACCTTCCTCCAGCCCAGGCCGTAGCCACAGCAAGGAGCGAACCCTGGGAAAACCAGACAGTCTTCTAGTGCCTGTAGTCCCGAGTGACTCTTGTAGTAACAGCATCTCACTCCTTTCTGAAAAGTTAACCACAAGCAGCTGTTCCCCCCATCATATCAAGAGAAGTGTAGTGGAAGCTATGCAGCGCCAAGCTCGGAAAATGTGCAATTATGACAAAATCTTGGCCACCAAGAAAAACCTGGACCATGTCAATAAAATTTTAAAAGCCAAAAAACTTCAAAGGCAGGCCAGGACAGGGAATAACTTTGTGAAACGCAGACCCGGTCGACCTCGAAAATGTCCCCTCCAGGCTGTGGTATCAATGCAAGCATTCCAGGCTGCCCAGTTTGTCAGCCCAGAATTGAATGAAGGTGAAGAGGAAACGCCACTGCATCTCAGTCCTGATACAGTTACTGATGTGATTGAGGCTGTTGTTCAGAGTGTAAACTTGAACTCAGAGCATAAGAAGGGGTTGAAGAGGAAAAATTGGATGTTAGATGAACAGGCCAGGAAAAAGCAGAAGCCGTTACCAGAGGAGGAAGAGCAAGAAAATAATAAAAGGTAATTCCTAACTTAAAATGTTACCCAAGTAGAACTAACTAGCCTTGTAAAACTGTAATAAACGTATACAGTTGGATTATTCTGTTAATCTTAAAAACCTTTTGCTTTTTACTATGTAAAGGCTGCTCTTTTTGTTGTTTTGTTTTGTTTTTGTTTTTGTTTTTGTGATAGGGTTTCATTGTGTAGCCCAGGCTTGCCTTGAATTTATGGCAATCCACCTGACTCAACCTCTTGAGTGCTGGGATTACAGGCATGCACCACCACAGCTGGCAGTTATTTTTAAAACTTCTTATTTATGGCTATCCATTAAGAATCAAAGGCAGTATAAAAATCTAGGCAAAACAAAACATTATATTTTATCCAATATATAGCTGCATTTATGGAATTATTTTTCTTGTCATATTATCTGTCCATTTTTTCTGTGCTCTCCAATTTTTGTCCTGTCATCAAATACATTTTTAAGTCTTCTAGCATGTTAGATTTATTTTCTTCATAGTATCTTTTTTTTTTTTTGGAGACAGGGTCTCACCCTGTAGATCAAGTTGGCCTTTAACTCACTATGTAGCCAAAGTTGGCTTTGGAACTCTTGGCAGTCTTCCTGCCTTGGCCTCCTAAGTGCTGGGATTATAGGCTTGTGCCACCACACCTGGCCATAGTATCCTTTTTATAATTTTGTTTGTTTTGTTTTTTTGGTACTGGGGATCAAACTTGGGTCCTTGCGCTTGCGCAGCAGTCTGCGAAACCACTGAGCTAAATCCCCAGCCCGAAATAGGATTATGGTTACACTATATATGTATCTTTTTTTGGCTTATAATTTTGCTTTATTCCCAAAGATATACAGCAGAAAGTGAAAATCATTTTTAGAAGACCATTTAATCCTTTTGTGTATCCCAACTATAAATATGCCAGTCAGGCTAGTAATGATGGCCTGTGATTCCAGCTACTTAATAGGCAAAAGCAGCAAGATCACAACTCCCAGGCCAGCCTGGGTAATTCAGGGAGACCCTGTGTTAAAATAATTTAAAATGCTGAGAATATCGATGCATATAGATCCATGGTAGAATGCTTGACTGGCATACTCTGGTCGCTTGATTTCAAACCTCAGTACTGTCAAAAAAATAAATAGCATTCAAAATGGAATTACTAAATAAAGCAAAGTTTTATACCAACTTAATTTCAAGTTATGATATATTAAGCTAATATGGAACTAAGGTAATAGCCCTTGCATATATGAAAGCTTGCTTGCTATATGTCAGAGATAATACTTCATATCAATAGAAAGGGCAGATACTAGTCAATAAATTTAGGAATGTAATTGGATTCTATCTTATATACAAAAATTGATTTCTTTTTTTTTTTTTTGAGACAGGGTCTTTTTCTTTTTGGTGCTGGGGATCGAACTTGGGACCTTGCGCTTGCAAGGCAGGCACCAGAAGCACTGAGCTAAATCCCTGGCCCCAAAAATTGATTTCTAAATGATTAAGTATGTAAGTGGTTGGTTTGTTGGTTTCTTGGTTTTTCACACAGGATCTCACTATGTAGGTCAGGCTGGCCTTGGGCTAAGTAGCCTAGGCTGGCCTCAGATTCATGGTGATCCTCCTGCCTCAGCCTCCCAAGTGCTGGGATGACAGGCATGTGCCACCACACCAAGCAGGTACATAAGTATATAAAGGAGACTTTAAACTTTTATTGATTGATTGATTGATACCTGGGTACTTGAACTCGGGACCTTGTGCTTGCGAGGCAGACTGCAGAACCACTGAGCTAAATCCCCGGTCCTAAACTTTTAAAGATAGTATGGGAGAAGAATTAATTCTTGACCTTGTTAGAAATGATTTCATAAATGATCAAAAGCAGCCACGATAAAGATAATGATTGATAGTCTAAATTATATGAAAATTTAGAATTTATGTGCATCAAGCAACATTGTGACAAATGTATAAAGACAAATTGGAACAAGTTACATTTATAAGACATACTATTCATAAATTATTGGCATGCAGAATATTACAAAAGAAAGTGTTACAAACCAACTTTATATAATCCAATAATTCTCTTTTAGATATCCTAGAAAATCTCTATCCTGGGGGCACCAGAAAAAAAAATTTTTTTTTTCCTTTTAGAAAACTAGTATCAGTAATGTTTATAATATATAAAAAGTGAAAATATCCTAAGTAAACAGGTCAAAAGGTAAGTAAATTGTAGTTTTTTACACAATAGACTATGATATGGTAATAAAAATTAGTAAATCATGGCTTATAGGCAATAATATGGATGTCATAAAAACATAATAGTAAAAAAAAACATTTTGGGCTGGGGATTTAGCTCAGTGGTTCCGCTGCTTGCTTCGCAAGTGCAAGGTCCCAAGTTTGATCCCCGATCCAAAAAAAAAAAAAAAAACAACAAATTTCTAAACCAAAAGCAAACATTTACTACATTGAGTGTTCATTCATATATCGTAAAATCATACTTTTAAAAATACTGGGCTAGGAGATAGCTCAGTGGTCAAGTGCTTGCATAGCATGTACAAGGGCCTGAGTTTGATCTTCAGTACGACAGAAATTAGGATTGAGATTGTAGTTGACTGGTACAGTGCTTGGCCAGCATGCCCAAGGCCTTGAATTCAATCCTGCAAAGGAAACAGAACGTAAGTGTCCAAAGAGGGCTGGATATGGTGGTGCAAACCTATAATCCTTGGGAAGCTAAGGCAGGAGGATGCGAAGTTTGAGCCCAGTCCCGACAACCTAATAATTTTGCATCTGTATCAACATTAAAAATCTTTAAAGGGATGGGGATATAGCATTTCCTCTTCTGTGTAAGGTATAGCCTCAGCCCCAGTATTTGGTTTTTGTTGTTGTTTTGTTTGAGACAGGGTCTCACTATCAGTTCCTGCTCGCCTCAAACTCTCGGTGATCCTCCTGCCTCAGCCTCCCAAGTGCTAGGATTACAGGCATGTGCTACCACCCCTGGCTTTCTGAAAATCCCCAAACATGATTTTCATGCATATGGTCCATGGGCTAGGGATGTAGTTCAGTGCAAAGGCCTTGAATTCAATGCCCAGTACCACCAAAAAAAATTTCTTTTAATCTTTTTGTGTATCCCAACAGATTCTTTGTTTTTTTCCTGTGGGTACATTTGGTGTTAGAGTTTTTCTTGTTTGTTTCCTTTGATTGCTTGATTTTGTTTGTTTTGGAAGGGCCTGGAAATTCGGCCTTCATGTATCATATACCACTGAGCAACACCTGAGCCTTTCACCTTTGTGTTTATGTGTGTGGTACTGGGGATTGAACTCAAGGTCTTTGCACTGAACTACTGTATCTCCCCAAAAATGAGACTGGATCTTATATTAATTTTTGTTCCAAAAGATGCAGTAGAGCTCATTTTCAGGGGATATCTTATTTTTTCATGTACAGAAATCTGCATTCAAAAATCATCTAGAACATTGTCGTAACTCCACACCAAATTCTAGCTTGAATTTCTTGTAGCTCCATTTCCTATAGAACTATTGGCCCCGTTCTCTTAAGTCCAGTGATGTAGCCTGCTCATAGTGCATTGGCAGCCGTCAGTGATTTTGTCTCATGAATTCTTCCTCCAAATTATGCCCTCGTACAGGCTGGACTTCATTAAAACAAGGGTTAACTGAAGACTTACCAAATAAGAGTGGCAACAAAAATGATGACAGTTAAGAATGACAGTCAGGGCATGGTGGCACATGCCTGTGATCCCAGAACTTTGGGAGGCTAAGGTAGGAGGATCACCATGAGTTCAAGACTAGCCTGCCTGCACTACATAGTAAGACCCTGTCTACGAACAAACAAACAAAAAAGACCAGTCCACACAAAAGGAAAGAAATTGTGGGCACCAAAATTCAGAAAACAGTTCTTTTCACATAAGTGCACCCATTGCAACACACAATGTACTGAATTATGAAGATTCATATTAGCCAGGTGTGGTGGCACATGCCTATAATCCCAGGACTCAGAAGGTGGAGGCAAGAGAATTGCTGCAAATTCAAGGCTAGCCTGTGCTACGTAGTGAATTTAAGACCAGCCTGAATTACATAGCGAGACTTTGTCTCAAAAAAACAAAAAAAAATTCCTGGCGGGGGATTTAGCTCAGTGGCACGCTGCCTGCCTGCCTCACAAGCCACAAGGTCCTCAGTTTGATCCCCGGTACCAAAAAAAAAGAAAAAATTCAATTAGACACAAACATGCCCATTATCAAGTGCACACATTTTTTTATTTGTTATGTCTGTACTCTTAATTGATCATTTTGCATTAAGTCTCAAGTTCATCTGTTTATATTAGGTGTTTACCTCTAAGGCACCTGCTGAGTCATCATTGACATCATTTAAGTGTTCATGTCAATAATAATTATATATTAATATTTTATAATTCAGTAAGTCCATCATGTATTGCAGCAGACATACGAAATGTATTTGTCAACCACAGCTTGTTTTGGGAGTAGGACTTACATTAGAAACATCCTGAAAAATCATGCTATTATTTATTTTTTGGTTAGGTCTTATTTTCAGAGAAATGTGGGGCATTGTAAGTTTTTTTTGTTTTTTGTTTTAAGATAGCATCTCACTAAATTGGCTAGGCTGGGATCAAAGTCAATCTTTGTACCTCAGTCTTCCCTGGTTGTTTCGTTTTGTTTTGTTTTGTTTTTTGAGACAGGGTCTTGCCATGTAGTTCAGCCTGGCCTTGAACTCACCAAACTGGCCTCAAACTCTCAGCAGTCCTCCTGCCTCAACTTCCTGAGGGGTGGGATTGCAGGAGTGTGCCACCATGCCCCACTCAATACTTTCTTCTTTTTTTTTTTTTTTTTTCTTTTCAGATAGGATGTTGCTGTGTAGTTCAGGCTAGCCTTGAACCCACTATGTAGACCAGGCTGGCCTTGCAGCAATCCTCTAGCTTTAGCCTCCCAAGTGCTGGGATTACAGGCAGGCACCACCACACCCAGCCAGGCCAGAATACCAGTCTTTATGATAGCTCTAATTACAATTAACAAAAGCCTGGGGCAGGGATTTAGCTCAATTTCACTGAGCCTGCTTCACAAGTTCGAGGTCCTAAGTTCAATTCCTTGTACAGGATGGAGCGCAAAAACATCTCAAAAGTCCATCAACAGAGGAGTGGTTAAATAAAATGTGATATATATGTGCAATGGATTGTTATCCAGCCTTGAAAAGGAATCAGATTCTTTCAGAGTATGGGCACACACCTGTAATCTCACTTTCACACTAGGCTGAGGCAAGAGGATCAAAACTTCAAGGCCAATTTGGGCAACTCAGTGAGACCCTTTCTCAAATTTAGAAAGGCTGAGGATATGGGCCAGGGATTTAGCTCAGTGGTTTCGCTACCTGCTGTGCAAGCACAAGGACCCAAGTTCGATCCCTGGTACCAAAAAAAAAAAAAAAGCTGAGGATATAGCTCAGCCATAACGTGCCCCTGGGTTTTCCCCATGACTACTGGAAGAAAAAAAAGAGTGAATTACAGCATGGATAAACCTTAAAAACCTTACATTTGTGAAATAATAGACAAAAATGGACCAGTATGGTATGACTCAATTTACCTGAGGAATCAAGAATTGACAGTCTTATGGGTAGAAAGGAAAGTGGAAAGGGGAAGTTTTCTTTAATACTTTCATTATTTGTGTCTGTGATGGTAAAATAGTTCCGTTATTTGGTAGCCTTCTTCTAAAAGTGGCTAGCTAACTAAATATTACTGGGTTCTGAGTTGCTCACCTCTCTGCAGTCAAATTCTAGGTTCTTCTCATTTGGAACAAACAATTGGATGAAATGAGAGGGAAAAAAAAAGTAACAAAGTGGCCCCGGGGATTTAGCTCAGTGGTTCCGCTGCCTGCCTTGCAAGCGCAAGGACCCGAGTTCTATCCCCAATAAAAAAAAAAGTAACAAAGCTTATTTGAGTAAAAGTGAAGAGTAAGGAAGAAACTGGCTCTGCAGAGCGAGTTTGAGCCAGTAAAGAGAAGAAAAGGGTAAAAGCAAAAATAAAAGTACACGCAAGCCAGGCAAGGTGGTGCACACTTGTAATCCTAGCACTCAGGAGGCTGAAGGAGGAGGATCGCAGTGAGTTTGAGGCCAGCCTGAACTTCAGGCAAGACATTGTCTCAAAAAATAAAAATAAAAAAGTACACGCTATGTCTGAGAAATGCAGCGTGGTCTGTCGTGGAAAGATATCATAGCAAGCTCTTCATGGCTTGCCTCTCTTTATGCTATCTAAATCTCAAACTCTCAAGAACTTCTACATCCGGGGCCCTAGGGGCTGTGTTGGGATCCCATCTCTCAGGCTGATGTCAGGTGTAGGCTTGCTTATTTAAAACCTGCAAGAAGTCCAGGTACAGGGCTTTGGGAACTGTTCTGCATCTGTGGGGCAGATCTTGTAATTAACAGGACATTCCTGCTACCCTAGCCAGCTTTGCCACACCCTATTCTGTCTCAGATTTGAAGATGAGTGTCTCAGATTTGAAGAAGAGTGGTGATAGTTACACAAGAATGTGAATGTATGTGAAATGCAAAGTAAAACAACACAGATTCTGTCTCACTCCAGAAAGATTAGCTGTCATCAAGAAATCAACCAATAAATACTGGCCAGCTGTGGAGGAAAAGGGTTCCTTATCCATTGTTGGTGGGAGTGTAAATTGGCACAATCAACATGGAGATTACTCAAAATTAAAACTAGAGGTTCCATATGCTTTTGTCTGTTGTTTTCAGGAAGTTTATTATTATATACCCATTTTTTTGAGATGTGCTTTCACTATGTTGTTCAGGCTGGCCTTAAACTAACTATACTATGTAGCAATTCTACCTTAGTTTCCCAGGTACTAGGATTACAGGCATGTGCCACCAATGTAGGCATGTATTTTGAGTGTGTCTTTATGGCTTGTTCAGCTTCTTATAACTTCAAGTTTATAGTGTTTATGAAATTGGGAGAATTTTAGCCATTACTCTGAAAATTTTTTCTAGTTTGAATTTTTCTTTTGAATGTTATGCTATCGTATGTATTTGGCTCTTACTGTTTTCCTTTGCAAGTCTGTTTGTCTCCTCTCAGAAGTCAGTTTTCTCCTTTCTTTCTGGAATGGCAGGGTTCCAGTTGCTTTTAGTTGTCCCCTAGGTCACTAATCAATCATGTATGTGTATTTAAACTTACAGCTGGGGCAAGGTCCCAAGTTCGATCCCCAGTACCAAAAAAACAACTTAATATCTGGGTATCAATTTGGGTTGTTTCTGTTGTTTCACTAATCTTTTCTTCTCTAATGTATAATTTATTGTTGAGCACTCCCAGTTTTTCATTTCAGTTTTCAATTCTCAGTGGTTTTTTGTTTGTTTTGTTTGTTTGTGATAGGCTTCCTTGTGCACTCAAGGTTTTGCTGTGTAGTTCAGCCTGGCCTTGTACTCACTATGTAGCCCAGGCTGGCCTCGATCTTTCTGAGAATCCTCCTGCTTCAGCGTTCCAAGTGCTAGGATTACGGGGTGCACCACACAAAACTTTTTTCATTTGCTCTTGATGCCTGCTTTTCTACATGATCTCTGAGCATGTTCTATGAATTTTTTCTTTTTTTGTTTTTTCTTTTGTTTTGAGATAAGGTCTCACGATGTAGTTCAGGCTGGCCTTGAACTCCTGACAGTCCTCCTGCCTCAGCCTCCTGACAGATGACATTATAGGCATGCACCACCACACCTAGCTTATTTCTTTAGTTTTTTTTTTTTTTTTGTCTCCCATTTCAGTCTTCCATATCTTTTTATTTTTCGTGTATTTTACTGGGGATTGAACCATTGAACCCAGGGGAATTCATAACACTGAGCTATGTCCCCAGCCCTTTTTAGCTTTTGTTTTGAGACAGGGTCTCACAAAATTGCTCCTAGGCTGTCCTCAAGCTCATGATCCTTCTGCCTTGGCCTCCTGAGTAGCTGGACTATAGGCATGCACCCTAAATTATTGATTATACTTGTAATACTACTTAAAAGTCCTTTTCTGTCTTGGTGATTTCTGATAGTATTTTTGTTGAATGTTGTTTTTTCCTGTGTCAGTTTTCTGCATTTTGGCATTTGTAGAAATTTTTTATTGGATACAGGACATTAGGAATGTCACAATATTGTATGTCTGGTTTTTGTTGGTTTTCACAAGTTTCTGTTCTATTTTGAGAGGCATTTAAATTTCTTGTGGACCAGCATGTATTCTTTTGAAGGTTGTTTTTGAGCTTAGTTTAACTGACCTTTATTCTAATGATAATCTGTACAACACTGGGTAATATCACCTTATGGGATTTTTATTGAATGTCTGAAGTGTTAGGTGGTTTATTTCCACTCTGCCCCTTACAATCTGAGTACATACGAATATGAAATCTCTAAAAAGTGTTCAGTTTATAGTTCTTTCAATCCTTTGTTTGACTTCACGGTATTTTACCCTTCATATGCAAATCCTAGTATTTAGCAGTATAATAAGAACCTCAAGGATTTGGAGAGTCATTCTCCACACCTTCAGCCTTTCAGCTGCATGTCTCCTATTCTGATCTCTCTTGTATAAATTTATCAGTTTACCTGTTCTCTGCTTGATTACTCCTGTACCAAGATCATTCTGAAAAAGGCAAGGTGGTTCTGTCACTCCCCTTACTTTTTTTCAAGTTTTTTCAGGGATCACAGTGTTGCATTAACTTATCAGTGTCTGGTAATAATTGTTTCATAAATTATCTCTGTGCTTCTGGTAGTTTATTGTTATGTCTATTAGTTTATTTTAGTTTTTGTTTTTTTCCAGTACTGGAAATTGAACTCAGGCAGGCACTTTCCAGGCAGGCACGGCACCACTGAGTTACATCCCCGGCCCTATCTATTAGTTTTTATCAAGTAGACAAGTCTAGTGTCAGTTATCCTAACATATGCAGATAATTAAAATTATCCTTAAACTTCTCTTTCTAGCTTTACAGAAGCACAAGTTGAGATTCCCAGTCCTCCTGAAACCCCAGCCAAACCTCCTGAACCTGAAAGTACCTTGCAGCCTGTGCTGTCTCTTATCCCAAGGGAAAAGAAGGCCCCTCGTCCCCCAAAAAAGAAGTATCAGAAGGCTGGGCTATATTCTGATGTTTACAAAACTACAGAGTAAGTAGTGGTAACAATCAGCTGACATCCTTTAAATGCCTGTTATTTTTCTATGTTTTAAAACAATAATTTGACCATCAAAAAATATTGTAAGCATTATATACACAAATATCAGTCTCATCTCAAATACCTCAGTGTCTTACTTTTCTCGTTGCTGAGACAAAATACCGGACAATCAAGAGGAAAGATTTATTTCATCTCACAGTTTGTAGAGATTCCAGTCCATAGTTGGTGGGCTCCAAGGCAGGACAGTGTGGCAGAGGGGCATCGCAGAGGAGAAACAGACCACGGCAAGGCAGGTTGGAAGCAGCAAGCCACAGGAAACAGCATCCTGCTTTCTTTCTATTCCTTTCTATTCTGTCCACGCTACAAACCTATTGATGGATGCCACCCACACCCAAGGTGGGACTTCTGTTACCCACACCCAGAACTATGAAAAGCCAATTTAGTTATCATGCCTCCTCAATCCCAGTGTCACATATCCTAATCCAGCGTTACACACCGTTGTCTAGCCACCTCCCCAGAGCCTTACCTATGAGCGTATAACGGGACATCTAGACACAAACCCTAACACTCAGTGTTCATTAAACTCGTGATACTACACTGTTTTATACAGTAATAGGATTAATAATGTCCTTTCTACCTTTTTTTTTGAGACAGAGTCTTGATCTATGTATCAGGCTGGCCTTGAACTCACAGTAATCCTCCTGCCTCAGCCTCCCGAGTTCTGGGATACAGGCATGTGCCATCATACCTGGTCTTCTCTGCCCTTCTAGATTACATTCATATAGTTTGGATTCTAGTTCCACAGATTTCCACTTCAAAAATATAGAAATATTCCCTGCTTGTGACTATAGTGCACCTTTCTCTTACAGGCCTACACTCGATTTTCTTTGAGGGCATACTTTAAATTCTCCCCAGTGGTCTGAGTTGCCTGGATGTAGTTGGTGGGGCAGTGACAGCAGCACCAGTGGCAATGACAGAAGGAGGAGGAGGACCAGGCACTTAAGCATTCATCAAAGAGTCACTCCAGTAGTGGTAAATGCAGACATGAAAAGATGTGAGACACTGCAGATCCTTCACCACCAAATAAAATGTTGCAGAGATCTGATAATCCTAAAGAGACATACAAAGCACAGGTCACAGTAAGGCCAAAAATATATATACTCACAGAGTTAGAGAGAGGGAAGGTAGGACCAGTCTCTCTCCACAAGAAAGTTCACACCACCACAGTGTTCTTCGTAGTTCAAATTTACATTCTTTTCATCCAACCATAATCCAAGCAAAACTTCAGATGCTCCTTAGGATTGTGTAGGTGACTGGTCTATGCACATTAGCTCTTCTAAGAAAAAATATTACTACAATTGTGAATGGAAGTTTCATGGTGCGAAAAACCAAAAGTGGCCTGAAAGAGAACAGAGACAAAAAGAAGCAAATAAGGTAGCAGTTAATAGCTTCCTAAAAGACAGAAGAGATATGATACAAGCAACAGCCACTAGTGGGTTTGCCAGTGGAATGGAGGACATGGATTCCTGTGATATTCCAAGAATATTTTCTCGAACAAGCAGACACAGTGATAGAGACTGTATACTGCCAAGATCAGAGACTCACAATAGTTCTATGCCAGTATGCCACCCCATCCAACCAGTGCTTTGTCTAACTGCTACCCCAAGCACTGTTCCATCTAGTCCATTTACGCGCCACATCTGACCAGCCAGAGAAATCATTTGATGCTAATGATACTGAAACTTCGTATACCCACATCTTCTGTCCCTGTGCAGAAAGTAGAAAGAAAAGAATCTTCAGCAGGAGACAGATCAGTATCACATTCTTGCACAACTCCCACATCTTCTGCTTCTGGAGTGAATGTCACATCTGTACCTCCAACATCTGCTTCTGCAGTTCCTGTTTCTCCTGCTTGACAGTCACCAATACCGACCTTACTCCCCAATCCAAATCTTCAACAGTTGTCTCCTGCTTTGCAAGCCACACTGCAGTTCAGTAATTCCAATGTGACCATTTCCAAGATAAACAAAGTTCTCACAGGAGCTGTGATACAAGCTTCACTGCAGTCTATAATTCATACTGCTGGAGCATTTGCTTTCAGCACATCTCTGACTTCTCAGGCTGCTCAGCTCTCTACACAAGCCCAGCCATCTAATCACTCTAACTAGCCATGCCTTTAACATCTGATGCCTCATCCCTGGGATCCTGTGTGTCTCCAAGAACTAGCATGCCTCAGACTAACACAGTCCCCAAGAATCCTTTGATTAGTACTCCTTCTATTTCATCACAGCCAAAGGTTGGTATTCTAGTAGTTAAGCAAGGACCAGTGTCACAATCAGCCAGCCACACAGCAGCTGCTAACTGCTGTCGGGCAGGAAGGTCATAAACCTCTCTCTTCAAAGTCTTTAGTGCTTGAGTTGCCAGAGAAGTCTATCACCTGGTCCAAATAAGACTTCTGGGAGCAGTAATACATCAAATGCAACAGTTGTACCACGAAACTCATCTGCCTGACCCATATGTTCATTAACACTTGTGCTAGCAGCACGCTTCACTTAAAATGTCAAAAACCTTAGGCATGGTGGTGCATACCTAAAATCTTGGCACACAAGAGGCTGAAGCAGAAGGATCACCACAAATTTGAGGTCAGCCTGGGCTACAGTGACCTCGAGCAGTCTAAACTACGTGATGAAACCCTGACTTAAAAAAAACATTAAAACCCTGCAGGCAGGAGTGGTAGGTAATACATGCCTGTAATCTCAGCACTCAGGAGGCTGAGGCAGGAGGATCACAAATGAGTTCAAGGCCAGCTTGATCTTCGTAGTGAGACCTTGTCTCCAAAAAATAAAAAATCTCATAAAACATGTTCAAGGATGGCCTACAAATCATGCAGAGAAGCACACACCAAGACTGTATTGAAGCCAGGTGTGTTGGTGCACACCTGTAATCCCAGCACTTGGGAGGCTGAAGCAGAAGGATCACTGTTGAGTTCAAGGCCAGGATGAACTACATAGCAAGACCCTGTCTCACAAAATCAAAAAAAAAAAAAAAAAAGGTTGTATGAAGAAGCCCATAACATGCATGGGAAGCCCCCCACTTCTCACCCCATGTTGCTGAGGAGTGAAGCCAAGGACTCCTGCATGCTAGAGAAGCACTCTACCCCCTAAATTTTTTTTCTTCTATCAGCACTGAGCTTGCTTTTTTTTTTTGAGACAGGCTCTTGGTATGTAGTTCAGGCTGACATCGAACTCACTGTGTAGCCCAGGCTTGCCTCAAACTTGCAGTGATCCTCCAGCCTCAGCCTCCCAAATGCCAGGATTACAGGCATGCACTACTATGCCAAGCTGAGCTTGCTTTTTTTTAAGATTACCTCAGTCATGAGGTACTTGTACAGACAAGGAAGGGTAGGGCCGGGGATTTAGCTCAGTGGTCTGGCAACTGCCTTGCAAGCACGAGGACCTGAGTTCAATCCCTGGTACCAAAAAAAAAAAAAAAAAAAAAAGGGAGGTTAGTAAAAGCATGTGCATTCTTTATAAGGAAACATGAAGACCACATTTATATAAATTGGATACATTATAAAATATGTAACCACATTTCAGCCTCAAGTCCAACTGGAAAGTGGTCATTATTTCAGGTGACAGCACTTATAAAAATAAATCATCATTCTGTCAGTACAAATTAGAAAATGGAAGTGTACTTTGGAATACATTTAATGCAGTTATAATTGTGAAGTAAACTTTTTGGTAAATATAAAAAGCAAAGTTAAGTTTTCTGCTAAAGTTTAGGTTTCATTTCTGCAGTTTTTCTTGATCTCTAAAAATAAGGAGTAGGGGCCAGGGATTTAGCTCAGTGACACCGCGCCTGCCTGGCAAGCACAAGGTCTTGAGTTTGATCCCTGGTACTGAAAGAAAAAAAAAAGATTTTAAAAATAAGGAATAAAAATCTTAAAAGCTTGCTGTGGTGGACTGTACAGCGGTACACCACTGTAAACTCAGCTACTCGGAAGGCTAAGGCAGGAACATCACGAGTTCCAGGCCAGCCTGGACTCCTTAGTGAGACTGTCTGAAAAGAGAAAGGGCTGTTGTGTACCTGAACAGTAGAGCTTGTGCTTCACCTATGCAGTCCTTGGGTTTGATCCACAGCATCCAAAAGAGGTGAAAAATTAGTACTATACATTAGAAGATTAAAATCACTAATCATATTAATGTTTTAAAAATATCTCTGGTCACTCAAAATCTCCATTGTGAAAATTAACGGAAATATCACTTTGTTGCTAGGTGTGGTGGTGCATACCTATAATACCAGCACTCAGGAGGCAGAGGCAGGAGGATCGCCATAAGTTCAAGGCCAGCCTGGACTACATAGTGAGATCCTGTCTCAAAAAACCAAAACCCAAAAAAGAAAAAAAATAGTACCACTTTGTTAGAACTAGTTCTCCATCTCATAGAACTAAATAGGAAGAAGATGGTTTATTCTGGAGAACTTTTTTTTTTTCCTGTCCTGAGAAACTGGAGCCTCCTGTATGCTAAACAAGCACTCTACCACTGAATTACATCCCTGTCTCAATCCCCTTTTGTGGAGACAAAGAGTCTTGCTTAGTTGCCCAGGTTGAGCTTGAACTTGCACTCCAGCTGCCTCAGCTGCCCAAATTGCTGGGATTACAAATGCCTACCACCATACTTAGTTTAGAGTACTTTCATTCTTCTCGTCCCTACCTCCCCCCACCCCCACTATGTACCAGGGATTGAACTCGGGACCTTGGAGCTGCTAGGCAGGGACAGCTCCACTGAGCTATATCCGTGGCCCCAGTTTAGAGTACTTTAAACGGGCTAGGCATAGTGGTACCTGAAATCCTGCATTCTGGGAAGCTAAGGTAGGAGGATAAGTTTAAGTCCTACTGCAGACTGTTGCAAGACCCTGCCTCAAAAAATAAAAAAGCCTGGAGCGTAGTTCAACACAAAGGCCTAGGGTTCAATTCCCAGTACTTCCTTGTACTTCCCCCAAAAAACATTGAACCGACTAATAAGCCATATTGTGTGTGTGTGTGTGTGTGTGTGTGTGTGTGTGTGTATGTATATGTTTGATTAATTGGTTGTAGTTTGGTGCTGAGGATTGAACCCAGAACCTTCACATGCTATATACATGGTGTAACAATGACCTACACTCTCAGCCCTCATGTATGTTTTTTTTTTTTTCTCAGTACTGGGAATCAAACTCAGGACCTTGCACTTGCCAGGGAAGCATGATGCCATTGAGCTACATCCCTGGTCCCTTGTGCATGTGTTCTTGTGTACCAAACATACATTCTGCTTTTTTTTTCTTTTTTTCAGTACTGGGGGTCAAACCCAGGACCTTGCGCTTGTGAGGTAGGCAGCAGAACCACTGAGCTAGATCCCCGGCCCCTAGTGTATGTGTTCTTGAAAGCTGTGATGGCAGTGTATTTTTGTGAGCTGGCTGTTTTTTGTTAGTGGCAATTTTAAAAAATATATATTTATTATTTCTCTTTTTTTTGTTTTTGTTTTTGGTTTTTTTCTTTTTTTGGTACTGGGGGTCGGACTCAGGACCTTGCACTTGCGAGGCGGGCGGCAGAACCACTGAGCTAAATCCCTGGCGGCAATATTTTTTTTAATTGAGAAACTTAACTTTTTTAGAGCAGTTTTAGGTTCTGAGGAAAATTGAATGAAATGTTCATGGGGTTCCCATGTATCCTTTGTCCCTGCGTGTGCAGGGCATCCCCCAGTGTGAGAACAACCACACCTCTTTGGTAAATGTGTTATAGTCAGTGCACTTGCACTGACACATCATTATCACCCAAAGTACATAGCTTACATTAGTGTTCACCCTTGGTGTTGCATACTCAGTACACTTTGACACACATATAAATGACATTTGTTAGCCATTCTAATACCACAAAATAGTTTCACTGAGAGTCAGGTATTTGGTGCACGCCTGTGATTCCAGCACTCCGGGAGGCTGAGGCAGGAGGATCGCCAGGAGTTCAAAGCCAGCCTGGGCTACCTAGTGCAAGGCTGACCTGAACTATAGAACAAGACCCCATCTCCAAAAATAAATAATAACAAAATGGCTCAGGATGTAGCTCAGTGCAAAGGCTTTGGTTCGGTTCCCAGTACAAAAAACAAAAAAGGTAGAATTGTATCATTTAAAATCATTTCTGCCAGGAATGGTGGTGCACACCTGTAGGACCAGTACTCAGGAGGCTGAGACAGGAGGACTTGTAGGAGTTTGAGGCCAGCCTTGGCTACATAGTGAGTTCAAAAGCCAGCCTAAACTGCATAGTGAGACCCTGTCTCAAAAGATAAATAAAATAAATAATTTTCATGCAGACCTAGAAAATCCATATTTTGTTGATCTTGGGTTAAATGGTCTGCTTTCACGAAATTTGTTTTTATACAAAGAATCTTGAGAATTCTTTGTTCCATGTGATACTGTCAGTTAATGCAGTGAAAACTATCCCCTTAACACTATCGCGTGTAGTAACTGTCAAAATTACTTGATACACTCCTTTTACCTGTGTGTTTCTTGCAGGCTTCTTCATTTTTGCTTATAGATAAGGCCTCTGGACAGTTGTATGAAAAAATCAGGACCTATGTTTAGATGACAGGTGTAGATGGTGAGGCAGGAGTATATATATCTCAATGGTAGAGCACTTGCTTAACTTACATGAGGCCCTGAGTTCAATTCCTAGCACCATAAAAAAAAAAAATCAGGGCTGGGGATTTAGCTCAGTGGTTCTGGCACCTGCCTCGCAAGTGCAAGGTCCCGAGTTTGACTCCTGGTACCAAAAAAAACACCAAAAACCATGTTTTTTATTTTTGAGACAAGGTCTCATGATCTTGGCTCAGCCTCACAGGTACTGGGATTGCAAACATGCACCACTGTGCCTGGCTTGGTATATCTTAAAACATTCAGTGCAGGGTGGGGGATGTAGCTCAGTGACACAGACAGCCCCTGCCTGGCAAGTGCGGAAGACCTGAGTTGGATTCCTGGTACACACACACACACACACACACACACACACACACACAGATGCAATACAAAACGCAATCTTACAATCTGGACAGTAGCACCTAGTCTTTTTCCAAATTCTTTTTGCATTTTTGTCTTTCTTTGAACAGCAGACTTTACATCGTCCTGTTGGCTTTTCCTTTTCTTCTGTGGCTGGAGTAATTTCAGCAGAATGTCTTCCCACTCAACATAATGGTGAAGACGTCGGTGATGGACGTCCTGCTGGTGTTTCCCTATCCCAGCATCTTTCAATTCTTTGGTCTCTTAGACCTAATCTAAATTGTAAATAACTTTTTTTTTCTTTTTGGTACCGGGGATTGAACTCGGGACCTCACACTTGCCAGGCAGGTGCTGTGCGGCTGAGCTACATCCCTGGCCCCTGAACCCCCTTGTTTTGAATAAATAACAAATGAATTCCACATTGTTTGGTCCAGCAGGTGCATAAATATTTCAAGATAATAATTGTTTCCTTGCTTTTTGATCACAGGTTGTCATATGTTGGTCAACTCTGTCAACACCTCCCGTAGAATTATTACAATCATTGACCACTGGCGGAATTTTTTTTAGTTTCTTCTTTTCTTTTTTGTTTTGTTTTGTTTTCTTTTTTGGTTTTGGTTTTTTTGTTTGTTGGTTTTTGTTTTGTTTTGTTTTTTGTTTTTTGTTTTTTTGAGACAGGGTCTCACTATTTAGCCCAGGCTGGCCTCAAGCTCATGGCAATTTTCTTGCCTCAGCCTCTTGTATGCTGGGATTACAGGCATGCACCACCACTCCCAGCCATTTCTTTCAAATTCTGTCATTTATGAATTATAAGTAGTTGACAAGCGGACATCTTTTTTGAATCAACACTTTTTTTCAGTACTTAGACTTTGCACTTGTAAGCTAAATCCTCAGCCCCTTTTGTGCCTTTCCATTTCATCACACAGACTTTTCCTCTCTGATATGCTAACATTTCTCCCTTTTTCAGTTTTTTTTTTTTTTTTTTGCAGAAATACAAAAATTATATCTAATGGGCTGGGGATTTAGCTCAGTGGTTCCACTGCCTGCCTCGCAAGTGCAAGGACTTGAGTTCGATCCCCGGTACCAAAAAAAAAAAAAAAAAAAAAAAAAAATATATATATATATATATATATATATATATAAAATGTACTTCAGCGTTTTTATAGATTGTAGCATAAAATTATAGGTTAATTTTCACAAATAAAATAAACGCAAATTAGTAAAAGAAAATAACCAGAACTTATTAGATTTCACTGGCCAGGCATGGTGGTGCACATCTGTAATGCTAGCACTTGGAAGACTGAGGCAGGATCACCCCACATTCGAAAGCCAGACTGGGCTACATAGTGAGCTCAAGACCAGTGTAAACTACACAGCAAGACCCTGTCTCAAAAAAAAAAGGCAAATACAACGTTCTAAATAAAAAAGTATGCAAAAAATAGTTGATATAAAACAGACGGACATATGAGTATATCTCATGCAAACAAGAATGGACTGGTTGAAATGACACCTGTCCAGGCGATGCTAGGACAGTCACTGCATACACGTACTACCCGGGTGAGCTGTTAAGTGCTTAATTAGGAAATTGTCTTTAGATATAAGAACATCAATCTAGTGTCTGTCCTTTCTGTTTGCAAATGTTTTTGCAAACTCCGTAACACTGTTTTTAAAACTTCACATCCCATGATGAATGTATTCATTATGTATTGAAACTGTACTAATAAAAAATAACTTCACATGGGGAGGCTCTTCCCATGCTCGGTGGTGCTACAGGCCACTGAGGGGTGCCTGGTGGTGGCAATAGGGAGGCGCTGACCACTGAGGGGCAGCAAGAATCCTAAAATAAATCCATCGGAACCCTTCTCGGGTTACCTTTGAAATAAGAGGATGTCTTTTATCAGGAGAAGTTTTTGCAATGTGTGGAAGCTGTGATGCTTTGGGAAACTGGAATCCTCCAAATGCTGTGGCTCTTCTAAGAAGACAGTGAGACGGGTGACAGCATGTTATGGAAAGCAACCACGGCCCTCACTAGAGAATTATCAGTTCAGTATCACTACTTCAAAGGGTACTTTTTAGAACCAAAGACTACCGATGGTCCATGTCAAGTCACAGTTCACAAGTGGGAGGCTCATCCACAACCACAATCAGTAACCCCTTGGAAAGTGGTTATTATTGACAGTGGACAATTTGGAATCCACAGTGGTGTTGAAACTGAATTGTGGATGGCTGACATACCAGACCGAAATAAGATTATGTTTGCATTATTCTGAAAAACCGCCAGTCTCAATAAACAAAAAAATTTTTAAATCTAGATTTAGGGTAAAGTTACACTAGAGGATCTGAGGAAACAGATGATGATAGGCTATCTACAGTTGTGTGCAGGCACTCAAAGCCAGAGTGTGGGTATGGCCTACAGCCTGACTGCTGGACAGAGTACAGCATGCAGACCATGGACCTGGATAGCCTAGAACTAATCTTTGATATTTTTGAGGAAGATCTATGAACACGTAGTTCAGGGTGATGCCTTTCCAGGACATGTGGGCACAGCGTGCTTCTTATCATCCACCATTGCAGAGAGTGGGTGGGGTGCCGGCGTCCTTACCTTCCCATCATGAGCAGGAATTCCAGGAAAACCATAGGCAAAGTGCGAGTTGACTTTATCATCATCAAGCCATTAGGGTACAATTGTGACGTGAAATCTTCATTTTCCAAGTATTGGAAGCCAAGAATACCACTCGATGCTGGACATCGAGGTGCGGGGAACTCAACAACTCCCCAGCTGGCTAAAGTTCAAGAAAATACTATTGCTTCTGTAAGAAACGCTGCTACTCAGGGCGCAGCTTTTGTAGAATTTGATGCCCATCTTTGAGAGGACTTCTGCCTGTGGTGTATCATGATCTTACCTGCTGTTTGACCATGAAAAAGAAATTTGATGCTGATCCACTTGAATTATTCGAAATTCCAGTAAAGGAACTAACATTGACCAACTCCAGTTCTTAAAGCTTTCTCATGTGATGCACTAAAATCCAAAGATCAGAAGGAAGTGAGTTCGATCCCCAGTATGGGGGTAGGGGGAATCAGAACGCATCTGGGGGCCCGGGGATTTAGCTTAGAAGTGGTGCCACCTGCCTCACAAGCGCAAGGTCCCAAGTTCAAGCCCTGGTACCAAAAAAAAAAAGACCAAAAAGAATCTATAGTTGAGGGAGAACATTCGTTTTCTGAAAACCAGCCATTTCCTTCTCTTAAGATGGTTTTTAGAGTCTGCCAGAAAATGTAGGGTTTAATATGGAAATAAAGTGAATCTACCAACAAAGAGATGGAATACGGGATGGTAACTTGTCAACATTTTTTTTTTTGGTACTGGGGATCGAACTTTGGTCCTTGCTCTTGCAGGCCAGGTGGCAGAACCACTGAGCTAAATCCCCAGCCCTTGTCAACGTATTTTGACATGAATCTGTATTTGGATACAATTCTAAAAAATGTTTTTTAAAACTCTGAGAAGAGTAAAATTGTGTTTCCTTCATTTGATCCAGATATTTTTACAGTGGTTTGACAAAATCAGAATATCCTGTATTATTTTTGAATCAAGGAAAAATCTGATATTTAGTCTGAACTTATGGACTTCAAATGTTGGACATCTCCCATTGCAATGAGCTTTGCGCAGTTTGAAAATCTTCTGGGGATAAATGCACACACTGAAGACCTGCTCAGAAACCCGTGCTATATTCAGGAGGCAAAAGCTAAGGGCCTCATCATATTGTGCCAGGGCAGTGGCACCAATGATCCTGAAAACAGAAGGAAGTGGAAAGAATTTGGAGTTAATGGTATAATTTATGATAGAGGATATATGATTGGAAACCTGAATAACCAAATATATTCCAAGTGGAGCAGTTGGAACGACTGAAGGAAGAATTACCAGAGCTTCAGAGCTGCTTGTATCCCACTGTTAGCCCCTTTGCCCCCTCATCCTTGTGCAGGGAGCCCAGCAACCGTGTGGATGCCAATGTATCGATAATGTGGAGAGCATTTAGATTCTACTGTGCAGACCATTCAGCGGTGGCTCTTCTGGGTGTTCACTTTCCATCATTGAGCACTGATTATCTCTGCCTTTGGGGTTTCTTATTCCAATGAAGCAGTAATGAAGTATTTTACTCTTTCACTGAAGTTCTTGCAAGAATTTCAAGAACTGTGCCATTTAAATCACTTGCCAGGTACAATTGCCAATCAGTCTCTGTACAATGAGAAAACTTACTGGTTGATAAATATTTCTAAATAAATATGTAAGCCTATAATGTTAAATTTATATTAAAAACATAGATCTTTGAAATTACGTAAATAACATATTTACACTTCTTAGCTTTTCATTTGATCAGGTCTCAAATCTTTAGCCCTTGAGAAAAATGACTATGCATAGTTATACCTGACCATGGGAAAAATAAGTACCTCAAATGCAAGCATTTGCACTGGTGATTCTGACTGCACAAACTTTTGTGCCATCTGTGTATGTAGGTTTTTTTTTTTTTTACATGGATTGACAGGCACAGAAACCATTTTCATTCAGTATGAGACTTGAGGCTGCTGCCATTTTTCCACTTAACCAAACCAGCATGAAAGTGCACCTTGAAACTTGTTTCATAAATCTTTCAAGAGTTGTTTTTGCATAAATGTTAAAATTTCAAAATGCTGGGGCTGGGGAATTAGCTCAGTGGCACCACGCCTGCCTTGCAAGCGCAAGGTCCTGAGCTTGATCCCTGGTACTGCAAAAAAAAAAAAGAAGTATGTATTGCATTATTTATAGAGTAGATCACGATGTATAAATCTGATTTGATGCATGCTTTGGGTTTTAAACATGAGGTTGTACACTTTACTGTTTAATCCTTGGGCCTGGTGCTAGATGAGTGTGAGAAGATGGCAAGGACTAACAGTGTTTTGTTGTCTTAAAAAAAGCCTGTTGGTAGGCATCTGACTCTTTTTGGTACCAGGGATTGAACTTGGGTCCTTGCGCTTTTGAGGCAAGCGGCAGAACCACTGAGCTACATCCGTGGCCCTGTAGGCATTTGAAATATGCTTACTTAGTGTCTCTCACTACCTATTACACATCATTGCTTTGTGGGTTTATTTTGTGTGTGTGTGTGTTATACAGTAGTTAAATCTCCATGTAAAGAAAATAAGTGTTCTGAATTCTAAAAACAAAAAAACTTCATATGACTGGGTTTCTAACTTCTGAATTTTTTCAGTCATATAGGCTTTTTTCATTTCCTGTAATTGGTCCAACCTCATTTCAGCTTTGTTCTTTTTTGTACCAGGGATCTAACTCAGGACTTGCACTTGCGAGGCAAGTGGCAGCACCATTGAGTTAAATCCCCGGCCCCTCAACTTTGTTCTTATGCCAGCTCTTTCCTTTGACTGGTTTTCCTCCATTTCTCAGATCCTGTCATGACTGACATGTGCATGTGTGTATGTGTGTATTTTACTGGGGATTGAATCCAGGGACTTGACACTGAGTTGCATCATTAGCCCTTCTTTCTTTGATTTTTGTTTTTCTTTTCTGTTGAGACAGGGTCTTACTAAATACAAGCTGGGCTTGTATTTGCAGTCCTCCTGCCTCAGTCTCTCTGTAATGCCAGCACTTGAGAGGCTGAGACAGGAGAATGGCTGCAAATTTGAGGCCACCCTTGAACATATAGTGAGACCCTGTCTGAAAAACACATACATACATACATACATACATACATACTTTGTAAACTAGTACGAGTTAGCCAAATGTAATCAGTACAATTAGATCTTAAATTTGGATTCCTTCTGCAGAACTATTCAAAACTACCAATGAGCTCTTTCTTAGTTTTTAGCTTTTTAAAAGTTTTAGGGCCAGGGTTGTAGCTCAGCGGTACAGTGCCTGCCTGGCAAGTGCAAGGCCCTGAATTTGATTTCCAGTACCAAAAAAAAAAATAAAATAAAACTTTTATTAGTACATGTTTGCAGTACATAATAATTACATTCATTGTGGGGATTTGATATGTGTACGTAATACATCTTAATCTCACACCCATCCCCCTTCCCCACTTTCTCCCATCTTTTGAATCCCTTTCCATTTCCAAAAGATCTAGTTCCTTGTTTCCTATTGTCTTTTTTTTTTTTTTTGGTATGGGGGATCAAACTCTGGTCCTTGCGCTTGTGTAGCAGGCGTTGAAACCACTGAGCTGAATCCCTGGCCCCCCCTATTGTCTTTTATTTCAGAATTTAATGTATTTAACTTTTGATTTCTTTTTTGTTGTTCTGTTTTGTTTTGTTTTTGTTTTTTTGAGACATGGTCTCACTACGCAGTTCAAGCTGACCTTGAACTAACTACATAGCCCAGGCTGGCCTCAAACTTGTGGTGATCCTCCTGTCTCAGCTTCCCAAGTCCTGGGATTACAAGCATGCCTCACCATGCCTGCCTAACTTTGCATTTCTTATATAAGAGAAACCATGTGATATTTAAGCTTGTGTGTCTGATTTATTTCATTTGATATTATGGGGGGGGTGATTTTTGAGACAGGGTCTTGCTGAGTCGTTCAGGCTGGCCTCGAACTCACTGGGTAGCCCAAGCTGGCTTTAAACTCACAGCAATCCTCCTGCCTCTGCCTCTCACGTGCTGGAACTACAGGTGTGCACCACCACACGTAGCTGATATTACGGTCTTGAGGTGCATCTATTTTCTTACAGGTTGACTCAATTTTATCCTTAATAGTAGAGTAGGGGGCCGGGGAATTTAGCTCAGTGGTTCCACTGTCTGCCTCGCAAGCACAAGGTCCCGAGTTCAAGCCCTGGTACCAAAAAATTTTTTTAAAATAGTAGAGTAGGCCTGGGGATTTAGCTCAGTGATACTGTGCCTGCCTCCCAAGCTCAAGGTCCTGAGTTCGATCTCCGGTACCGCAAAAAGAAAAAAAATCAGAATAGTACTTCATTGTGTGTTAATACTACATTTTCTTTATTCATATGTTGATGGACATGTAGGCTCCTTCCAAGATTTAGCTGTTGTGAGTTGTGCTACTATAAACATGAGTATGCATGTCATGTGTCACTGTAATATGATGTCTTTAACTCTTTTGGTAAGCTACCTAAAAAGGAATAGTTTGGTCAAATGGAATTTCTACTTTTAAGGTTTTGAGTAATCTTCATACTGATTTCCATAGTGGTTCTACTAGTTTACATTCCTACCAACAATGTAGAATTGTTCCTTTTTCCCTGCCACTTCGTCAGGATTTATTGTTATTTGATTTCTTGATGAGGGCCATTCATTTTGGAAGGATCCCCTTTCTTTATTTTGAGACAGCGTCTCTGTCTCTCACTATGTAGTTCAAGCTGCCCTTGAGCCCTCACTATGTAGCCCAGACTGGCCTCGAACTTGTGGCACTTTTCCTGCTGTAGCCTACTGAGTGCTCGGATTACAGGCGTGCGGTACCACACCAGCCAGGATCCTCTTTCTTAAAGGGATTTCCATTCTTTCTGGAATTCTTTCTTTTCATTCTCTCTTTGGTTGGTTGGTTGGTGGGTAGGTTTGGTTTTGTTTTGTTTTGTTTTGGGTTTTTTTTTTTGTATGGGGGATCAAACTCAGGACCTTGCACTTGCAAGGCAGTTGAAGACACCCCTGAGCTACATCCCCGGCCCTATTTGTTTTGTTTTTTGAGACAAGGTGGTCTGTGTAGTTCAAGCTACCTTGAATTCACTTTGTGGTCCAGGCTGGCCTTGAATTTAGGATGATCTTCCTGCCTCAGCCTTCCCAGTGCTGGGATTATAGGCATGTGCCACTGCATCCAGCTGAGGATCCTCTTTCTTAAAGGGATTTCCAAGACTTCAGATTTGTAAAATATATAAAACTGCTTGATACCCTGTCCCAAACAGTGCATTTAAGATATTATCCATTGGCCCCTGTGTTCTCTTGCATGGTGGCCTGCCCTCACTCTGTAGGGTGTACTTGTTTTCTTACTTTTACTTGGCCCAACTCGCTCTGCAGAGCCTCTTTTCTTTAATAAAACTTTGCTACCGTTAAAATATATATATGATACATAAAATTAGATATTATATATAATTATCTGTATATATATAATCTATAATGTATAGATTATATAATTATATAATACACAGTCTATAATATATAGATTATATAATCTATAAATATAGATGTCTATATAGATATATCAGTTGTATGTAATATATAAGTAATCTAGATGTATAGAGATGTATATATCTTTATCTTTTTAAAAAAATATATATCTCCAGCCATAGTGATGCCTATCCATAATTCTAGTACTGGTGTGGCTGAGACAGGAAGATCATGAGCTTTGTCTACATATGGAGTTCAAGGCCAGCCTGGACTACCCTAGTGTGACCCTGTCTCAAAAAAATAAAATAATCTAAGCCACTGTTACATTAGATACTAGGTGTCTGTTGTTTATATTGGACCACAAAAGAAATTTCATTGCTTCTGTTTCTCATTCTTTTCTAATCACAGTCCAAAGAGCCGATTGATCCAGTTAAAGAAAGAAAAGCTGGAGTACACTCCAGGAGAGCATGAATATGGATTATTTCCAGCCCCCATTCATGTTGGTGAGTATTAAGGCCACACGATGTATTGCTGAGAAGAAATGATTCCTGGGGTTTGAGGGAAGTGTCTTTGTTACTGTATCTTCCTCTCTCATGGCTTCATTCTCTTTACCATTTAATTTTCACTTACTCTGAAGAATTCTGTACATTATTTGATAGGTACAGAGTGAACATGGCTTAAATCTTGTCCATTGAGGTTTTAATAAAACACTATAACTTAGCTTTTGATTCCATTACGTATGTCATCTAAGAAAAATCAAGTAGTTAGCAGTTCATCTTCAAATATTTTCCATGTTCAAAAGAAGTTAGATTTATGGATTTATAGTGATGAAAGAAAGGGCCAGCTGCTTTCCCTGGTCATCAGTCTGCTTGAAAATGGAACAGGATTTCTCTTTCTTTTCATTTTTTGAGAAAAAGTCAAGGATTTGTTTAGCACCTAGGTAATAGTAATTTTTAGGGCACCCCCCCCATTTAAATTTGTGGTCAACTACTTAAAATCAGCCTATTGTGGGATAGTTGTTTTATTTTCTGGATAGTCCTATATTATTGCTCAAATAATATGATTAGAATAAGGAGGAAAGACCATTTACTTTAACATTATTTTATGTATCATGTAAACAAAATCAATGACTTAGCCAGACCTAGTTTATCATTGCCATAATAGTTATATGAAAAAATAGTTACATAAATCAAATAATGATGCATATTACTACAATGGAGTCAGATTTAAACAAAGTAAAATTTAAACAAAGTAAAATTAAATATTTCTATAAACTAGGGATATATAACTCAGTAGTAGAGTGTTTATCTAGCATATATAAGGGGATAGTTCAGTCCTAGCAACATAAAAAAAGAAAACAAGAAAAAGAAACTAATGAAATTAAATTCATCTCATTACAAAATAGCTATTTTGGTTTTTGTTTTTGTTTTGTTTTTGTTTTTTTTGTGTGTGTGTGTGACAGGGTCTCACTATGCAATCCAGGCCAGCCTTGATCTCACTATGTAGCGCAGGCTGGCCTCAGAATGCACAACAGTCTTCCTGCCTCAGCCTCCTAAGTATTGGTATTACAGGTATGCACCACATGCCTGGTTCAGAAGTTTACCTCTTAAGATAAATATGTACTTACCACAGTGTGTATTGTGCCCTTAAATTTGTGGTCACTGAATCATTTTTTTCTTTTTTTCTTTTATTTCTTTTCTTTTTTTTTGGTACCAGGGATCGAACTCAGGACCTTGTGCTTGCGAGGCAGGTGGCGGAACCACTAAGTTAAATCCCGGGCCTGATCGTTTTTTTCTTTATCATAGTAACTACATCCCCAGCCTTTTTCTTTCTTTCTTTTCTCGCTCCCTCCCTCCCTCCCTCCCCTCCCTTCCTTCCCTCCCTCCCTCCCTCCCTCCCTCCCTCCCTCCCTCCCTCCCTCCCTCCCTCCCTCCCTCCCTCCCTTCCCTCCCTCCCTCCCTCCCTCCCTCCCTCCCTCCCTCCCTCCCTCCTTCCCCTCCCCTCCCTCCCTACCTCCTTCCTTTCTTCCTTCCTTCCTTCCTTTCTTTTTCTTTCGTTTTTGGATTTTTTTTTTGTACCGGGGATGAAACATAGGACCTTAAGCTTGCGAGGCAGGCCCAGTTCAACTGAGCTAAATCCCTGGCCCTCATTTTTTATTTTGAGACAAGGTCTCACTTACTTGCCCAGGCGGGCCTTGAACTTGTGATTCTTCTATGACAGCCACCCCTGTAACTGGGATAACAGACATGTGCCACTACACCGACCTCAGTTTGTTTTTGACAAGAGTGCTAAAACAATGAGGAAAGAATAATTATTCAATAAATAATTCTGTATTAATATACATATGCACATACAAAAGGATAAAATTGGACCTTTATTTCATACCATATACAAAAATTAACTCAAAATAGCTTATGAGCAGCAAGAGAGCAAGAGATTTCATCATGCTGCTTAGAATGTCACCCAATTTAAAACTTATAAATTGTTTATTTCTGGAATTTTCCATTTAGTATTTTCAGAACAGGATTAACTGTAAGTAAACTAATCTTGGAAAGTAAAACCATGATAAAAGGAACTACTATACCAGGGAAGAGATTTGTTTCTGTATATCCATACATGTAAAGAACTCTTCTGACTCTATAATAAACAGATTTAGGAGGTTGGTTTGATTTTTGAGACAAGGTCTTACTATGTAGTCCAGATTGACCTTAAACTCACGGTGTAATCTAGGCTGGCCTTGAACTCTCAATCCTTTTACCACAGCCTCCCACATGCTAAGATTACAGGCATGTATCACCACACCTGACTTTGAGAGTTTTGTTTTGGGAGGAGGGGTGAGGCAGGATCTCAGTACAGAGATCGGGCTCCCTGGAACTCACTACTGCATATAGCTCAGGCTGGCCTTGAACTGGCTCGATCCTTGTGCCTCTGCCTCCCAACTGCTGAGATTACAGGTGTATGCTGCCATGCCTGGCTGTTTTCAATAAGGAATTTCATGGGCCTGTAATTTAAATTCTAACAACTGAGAATATTATACAGTGCCAGCAGTTAGCTGGACAAGGTGGCACAAGCCTGTGATCCCAGCTACATGAGAGGCTGAAGCAGGAAGACTAAATTTTAGGCCAGCCTGGGCAACTGAGTGAGACCCTGTCTCAAAATACAAAGACCTGGAAATAAAAATAAGTAAGATAGGCTGGGGATTTGGCTCAGTGTTTCCCGTGCCTGCCTCGAAATCACAAGGTCCTGAGTTTGATCCCTGGTACCAAAAATAATAAAATAAGGTAAAGTTAAAATAGCCTGGCAGTGCAGCTTACTGGTAGTGTACCTCTGGTTCAATCTCTGCTACTATAAAAAGAAAAGAAAAAATGCTCTCAATTGTAAGATGCATTATCATTTTTTATTCTATTAAAAAAATTCTTTCATTGTAAATATTATAATTGACTATCAATGAAAGACATATTCTGCTTTCAAAACTGTATTCTGCTTTCATACACCATATGGTTAGATAACAAAAAGGGACCAACACATGATAATAAACTCTTTTTTCTTTTTTTTCAGTTTTTTGAGACAAGGTCTCACTATGTAGTCCAGGCTGGCCTTGGAATTCAATTTATCACCCAGGCTGGCTTGGCACTCAGGCAATCATCCTACCTCAGCCTCCCGAGTGCTGGAATTATAGGAGTGTGCCACCAGTCCAGCTGTAAATGCAGCTTGATAAGAGGATGTGACATTCCCAATTCTCATTACAAATGGAAAACACAAAGCCAGATCTCTGTGGAGATCTGTAACTAATCGTTTTTGTATTGCTGTCAGGACTATAGATAGGCCTATGAGGCTGGGGATTGGGCCTGGACAAAAAATACTTTAGGCCTGTTGTAATGCAGGGAGCTGGGAACTGAATTCGCTCTATATTAAAAGCTAAAACATTTCCTTAAGAAATTAAAGAAAAGGCCAGGGATTTAGCTCAGTGGTTTTGCTGCCTGCTGCGTAAGCGCAAGAACCCGAGTTCGATCCCCTGTACCAAAAGAAAAAAAGAAAGCCTAGATAAACAGAGATGCCTTGTTCTGGAATTGGAAGCCTCTATTCTTTTATTTTTTTAAGCAAAACATTTATTGTACATTTTAGATATACATAATGATAGCATTCATTATAGGGAATTTGTGCCTGTGTATGTATTATCTTCTTTGTTTTCCCATTCCCCCCTTCAACTCCTCTTCCCCTACTTACATAAAAGCTTTGTTTCCATTTTTTCCTTCTATTTTCTTTTTTTCTTTTCCCATCTTTCCTTTCCCCCTCCCCCCTCCCTTGTTCCCCTTCTCATTTGAACATTTTCTTCCCATATCCCAGTGTCTGTTGTACATTCCAGTCCTTATTTCCTCTTTCAGTTTCTCACACCAGAGAAACAATGCAGTGTTTGAACAGGTATGTTCGATTCATCTCAAGAGTATGGTCTCAAGGTGCATTCATTTAGCTAAAACCTGTCTCAAGCTTATCCTTCTTTATGGCAGAGTAGTACTCCATTGTATTTAAAAAAGAATATTCTTTATCCATTTGTCAGTCGATGGGCATGTGGGCTTTCTCCAAGATTTAGCTGTTGCAAATTGTGCTGCTATAAACATGGGTGTGCATATATCACTGTGGTATGATGCTTTTAATTCTTTTGGGAAGATACCAAGAAGGTGAATACCTGGGTCAAATGGAGCCTCCAGGTTTAGTTCTTTGAGGTATCTCCACACCGATTTCCACAGTGGTTGCACCAGTCTACACTCCCACCAGCAGTGGAGGAGGGTTCTTTTCCCTACAGCTTCTCCAGCATTTGTTATTGGTTGATTTCTTGATAACAGCCATTCTTTCTGGAGTGAGATGGAATCTCAGTGTTGTTTTAATTTGCATCTCTTTAATGACCAATGATGTTGAACATTTTTTTCATGTATTTATTTGCCGTTTCTAGTTCATCTGAGAAGTATCTTTTCATTTCATATGTCCATTTTAGGATTGGGTCTTTAAATTTGAGGGGTCTGATTTTTTTGAGTTCTTATATTGTAGATATTAGTCCTTTGTCTGAGGAACACCTGGCAAAAAATTTTTCCCACACTGTGGGTTGTCTTGTCACTCTGTTGGTGGTTTCTCTTGCTGTGCAAAAGGTTTTTAATGAGATCCCAGTTGTTGATTCTTTGTGATATATGTTGTGCAGTCAGAGTTTTGTTCATGAAGTCTTTGCCCACACCAAAGTTTTTGAGAGTTCTACCTATTCTATTTTGCAGCAGATTTAGAGTTTGTTTTAATATTTAGATCTTTGATCCATTTTAATCTGAGTTTGGTGCATGGTGAAAAATATGGGTCTAGTTTCAGTTTTTGTTTGGCATGTGGAAAGCCAGTTTTTCCAGCACCATTTATTGTAAGAGGCTAACTTTCTTCCAGTGAGGGTGTTTGGCTCCTTTGTCAAAGATAAGGTGGCTGAGTATGTCTGGAGTTGTTTCCGCGTTCTATAATGTGTTCCATTGATCCTCAGGTCTGTTTTGTTGCCAGTACCCTGCTGTTTTATCACAGTAGCTTTGTAGTGTAATCTCAGATGAAGGGATTGTGATGCCCCCTGTCTTGCCTTTGTTGCCCAGAATTGCTTTTGCTATTCCTATGCAAAGCATTTCAAGTTTGATACCAACTTCATATTATTCACAAACTTAATTTGACTTGGATCACAGATTAATATAAAAACTAAAAGTATAAGGCTTCTGAAAGAAAGCATAGGGTAATATCCTTATGCTACGTATAAGTAAACATTTCAAGTATGGATTAATTATATCTTAACAAAATACAAAACTAGTGGTCCAGGCCCAGGGATTTAGTTCAGTGGTGCCTGCCTCAAAAGTGCAAGGTTCCGAGTTCGATTTCCGGTACCAAAAGAAAAAAAAAAACTAGTGATCCAAACATGTCATTACAAAAACAAGTTGGCAATCCATAAACTGGGAGAAAATATTCAAAAACTGTAATGTGTCCTGAATACAGAAGGAACAACAAAAGCCCAACTTTCAGATGACCTGAAGACTTAAACACAAACTGCATCAAAGAAAATACACATAGAGCTAGTAAACACATGTCAAAAGTCTCCGCATCATTAGCCACCAGGAAAGTATGAACTAAAACTCCAATGAGAGACTACACATCTACCAAAGTCAACACCACATGTTGGCAAAGATAACCAAACATCCAGAATGATCATAAATCAGTTGTGGAAGAGTAAAATATACTATTAAAAGAAAAAAAAACTCTGGCTAGGCCTGGTGGCACATGCCGGTAATCCCAGCCCTCAGAAGGTTGAGACAAGAGCTTGGCCATGAGTTCAAAGCCAGCCTGAACTGTAAAGTGAGACCTTGTCTCAAAAAAATGATAAATAAACAGTCTCTGGCATCTTTTGTGAAATTAAACACCTATCCAAGAGAAATGGGTATATATTTCTATAGAAGTTTTCATTCAGAGTGGTACTAAACTATAGACACCCCTGGTATTTATCAGTAGAACAAAAGAGAAACTGATACATTCATATAGTAGACCAATAGCTATCAAAATAAAGGAAAAACCATGATAGATATACTTTGCTTTTTAAATGAAGTGGGAATACTTTTCCTTATTGTTTATGGTGAGTACAAGTAACATAAAAACACATTAGGAAAAAAATGCAGGGGGCAGGGATTTAGCTCAGTGGTTCCGGCGCCTGCCTCAAAAGCACAAGGTCCCAAATTTGATCCCCAGTACCAAAAGAGGGGGTGGGGGCAGGGTCTCACTATGTAGCCCAGACTAGCCTCAAACTCAGGGCAGTTATCCTGCCTCAGCCTCCCAAGTGCTGACATCACAGGTGCCACCATGCCCGACTATTCCTAGGTTTTCTTTTGAGGCTTTTTGTTTTGTTGTGAGTTTTTTTTTTCTTTCTTTGTGTTTTTGTTCTTGTTTTCTGCCCCATTTCTCCCAAACTTGAAGGTTAAGAAGGTGACAGATGAATCATCATCTGCTATACAAAGAAAGCAGTAAAAAGCCTGCTTTCTTTAACCAAAGGACCAGGAAAAGAACAACCTTAATAAAACTGGAAATATTTAGACAGTAACCACTCTATTCTAGGCAAACATCACAGAAGCTACTGTTGGCCACCCAAGCTACACCAGCATATACCCATCAGAGATCCTCAAATTTGGTTCTCATCTAGCAGTGCTAAGGTGTCTTTGTTGCCCTTCATTGCCATTGTGTTAGAAGAAGTCTAGCAAAGAGTCAGGATTTTTCCCAACATGCAACAATAACATGGCCACCCTAAACACACAGGTGTTAATGGAAGCTAAATACCAGGCTTGTAACAAGGCAGCTTTACTCTCTACCCTGTTGTAGCAGTTTCAAAACAGCCAAGTAAGCCAGGCATGGTGGCGCACACCTGTGATCCCAGCACTTGGGAGACTGAGGCAGGAGGATCGCCCCAAGTTGGAGGCCATCCTGGACTATATGAGTTCAAGGCCAGCCTGAACTACATAGCAATACCCTGTCTCAAAAAAACCAGCCAGGTAAAATGTTTATAAAATCTAAAATCTCAGTCAGGCATGGTGGCGCTCACCTATAATCCCAGCACTCAGAAGTCTGAGGCAGGAGGATCACTGCAAGTTTGAGGCCAGCCTGGGCTACGTAGTTCAAGGCCACCCTGAACTACATGGTGAGACCCTGTCTCGAAAAACAAAAAAATAAAAAATAAGGGGCCGGGGATTTAGCTCAGTGGTGCTGTGCCTGCCTTGGCAAGTGCAAGGTCCTGAGTTCAATCCTTGGTACCAAAATAAATAAAAAATAAAATCCAGAATCTCACTGGTTGTGATGGCACACCTGTAATCCCAGGACTGTAGTAGGCTAAGGCAGGAGGATCACAGGCTTGAGTGCAGCCTGGGCAACTTCGTGATTTAGTGAGACCCTGTCTGGGTTTGTAACTCAGTGCATAGGCCATATATACCAAAAACAAGATAGAATTATCTGACAGGGGGCCAGGGATTTAGCTCAGTGTTTAGCAGGTTCTACCACCTGCCTCGAAAGTGGAAGGTCCCAAGTTCAATCCCTGGTACCAAAAAAAAAGAATTATCTGACAGGGGTAACCCGTTTTCTGGTCCCTCTTCCATCTCTCAAAATTTTCCTACTCTTAAAAAAAAAGAATTATCTGACAGATTTTAAAATCTTTTTATGCCTCATGTTTCATTTTTGGAATGCCCCATAACAACGGAACATAAAATATTTTCTCTTGGAATTTTTGTTCCTTGAAATTTTTTAGGAACATATATGAATTTGATGTAAAAATTCAAAAAATCGCAATCTTCTGCATAAATAGGTTAATGCAGTCATGGAAAAGATGCTTTAATTAACAATTGTGAACATGCTTGAAACAAATAAAAATATAGGAAACCTCCATACATAAGTAGAAAATATAAAGGAAGACCAGATTGAAACTTTAGAACTGTAATTGACTATAAAAAACTGTGAAATAAAAGCTCAAGAATGAACTTGTTGGCAAAATGAAGAGGATAGAGGAATGAACCAATAACCTAGTGAGCATGGTGACACACTCCTGTAATCCCAGCACTTGGGAAGCTAAGGCAGGAGGATCATCAGGAGTTCAAGGCCAGCCTGGGCTACACAGCGAGACCTTGTCTCAAAAAACAAAACAAAACAAAAATTGGGCCTGGGATGTAGCTCAGTGGTTCTGGCGCCTGCCCCACAAGCACAAGGACCTGAGTTCAATCTCCAGTACCAAAACAAAAAACAAAAGAAAAATAATTTTCAAGACTGGCCTACAGTGGCCATCCACAGAGTCAAATGTAGAAGAGTGCAAAAGATCTGTCCATGCGCTGGAGATTTGAAGGATCTAGCCAAAGGCCTGGAGCCCTAATCAGGAGGCTGAAGGATCCTGGATGGAAGATCGAGGGGTCTGCACTGGCAGGTGAAAGGGTCAGCACTAGAAACTTGAGTCTGTGCTAGCGACCGAAAAAGGCCAGTGCTGGAAGTTGAAAACTCTGTACTCAAAGCCAGGAGACATACCCCCAGGCTGAGGGGAAGACCAGAGCTCCTCCGAGGAAAATGAGCTGCAGCAAAACGCTTGCAAGAAAAATCAGTTGAAGTCCTTTCCTCCCATTATCCTTTTATACCATTCCAACAATTCTCCTTCAAGTGGATCTTCCGTGCTGACTCAATTCAGGTGGGCGTTCCCCACTCAAGTTGAAAATCAGTTAACCACCCCACTCCCTGAACCTCCTGAGTGCTGGGATTACAGGCACACACAAAACATAGTTTTAAAAACACTAAAAGAGGGGCTGGGGATTTAGCTCAGTGGTTCCACCACCTGCTTCACAAGGTCCCAAGTTCTGTCCCTGGTACCAAAAAAACCAAAACAGTAAAAGAGGCCTAGGGATGCAGCTCAGTGGTAGAGTGCTTGCTGAACATGTACCAAGTTTCTGGGTTCAATCCCCAGTACTACAAAAGTAAAAGAAGGGACTTCTGAGAGACCATGAGAGACCATGTCAGAAAAGCTAATGTGTGTATGACTAGAATTAGGAGAGAAAAAAGGGGCCATAGATCTTTCTGTGTCTGTCTCACCTAATTTTTCTCTGCTGAAAAAACTAAAAATTTGAATTCTAGTGGTTTTTTTTGGTACCGGGGATCAAACTCGGGTCCTTGCACTTGCACAGCCGGCGGCGAAACCACTGAGCTAAATCCCCGGCCCTGAATTCTAGTGTTTAAGTGAAATTTGAACAAGCTGGGCATAGTGACACCTGCCTATAATTCCAGATGAGCTGAGGCAGGAGGATTGCAAATGAGAGACCAGCTTGGTGAATTTTGCAAGACCCTGTCTTTAAAAGGGCCTGGGATGTGGCTTAGTGCAAAGATTTAATCACCAGTCCTGCCTCTCCTCAAAACTTTGAGTTTCATCTTGGCATCTTTGATAATTATTTTTAATCTACTTTCTGAGAAAAATTATATTCACTTTTTTTGTTTGGTTGGTTTTGTTTTGTTTTTTTGAGACAGGGCCTCTGAATGTCATTCAGCCTGGCTTTCAACTCACTATGTTGCCAAGGCTGGGCCCAAGTCGCAATCCTTCTGCATTACAGGTGTGCACTGCCATCCCTGGCCTAAATACTACTGTTTCGTTTTGTTTTGTTTTGTATTATTTTGTTTTTGGCAGCATTGGAGATTTAACTCAGGACCTTTGTACTAAGGTATATCCCCAGCACTGTTTTTTTTGTTTTTGTTTTTTTTGTACCCGAGATCAAACTCCGGACCTTGCACTTGTAAGGCAGGTGGCAGAACCAGTGAGCTAAATTCCCGGCCCTTCCCCAGCACTGTTTTGTTTTGTTTTAGACAAGATCTCATCATGTAGCTCAGGCTGGCCTTGAACTTGTGATACTCCTGCCCCAGCCTCCTAAGTGCTAGAATTACAGGTGTGTGTCACCATACCATAGCTCAACACTACCACTTCAAAGAACTACCATTATAGCTTTTCTTGGGAAATGTCAGCACATGCCACCATGCCCAGCAAAGGAATAAACTGTTAGAGATTTGTCCAAATTTTTGTTTTTTGGTGGCACTGTGGATTGAACCCAGGGCCTTGTACATTCTGACTAGGCATTCTAACTGAGCTATTCCCCCAGCCCTAGTCTTGACCTTTTTTTGAAAGAAATTATTTACTTTTTAGAGTGAGTGGGGTGAGGGGGGGAAGAATCAATGAAGTGGTGCCACACCTGCCTGGCAGCACAAGGTCCTGAGTTGTTGTTGTTTGGTCCCAGGTATCGAACTCAGGGCCTTGCCCTTTTGAGGCAGGCAACGGCACCACTGAGCTAAATTCCCAGCCCCACAAGGTCCTGAGTTTAATTCCCAGTACTGGAAAAAAAAAAAAAAAAGAAAACGAAAGGAACTCGGGCTGGGGATTTAGCTCAGTGGTTTCGCCGCCTGCTGTGGAAGCGCAAGGACCTGAGTAAGAAAGAAAGAAAATGAACTCAAGAGAGCCCGTGAGCTGAGTTTGATCCCTGGTACTGAAAAAAAAGTAAAGCGTCAGTGAGGTCAGGCATAGTGGTCCACCCCTGTAATCCTAGCACTCAGGAGGTAGTCCAAGGCCAGCCTGAGGTACATAGGGAAACCTTGTCTCAAAAAAAGTTTTTAAATGTCAGTGAGTACATGCTCATTGTGTTGTTGTTTTTTTAAAAAAAGTCTTAAGGGAGTGAACAAAAAGATGAAGCTTCCAGGCAACCCATTTGGAACCCCTCCTGTCTCTTGGGAGCTATTCCTATTCCCCAATAAATTTTTCTACTCTTAAAAAAAAAAAAAAGACAACGCTTCCTCCCAAAGATGTACCGTAATCCTTTAGTGCACTGGTGAACCTATGGCACACGTGCCACAGCCGGCTATTTGTTGTCATTGAAAGCTCTAAAAGGTTCACCATCGCTGGTTTGCAGTGTATCTTTTGAGGCTTTTACGCATATAGGCCATTTTTTTCCAACTCCTAATAAAATTTTTCATCATATAGAAAAATGGGAACCAGGCATGGTGGGTGGAACATGCCTTTAATTCCAGCACTTAGGAGGCTGAGGCAAGAGGATCACCATGAGTTCAAGGCCAGCCTGGGCTACATAATGAGTTCAAGGACACTCTGGACTAATAGTGAGATCCTGTCTCAAACAAAACAAAACAACAGAAAAATGGATTTTTTTTTTTTTTTTTTTTTTTTTGGCACTGGGGATTGAACTCAGGACCTTTGGCTTGCAAGGCAGGCAGTGGCACCACTGAGCTAAATCCCTGGCCAAATGGAAATTTTTTTACAGTGGACACACAATATCCCATCATCTAGATTCTATTACTAACATTTTCCATTATCAGATTTATCATCTATGTATATATACCTGTTTTAATCTATTTTTAGGTTTACTCCAAAGTAAATTGCAATTTATCAGTATACTTCCTAGTGTTGCAGGTGTAACTCAGTGGTAGTGTTTGCCTAGCATGGGTGAGGCTTTAGGTTTGATCCCTTCAAGTCCCTTCCCTTCTAGTCCCACTATGTTTCGCTGCTTTTTAGTATTTACATGAAAGAGCTCATGCTATAATACTATTCTAAAACTTGGAGAATATATTGAGTTTCCATGTGAGTTCATATTTTAGATCTTTTATTTCTACTTTGTTTTTTGTTTTTTGGGGGGTTTTTTTTTGGCACTGGGGATCGAACTTGGGACCTTGTGCTTGGGAGGCAGGCAGCAGAACCACTGAGCTAAATCGCCGGCCCAGGTTTTTTGTTTTGTTATGTTTTGGGGGTGGTACTGCAGATTGAACTCAGGGCTGCACATGAGCTGGACAAGTGCTCTATCACAGAACCACATCTCTAGCCCATCTACTATTTCAATACAGGCTTCATATTTATATTTTCAGCTATGATCCCCTGTCAGCAAATGATCTCTAGTCTTGTACCAGCAATAACCCAAGAATCTTAAAATATTACCTTACATCTATAAGTGACTTTTCCCCTAGATATACAGTACCTGTAATTTCATGGTCCCGTATCATCAGTTTTATCCAACCAGTAAACCCATTACATATTACATGTTAGTATGAATAATATTTTACTCAAAAAAAAGTGTAAAGACTGTATTTTACATTTTCACAGATCTCTTTAATGCCTGACTTAATGGAAAACAGCTGGGGGCCGGGGATTTAGCTCAGTGGTTTAGCCACCTGTCTCGAAAGCACAAGGTCCCAAGTTTGATCCCTGATACCAAAAAAAAAGAAAACAGCTGGTTTCTAATGTTTTTGCATTCAGTATGTTGTGATTTTGGAGGGAAGTAAGTAGATGAAGAAATGTGACCTCATATACAGTATGTTGTTGGAAAAGAGAAATATTTCAGAAACAATTGAGATAATTGTTGATACTCTTAAAACTTTAGATACTGTAACCAAAAGCATAAATGTAACAGTTCCTTGAAGTTTAATTGCAGTGGGATTCTGAAATCAATGAGCTTTTTGTATGCAATTACATTCAAATCTTTTGGTCTGTTTTTTGTTTGTTTGTTTTTGCAACAGGGTCTTGCTATGTAGTTCAGTCTGGGTTTGAATTCCTCCCTCAATCTCCCAAGTGCTGGGATTACAGGAGTGCGCCATCTCACTCAGCTATAACACTTACATTTTATCATTGGAACAAATACTGTCAGTTGTGATTCTTTTTTTTTTTTTTCCAGTACTGGGAATTGAACTCAGGGCCTTGCGCTTGCCAGGCAGACACAGCACCACTGAGCTACACCCCTGGCCCGTTTTGGGTTTTTTGTTTTTTTGAGACATAGTCTTGCTATGCAGTTCAGGCTGGCCTCAAACTCATGGTAATCCTCCTGCCTCAGCCTCTTGAGTTCTGGGATTACAGGGGTGCACCACCATACCCCACTGTATTGATTTGTGCTATAGTCGCAGCAGTTTTGCCCAGTGTTGCTTTTACACATTAGTGCAAGTGTCAGCATCCTGAAAATATGTAATGTCTTAATAGTGTCATCAAAATGGTTTTGACCTCTCTAATACTCTTGAATCAGCAGAGTACTCTTTGACAACCAGTGGTCTAGATTCAAAATTTCAAATAGCCATGTAATGAAGAAAGATAAGAACCCTTTCACCAGAGGGGTGTTCTAAGATTTGAGACAACAGAAGGTTTTATATACACAAGTAAAGAAATGGGCCATCTTTAAAAGTTTTTTTCTTTGAGGGGAGAGTGGTACTGGGGATTAAACCGAGAGGCTAAGCACTGTGCTCCATCTGGCTTGTTAATGGCTTTTTTTTTTTTTTTGTACTGGGGATCGAACTTGGGACCTTGGGCTACATGGGCTTTTAAAAGTAATGTTTCAGGGCTGGGGATTTAGCTCAGTGGTTCTGCCACCTGCCTCGCAAGCGCAAGACCCCAAGTTCAATCCCTGATACCAAAAAAAAAAAAGTAATGTTTCAGGGCCAAGGATTTATTTACCTCAGTGGCACAGTGCCCGCCTGGCGAGCGCAAGGTCCTGAGTTCAATCCCCCATACCCCCAAAAAAGGTAATTTTATTTTTGTTTTTTTGGTTTGGGAGTTTTTGGGGGGGTGTGTTGGTACCAGGGATCGAAGTTGGGATGTTCCGCTTGCGAGGCAGGCAGCGGAACCACTGAGTTAAATCTCTGGCCCAAAAAGGTAATGTTTTAATAGGTGAGGAAAAAATATTAACAGATCATAAATTTGCATGACACTTGAGTTATTTAAATAATCCCAATATTAGGGCCAGGGATTTAGCTCAGTGGTTTCGCCGCCTGCTGCACAAGCGCAAGGACCCAAGTTCTATCCCCGGTACCAAAAAAAAAAAAAATCCCAATACTCTGGGAGGCTGACACGGGAGGATCACAAGTTGGACTCTAGCCTGGGCAATTTAGCAAGAGCCTGTGTCTGCATAAAAAATAAAAAGTTGCTGGAGATGTAGCTCTGTGCAAAGTTCCTGGGTTTAATCCACAGTACTGCCCCCTCCAAAATGCAGTTGTTTCCTTTTTTTGTTTCCTTTAATACTAAGTGACAAAGTGATGTGGAGTTCTTTGACCCAGGAATAAGCAGAAATTGACAGCAGGCCAAGCCAGGCATGGTGGCGCACACCTGCCATCCCAGCACATGGCAGGCTGAGGCAGGAAAATCACTGTAAGTTCAAGGCCAGCCTGGGCTACATAGTGAGTTGAAGACAGCCTCAACTACATAGTGAGATCTTGTGTCCAAAAAGATTAATAAATAGGGGCCAGGGATTTAGCTCAGTGGTTCCAGCGCCTGCCTTGAAAGCACATGGTCCCAAGTTGAAACCCAGTACCCAAAAAAAGATTAATAAATAAAACCAGGCCAAGAGCCAGGCATGGTGGCATACACTTGTAATCTCAGCACTTTGGAAGCTGAGGCAGGCAGGTTGCTTCAAGTTCAAGACCAGCCTGGGCTAAATAGTGAGTTAAAAGCTAGCCTGAACTATATACAAAGACCCTGTCTCCAAAAATTAAAAATAAAATTTAAAAGGGCTGGGAATTTACTTCAGTAGTAGAGCTGCCTGGGTTCAATCCCCAGCACCACAGAAGAGAGAGACTCAATGGGAAGGGGCTTGAGCTTGAGGAGAAGGGCTGGAGGGGGCATGGGCCTTACAAAACATCAAGCTGGCTCATCAGCAAAGGAAAGGAACCAGGTTTTATGAGTTTGCTGGGGTGGTCTAGGGTTGGATAATTTTCCATTGAGCCATGATTATGGAAGTTTTTTTTAGAGACTTTGTTTTTTTGTTTGTTTTGTTCTTTTAATTGAGATAGGGTCTTGCTATTATATTTCAGGCTGACCTCAAATTTATAATGAATCTCCTGCGTCAGCTATCCAGGTGCTAGGATTACAGTCGTACAGTGCCATGCCTGGCTCTGGGCCTGGTTTTACCTATTATTTGTTTGTTTGTTTGCGTGCTTGCTTTTTGAGACAAGGTCTCACTGTGTAGCCCAGGATGGCCTCAAACTTGCAGTGATTCTCCTGCCTCAGCCCCCTGAGTGCTGGGATTACAGGTGTGCATCACCACCCATAGCTTCATATCTTTACCTTTAGTGATATTCTCTATTTCTTGTTCCCATGAACAGCCCTGTTCTAATTCATTGAGGCCCTCCTACATGCTCTACCCCTGAGCCAAGTCTCTACCCCAAATCCCCCCCCCCCCCACTTTTGTTTTTGTTTTTTGAGACTGGGTTTCACTGTGTAGCCCAGGCTGGCCTCAGACTCCTGCCTCAGCCTCCCAAGTGCTGAAATAACAAGGATAGGCCACCACACCTGGCTATAGTTAATTTTATTAATCCAAAAGTGCTTGGTGTTTACTTAGCTTCATGATGACCTGTGTGTTTTGATAGTATTTTTGCTATGTTACTTGTTTTATAAAGACTACTATAAAATTAAAATCAATGTTTCACATGTACCATATGGTAGAAGGTAGTAGCTAAAATTAAAATTTGATGGTGAAAAATTCATAAAATAAAGTGTAGTTTTCTTGTCACTGCATATTAGATCTGATGCTGACAGTGTTCTTTGTTTCAGGAAAGTATCTAAGGCAAAAGAGAATTGACTTCCAGCTTCCCTATGACATCCTCTGGCAGTGGAAACACAATCAGGTACAGAGCCTGTTTTACCAGCGTTCATTCTTATGTGGTTAAGGGCTGGACGGTGGGGAGTGCAGGTCTTTTCTTCTGCCTTTTTGTTACCATTTCAACTCACAAAATATTTTAAAGTGTCCCTGTGAAGGTTAGCAACTAAGAAAAATGAAATTACATCCATATTTAATGTGACCTATTTGCCCTCACTCATACTACAAAATAGCAGTAAGTTCTGCTTCCCTAGGCCTCCTTCTGTTGTTATTCCCCGCTTTTATTTTGGCAACAAAGATTTTGTTCTGTAAGAATTCTGTTTGATGCAAGTCTCGGGAGAATTTAGATGTATTGCCAGCACCACTATGAAATTTCAGCCTTTATTATTGTTGGCTTGTTCCCATCAGTTTGAAATTTATTTTTCACATACAAAAGATATACTTCTACTGAAAGAATTAGGGAAATGTTTAACACTGTACTTCGAAAAGACCTTTTTTTTTTAAGTATATGTTTGTAGTACGTAGTGATTGCATTAATCGTAGGGAATTGGTACACATGTACATAATACATCTTAATCCTTTTTACAGCTGCTTACCTCCACCCCCCCAAAGACCTTTAAATATTGTATTAGCTACTAAAAATAGGAGAGTCCTGTTTTTGTCTATTGCATGCCTACTTGAAAAGTTTTCCCCAGTGATTTGTGTATTGTTATAGCTCCTGGGTGCCATATTGAAAACAACCATCGAGGAATAGAAGTACTCATACAAATGGAGTGAACAGGCTTTTCAGTTTTTTAAAAATACTATCAAAGATTATCTTTAGAAAGCCAAAAGCAGTTGGTGTTCCCATTGGCCTTTCTCCCTTAATAGCCTCTCTTTAATTCTTATATCCATATGTTATGTTCTTGTCTCACATTTTAACAGTGGTGACAGTACTTTGATCATATGGACTGAAAAATGATGGTGAGGTTATTATTTCCAGCAGGTTAATAAACACCCTGTTTTAGTCCACATTGCTGTCTGTTTTTTGCTGTCCTCTATGGCTAAATACTTGCAGACTGTCTCCTAATGCATCACCCCCCACCCTATGCCTTCTGGGTTAAAATGTGAGAGCATCATTTTTCCTACCTTCCCTCTATCCTTTATTCATTAAATAATTGCCTTAATTAAAATTTGAAATGGGTTTTCCTACAATTCCCAACAAGGATGAAGGCTGAAAATAGGTACCCATCATTAAATTTCATATACCTACCCAGATCATCTAAACAAGTCCTGTGTACTTTTTTGTTTTTGTTTTTTGGTGCTGGGGAATTGAACCAAGGGCCTCATACATAATTTCTCCAGATGAATAGCTTTCACTTTCAGTGTGATTTTCATTTAAGTCTCTTCAACAACATGGTGAAGAACATCATTCAAAGCACATTTCTAGAAACTGAAAGTGGAAATAAGGACTAAAATGTGTAATAGATATTGGGAAATGGGAAAATGTTCAAATGGGAAAGGGGAAACGAGAGGAGGGAGGGAGAAAGGAAGGAAGGGACAAGAAACAAAAAGTGAAAAATAGAAGGAAAAAATGGAAACAAAGCTTTTGTACATTGGGGGAAAGGGAAAAATGAGGTAGGATGTATCATGTATAGATGCAAATTTTCTATGATGAGTTTTACCATTATGTATGTATAAAATACACCAATAAATGTGCTATTTTAAAAAAGCACAGTTCGATCCCTGGTAACAAAAAAAAAAATCCCCAAAAAAGCACATTTAGGTAAAATATGCTGCTTTGAATCAATTTCTCATTTTTAATTTGGGGTAAAAAAGTGTCATACCAAGAGTTTTTCTGAATTGTATCCAGCCCTTTGGCCAGGGATGTAGCTCAGTGGCACCATGCCTGTCTGGCAAGCACAAGGTCCTGAGTTTGTTCCCCATTCCAGGAAAAAACAAACAAACTGGGATCACTGAATTGTATCCAGCCCAGAAAATCTTATAAATATTAAACATATAAAAGACTCACCAAAGGAATAGCACACATGGATAGTTTCTTATATTTTTAGGTATTGATGGCACTATCGCATTTGAAGTTTAATACTATATCAAAAATTTTCTTTTTTCCTTCTAGTTGTACAAAAAGCCAGATGTCCCATTGTATAAAAAAATTCGTTCAAGTAAGTAACTTTGGAGCTAGTTTTTCTGCCTCTGTATCATCAGTGTTTTTAGCTGGCACTTGAAAAATTATCAGGATCTTCACAAATTATTCTTTGCTATCCTCTCAAGATGTCTACGTTGATGTCAAGCCCCTTTCTGGTTATGAGGCTACCACCTGTAACTGTAAGAAGCCAGATGATGACACCAGGAAGGGCTGTGTGGACGACTGCCTCAACAGGTACTGTAATGGCTTCCTCTAAGCACAGGCTTCAAGGTATACATATAACACTTAGATATGGAAAACCTCCAGTAACAGAAAAAGGACGCAATTTAGTCTTATGTCCCTAGATTCAAACTGCTTGCTACAGTACATCTGAGTTATTTAACCCTCTGATAAGAATAATACTTCTGCCGGGCATGGTGGCACATGTCTGGGAGGCTGAGGCAGAAAAGGATTGCTGGGAATTCTAGGCTAGCCTGGGCTACATAGTGAGTTCGAGACCAGCCTGAACTATAAAGCAAGACCCTGTCTCAAAAAAAGAAAAATAGAAACTTTTTCTTTAAAACTAAAATTTAAAATAATAACTTCTTAGTTACATGTAGTGACATATGCCTATAATCCCAGTACTTTGAGAAGCTGGTCAAAGGGATTACAAATTCACACTCAACCTGAACAATTTAGTGACTTGGTGAGACCTGGACTCAGGATTAAAAATTTAAAAGGGTTGGTGGTGTAGGTCAGTGCAAAGTCCCTGGGTTCAAACTCTAGTAACACAGTAATAGTAATACCTTATTTTTCAGGGGTTCATGAAGATGATATGCTCATAGGGTTGTATGACACAGTGTTCATAAAGTATTAATAAGAACAGTTTTAGCTGGGCATGGTGGCACATGCCTGCAATCCCAGCACTTGGGAGACTGAGGCAAAAGGTTCGCTAGGAGTTCAAGGCCAGTCTGGGCTACATTGTGAGTTAAAGCCAACCTGACACCTTGTCTCAAAAAATCAAATAATAGGGCCAGGGATTTAGCTCAGTGGTGCCACTGCCTGCCTCGAAAGGGCAAGGGCCCAAGTTCGATCTCCGGTACCAAAAAAAAAAAAAAATAACAACAGGAAGAAGAAGCAGCACAGTTTTAGGCATCTTCCTAGCTTTTGATATATGGTAGCCATAATGAGGCAGTAAAGTGGCAGTGAGAGTGAAAAGGAAGGGCGTGATATATTCTGGAGGAAAACTGCTGTCAGTATTTGGTGGGAATATGAATATTGAGTAATGCTAATGAGATGGTAATGCTCTTGGCAGTGTTGCAAGGTCTGGTGTGTGTGTGTGTGTGTGTGTGTGTGTTTGACACAGCATATCATTTTGTAATTCAAGCTGGCCTTGAATTCACTGGTTTTTTTTTTTTTTGGTACCGGGGATTGAACCCGGGTCCTTAGCTTGCGAGGCAGGCAGTGGAACCACTGAGCTAAATCCCTGGCCCTTGAACTCACTGTTTAGCACAGGCTGGCATTGAACTCATTGCATTCTCCTGCCTCAGCCTACAGAGTGCTGGAGTTGCAGGTGTGGAGCACCACACTCAGCTTCGGCATTTTAAATGTGTGCCTTTGTGTATCAGTGTGGTCCATAGGCCCAGCACTTTTTTTTTTGTTTTGGTATGGGGGATTGAACTCGGGTCCTTGCCCTTGCACAGCAGGTGGCGAAACCACTGAGCTAAATCCCCGGCCCAGGCCCAGCACTTTTAAGGACTCTGTCAGGTGCTGCACCTGCCTGGCAAACCCAAGGTCCTGAGTTCAACCCGGTACCAAAAATAAGTAAATAAAAACTGTGTCAGGCCAGGCATGATGGGGCACACCTGTAATCCCAGCATTTGGGAGACTGAGGCAGGAGGGTCTCATTGAGTTCAAGGTCAGCCTGAGGTACACAGTGAGTTCAGAGCCCACCTTAACTGCATAGCAGTACCATGTCTAAAAAAACCGAAAACAGCTGGGAATGTAGCTCAGTTGGCAAGCACAAGGTCCTGAGTTCGATCCCTGGTACCAGAAGAAAAAAACCTATCAAAAAACAAGAACTTTGTTAACCATTAGACTGACATGCAGTAGTTTACCATTCTCCTATTGTCGGTCATTTATTTCCAGTGTTTTCAAATTAAAAATTTCACTATTATGAATCTCTTTTGTGTAGATCCCCCCCGCCCCAACCCAGTACTAGAGAGTGAACCCACAGCTTTCACTGAACTACATTCCCAGCCCTCTTTTTTTGTTGGTTTGTTTTTGGTTTGGGGGAAGTTTGTTTATTTTTGAGACAGAGTCTCAGTTTTTTTTTTTTTGGTACCAAGGATTGAACTCAGGACCTTGTGTTTGCAAGGCAGGTGGCGGAACCACTGAGCTAAATCCCCGGCCCAGTCTTTTTTGTTTTTTGAGACAAGGTCTTGCTATGTAGTTCAGGCTGGCCTCGAACTCATGACAGTCTTCTTGCCTGAGGATTGTTCTCCTGAGGGCTGGGGTTCCAGGCTTGTTCCACCATACCTGATGATTTTTAAATTTTGAAACAGGTTCTTGCTAAGTTGCTCAGTTGCCCATCCTACACTGGAACGTGAGATGCTCCTCCCACAACCTCCGAGAATGCTGAGGTTACAGACAGATGCACCCATGCTTACTTTAAATTCTCTTCCTTTCAAACCCTTAGAGTAGTGGTGGTGAACCTACAGCATGCATGCCACACACAGTGGGCTGTTCATATCATTGAAAGCTAAGTTTCATCATCACTGTCTTAGAGTATATTCTCAGAAGAAAATCTGTATACAAAGTACAGTATATTAGTGCATATATGATCATATATATGAGCATTTATGCATTATATTATTAGATAACACTCAAAATACTAAGTTTTATGTTTTTTTTTGTATTAAATTCTTTTATTGGTACATTGTAGGTATACAACACAATTACATTTCTCATTGGGAATTGTACCTTTATATAATGCATCTTGGTTCTTATTTTTTCCCCATTCCTAGCCCTCCCTTCACGCCCTCCACCCTTCCCTATTTACAAAGACTTTATTTCCATTTTTTCCATTTCTCATCATTTTTTCCTTTCCCTCCTTTCCTTTCCCCTGCCCCTCCCACTACCCCTACCCCTTTGGACCTTTTCTTCCTATTTTGCATTATCGATTATTCATTCTAATAATTGGTACATTTTAGGTATACAATATAATGACATTCATCATTGGAAATTTGCACCTTTACATAGTCTCTCTTGGTTCTTATTTTTCACCCTTGCCCAGCCCTCCCTTCAACCTCTCCATTCCTCCCTATTTACAAAGATTTTGTTCCTATTTTTCTATTTTCTCATATTAATCCCATTCCCTTCTATCCTTTCCCCTAGCCCTCCCACTTCCTTCCCCTTTGCCCCTTTTTTTCCTATTTCACATTACCTATTATACATTTAGTCCTTATTTACACTTTGAGTTTCTCACACCAGAGAAACTATTTGGTATTTAGACATGTGTGTCCTATTTATTTCACTTAAGAGTATTGCCTCAATGTGCATCCACTTAGCTATAAATATCTCTAGTTTCTCATTTTTTATGGCTGAGTAGTACTCCATTTTATAAAAAAACCACATTTTCTTTATCCAGTCTCCAGTTGATGGGCATTTGGGCTGTTTCCAAGTTTTAGCTATTACAAACTGCGCTGCTCTGAACATGGGTGCACATATATCACTGTGATATGATTCTCTTAATTCTTTGGGGAGGATCCCCAGCAGTGGAATAGCTGGGTCAAATGGGATTTCCAGTCCTAGTTCTTTGAGGTATCTCCATACTGATTTCCACAGTGGTTGCACCAGTCTACACTCCCACCAGCAGTGGAGCAGGGTTCCTCTTTCCCCACAGCCCCGCCAGCATTTGTTATTGGTTGATTTCATGATAGCAGCCATTCTTTCTGGAGTGAAGTGGAATCTCAGGGTTGTTTTCATTTGCATCTCTCGAATGACCAGTGATGTTGAACATTTTTTCATGTATTTATTTGCTATTTCTACTTCTTTGTATGAGAAATGTCTGTTCATTTCAGATGCCCATTTTTGGATTGGGTCTTTAAATTTGGCAGGTCTGATCTTTTTAAGTTCTTTATAGATTCGAGATAGTAGACCTTTGTCTGAGGAAGAGCAGGTGAAGGTTTTTTCCCACACTGTGGGTTGTCTCTTCACACTGGTGGTGGTTTCTCTTGCTGTGCAGAAGCCTTTTAATAAGAAGAGATCCCGTTTGTTGATTGTGCTAGTTCACAGGCAACTGACGGTTTGTTCATAAAATCTTTTCCTACACCGATGTCTTCAAGGGTTCTACCTAACCTCTGTTCCAACTGGTACAGAGTTTCTATTTTAATATTTAGATCTTTAATCCATTTTGATTTTAGTTTAGTGCATGGTGGGAGATATAGGTCTAGTTTTAATCTTTGGCAAGTTGAAGCCCAATTTTTCCAGCACCATTTATTAAAGAGACTATCTTTCCTCCAGTGAGGGTGTTTGGCTCCTTTGTTGAAGATGAGATGGCTGAGTGTGTCTGGCATTGTTTCTGCATCTTCTAATGTGTTCCACTGGTCCTCAAGTCTGTTTCTTTGCCAGTACCATGCTGTTTTTATCACAGTAGCTTTGTAGTATAGTTGCAGGTTGGGGATTGTGATACCCCCTGCCATGTCTCTGTTACCTAGAATTGCTTTTTCTATTCTGGGTCTCTTCTTGTTCCCAATGAATTTTTGGATTCTTTTCTCGAGGTCTATGAAGTATGCTGCTGGGATCTCAATTGGAATTGCATTAAATCTATATAGCAGTTTTGGAAGTATGGCCATTTTCACTATATTAATCCTTCCTACCCAGGAGGAGGGGATGTCTGTCCATTTTCTGATACCATCTTCAATCTCTCTTTTCAGAGTGCCATAGTTTTCAGAGAAGAGGTCTTTGATTTCTTTCGTTAAGATGATTCCTAGGTATTTCAGCTTTTTGGATGCTATTGTGAAAGGAATTATTTGCCCTATTTCTCTCTCAGTGAGTCTGTCATTGGTGTAGAGGAAAGCTATTGATTTTTGTGTGTTGACCTTGTAACCAGCTACATGACTGAATTTGGTTATTAAGTCTAGAAGACTTTTGGTGTAGTTCTTGGGGTCTTCTTTATAGAGTATCATGTCATCTGCAAATAATGACAATTTGACTTCTTCATTGCCTATCTTTATTCCTTTTGTTTCTTTCTCTTGTCTAATTGTCGTGGCTAATGTTTCCAGAACTATATTGAACAGGAGTGGTGATAGTGGACATCCTTGTCTTGTTCCTGATTTTAGTGTGAAGGATTTCAGTTTTTGACCATTTAGTATGATATTGGCTGTTGGTTTTTCATAGATGGCTTCTATCAGTTTGAGGTAGAGACCATCTATTCCAATTTGTTGTAGGGTTTTTATCATAAATGCATGTTGGATTTTGTCAAATGCTTTTTGTGCATCTATGGAGATAATCATATGGTTTTTGTCCTTGGCTCTATTGATATAGTGTATTACATTAATTGATTTTCGTATATTGAACCATCCCTGCATCCCTGGGATGAATCCCACTTGATCAGGGTGTATGATCTTGTTGATGATCTTCTGCATTCTGTTTGCCATTATCTTATTAAGGATTTTTGCATCTATATTCATTAGTAAGATTGGCCTATAGTTCTTTTTTTCAGTTGGGTCTTTCTTTGCTTTGGGGATCAAGGTGATGCTTGCTTCCAGGAATGAATTTGGGAGTATTGCTTCCCTTTCAATTTCATTATAGAGTTTAAACAGTAGTGGCAGCAGTTCCTCTCTAAATGTCTTGTAGAATTCAGCAGTGAAGCCATCAGGGCCCCGGGCTTTTCTTAGTTGATAAGTTTTTAATTACATTTTCAATTTCATTGGTTGATATTGGGTTATTCAGAACTTTTAGGTCTTCTTCGTTCAACTTTGGTAATTCATATGTATCTAGGAATCTGTCCATTTCTCTTGTGTTTTCCATCTTATTGGCGTATAGGTTCTGGAAGTAGGTATTGATGATCCTCTGGATTTCTGCTGGGTCTGTTGTAATTTCACCCTTTTCATTCCTAATTGCATGGATTTGGGCCTTTTCTTTCCTTTTTCTGACAAGGTTGGGTAAAGGTTTGTCAATTTTGTTGATTCCTTTGAAGAACCAACTTTTGGCTTCATTGATTTTTTTTGTATCGTTCTCTTAGTCTCCATTGCATTGATTTCTCCTCTGATCTTTATAATTTCCTCCCTTGTATGAGCTTTGAGTTTGAACTGCTCTTCTTTTTCTAGAAGCTTGAGGTTCAGCATCAGGTTGTTTAATTGGGCTCATTCTGTTTTCCTAATATGCATATTCACTGCTATGAATTTCCCTCGTAAGACTGCTTTCATTGTGTCCCACAGATTCCGATATGTTGTATTGTCATTGTGATTTAATTGAAGGAACTGTCTGATTTCTTCTTTAATTTCCTCTGTGATTCATTGGTTATTCAGAAGTGTGTTGTTCAATTTCCACATGTTTATGAAAATTTTTGAGTTTCTTTTGCTATGGATCTCCAATTTCATCACACTATGGTCTGATAATATACAGGGGATAACTTCAATTCCCTTGCACTTAAACATGTTCTATGTGTGAGTATGTGGTCTATTTTTGAGAATGACCCATGTGCAGCTGAGAAGAATGTGTATTGTGATTTTGTGGGGTGGAAGACTCTAAACATCTGTTAAGTTCATTTGTTCAGGAGTTCGATTGAGTTCTAGTATTTCATTACTTATTTTTAGTCTAGTTGATCTATCTATTTGTGACAGTGGGGTGTTGAGGTCCCCCACTACAATTGTATTAGTGCATATATGACTTTTCATATCTGTTAGTATTTGTTTTGTAATGTTGGGTGCACTAGTGTTTGGTGCATAGATATTTATGACTGTCATCTCTTCCTCTTGGATTCTTCCCTTTACAAGGATGTAGTGTCCTTCTTCGTCTCTCTTAATCAGTGTTGGTTTGAAATCTACTTGATCTGCCAAGAGGATAGCTACTCCTGCTTTTTTTCGGGTTCCTGTCACATGCAGTATTGTTTTCCACCCTTTAACTTTCAGTCTATGAATTTCCTTTTGAATTAAGTGTGTTTCTTGTATGCAGCATATTGTTGGATGTTGCTTCTTGACCCATTCTGCCAGTCTATTTCTTTTGATTGGTGAATTGAGACCATTAACGTTGATGGTTATAACTGAAATGTATTGACTTGTCATTGCCATGACTTTTTCTTTTTGTTGGGTTCTCCCCCTTTCCATTTAATTTCTTGTCATGCCAGCTGGGTTCATTCTGCTTTGCTTCCTGGGGTTGTGGTCCTCAATGTCTGTTCCTAGGATATTGTGTAAAATTCTTTGGAGTGCTGGTTTGGTATTCACGAAGTTCCTAAGGTGCTCTTTGTCATGAAAGTATCTTATTTCTCCATCCATTTTGAAAGATAGTTTTGCAGGGTACATCAATCTGGGTTGGAGGCTGTTTCCTTTTAGGGCTTGGAATATGTCACTCCAAGCTTTTCTTGCCTTGATGGTTTGTGTTGAGAAGTCTGCTGTGATTCTGATGGGCTTTCCTTTGTATATGATTTGTTTCTTTTCTCTGACTGCTTGGAGAACTTTGTTCTTCTGTTGTGTTTCTGGAATCTTAACAATTATATGCCTATGTGTAGATTTTTTTTTGATCAAGGCTATTTGGAGTCCTATATGCCTCACTTATCTGTATGTCAAGCTCGTTTCCCCTACTTGAGAAGTTTTCTGCCATTATTCCTGTGAAGAGATTTTTTATGTCATCTGCACTCTCTCCTGTTTCTTCATTGAGTCCAGTCAGTCTTATGTTATTCTTTTTTGCATCATCTAGCAGCTGCTGGATTGATTTCTCATGTTCCCTTACAATTTTGAAGCAATTTTTCTTTTCCTGGTCACTAATTGCAATCTTATCTTCTATATCTGAAATTCTGTCCTCACATTGGCTCATTCTGCTGTGTAGACTTTCAGTGGAGTTTTTCATGTCCTGGAAATCTATTTGTATCTGTTTTATGGATTCCATTTGTTTCTTATGTTGGGATTCCATCATGTTCCTGAGCTCTTCTCTAGATTTATTAATCATGTCTTGCACTAGGGGCACAATTTCTCCTGTTATCTGAGAAATTACTTCTGATTTCATTTTTTCCAGGTCCCCTTTTGTTGGCAGTTCAGTGGGTCCAGGTGGTTGAGTATCAGAGTGTTCCATCTCATTTCCCTTTGGGGTTGCTGTAGGTGATCTGGAAGTCTGGTTTTGAGACTTACTTACATGTTTTCTCATTTCGACTGGGGCGGGGGGCTGTTAGCGCCTGCATGGATTACTTCCTCTGAGCTGGGTGAGGTGGGACGGGCCAGGAGCAGCGGTAGGGATGGTGACCCAAAAGCCCTTTCCTGTGGGCTGGGAGCAGTGGGAGGGATGGTGGCCGGGAAACCCCTTCCTCTGGACCAGGAGCAGTGGGATGGTGGCTCAGAAGCCCCTCCCTCTGGGCTGGGAGTGGTGGGAGGGATGGTGGCCCGGAAGCCCCTTCCTCTAGGCCAGGAGCAGTGGGACAGAAGGTGGCCCAAAAGCCCTTTCCTGTGGGGTGGGAGCAGCGGGAGGGATGGTGACCAGGAAGTCCCTTCCTCTGGACCAGGAGCTGTGGGACGACAGCTCCAAAGCCCCTACCTCTGGGCCGGGAACAGTGGGACTCAGTACCTTGGTTTGGTGGTCTGGTGTCCTTGTCGTGTGGAATCAGGTGGCTGCCTGTCTACAGCAGGGTGATTTGGTGTCTTCCCTGTGACTCAGGACCTCGGTAGGGTGTGCACAGACCTGCCTGTCTGCAGCGGGCTGATTCGGCATGTTCTGTGCGACTCAGGACCTCGGTAGGGCATGGGCAGACCTGCCTGACTGCAGTGGGGTGAGTAGGCATCTTCCGCGCGACTCGAGACAGGTTCTTGTTATGTAGTTCAGGCTGGCCTTGAATTCACCCTGTAGCCCAGGCTGGCCTCAAACTTGCAGTTATCCTCCTTCCTCAGCCTCCTGAGTACTGGGATTACAGGCATGTGCCACCATACCTGGCTGAGTCAATTTATGATATCACTGCCAGTACACTTATTTCCCCACAGTTATACTTCCTTTATATATTCACATTTCTATTTTTGATGATTTAGCATTTTGTTAGGTTAATTTCTGGGAGTGTCATATGTCCTCAGAGTTGTTTAAATGTGCATTTCTTTAAATGCTAACATTATTATGCTTTTTTCACACACTATTTTATTGTCTATGAAATTACTATAATTGCCAGGTGTGGTGGTGCACACCTGTAATCCCAGCACTCAGGAGACTGAGACAGAAAGAACATAGTGAATTGGAAGCCAGCGTGGACTACATAGCAAGACCCTGTCTCACAAAATCTTTAAAAATTAAATAAAACAGAGCTGGGGGATTTAGCTCAGTGGTTCCACCGCTTGCCTTGCAAGCTCAAAGTCCCAACTTCTATCCCTGGTACCAAAAAAAATAAATAAGTAATAAAATAAAATAAAACATAGGACAAGGACTATGGATTTAGCTCCATGTGAAGACTGTTGTTTTAGTATTCAGTAATGCAAAAGAAAAAGGCAAGTGAGAAAGGGGAAGAGAGAGAGAAGACCTTAGATATAATTTTTTTGAGGGGTACCAGGGATTGAACTTTGGACCTTGCACTTTTTAGGCAGGTGGTGGAACCACTGAGCTAAATCTCCAGACCCCTTAGATATAATTTAATAGATGCTGTTATGGTTTGGGTCTAGATTTCCCCCCAAAGCCTCATGTGGTCATAGGCTTGATCTACAGTGTGTGAAGCTGGAATTTTTTGTTTCTGGTACCAGGGATCAAAATCAGGACCTTGTGCTTAAGTGGCAGGCGCGAGGAACCAGTGAACTAAATCCCCAGCCCTGAAATTGATTCATGATTCAATGCTAGGCTCAAGGGCACTAGGATTAAGGGTGTGAGTGTTACCCACCCTAAGTAGTCTGAATAAGCCAGAAGGTCCAGAAAAATGCTGTTAAAAACTTTCTCTTGCTACCTTTGCTGCCTTGTGCATGCCATGTTGTTTCTCCTCTGCAGTGCTTGTTTGCCATCCTTGCCTTGGAGCCAGCTGATTGTGGACTGAAACCTCTAGAGACTAAGCTAAATAAACCCCTTCCTCTCTTAACTTTGGATGTCAGGTATTTTGTCTCAGCAATAAGAGAAAAGTAACTAACACAGAAATTTGGTACCAGAAGTGGGGTCATTGCTGTGACATTACCTGGCCATGTGGCTCAAAAGCATTTGGAACTGGCCTGTGGGAAGGGGAAGAGTTAGGAAAGATCCAGAGACATTGGCTGTAGAAACAGTATTGGAACACCTTAGGGTGTTCTGTATGGCAGATTCTCGTCTGAGCTCAGAAGACCAGAAAGCCACTGGAGGCCAGGCTCAGGAAGTTTCTGCTGGAGGACTGCATTGGCTGCTGGACTCCAGAAGATGTGTGTTATGGCTTGCCAGAAAGTTTGTCTGCATTTTATTCATGTCCAGAAACTTTGCCTGAGACTGAGATTAGGGGCAGTGGACTAATTAATCTTGCAGAAGAAATTTCAAGGCAGTCAAATATTGAGGCCGTGGCCTGGCTGCAGATGGGGACTTTTAGCCAGATCTATGTTGAGAATCAAGAGCAAAAAGCCCAGAAGAATGATTTAAAACATTTTGAGTTTGGCCAAAAAGGAAGCTCCAGTAAAGCTATGGACTGCAAAGATAGAACAGAGGAGATTTTGATTGGTGAGACAGAACAGGAGACTAAAAAAAGATGGCCTGAGGGCATCAAAAGAAGCAGGACTCTACCCTTTGCAGCCTCAGAATTGTAAAGGTGAAAGAATTTGCTTTGAGAAGAGAGCCCCAGAGCACCATGTTCCAGAATGGCTGTGGCCTGGGGATGTTGTTCATTGGGATTTGGTTCATAGGCACTGGACCCCTACAGCCAAGAGGGAGGGAAGCCTGGGTACTCCTGTTCCAGCTGGCAGCAGACCTTGGCATCATCTGTGCAGCACTGGTTTTAGATGCATGTAGAATACGAGTTGTGTGGTCAGGAAGGCTTCCACCCAGATTTCAGAAGGCCTGGGAGGTCAGGCAGGGTGCCCCTGAGAAGGCAGTGTGTGAAGCTGTGAATCCGAAGGTGCAGTGGAGACCCCAGTGGTTTGGAGCAGCCAGGGGTGTGGAACATCTGAGGAAAGCTGCAAAGAGGGAGTAAAGCTGGCCCAAGAGAGAAGCCTTGGGATCTACAACCACCAGGGCAGAGCCACCCAAGCCCTATGGAGTTCACAACTTGCCATAGATTGCTTCAGATGCTGGAAGCAGAACTGTGAAATGTAATGTTTGCCCTGCTGGATTTTGGACTTACTTTGGTTCCATTCCTTTGTATCCTCCTGTTTGTACCTTTTGGAATGCTAACATGTATCTTTATCACTGAGTATTGAAAGTGTTTCACTTTGTTGTCATTTGTGCAGGGGCTTGCAGCTAAGTTTCCCTTAAATCTCAGAGGAGACTTTGAACTTCGACTTTTCAACATTGCTGAAACTATTAGGACCTTGGCAACTCTTAGAGATGGAGTAAATGCTTTTTTTGCATAAAGGGATATTCATGAGTCTTTGGGGGACCAGGGGCAGAATGTTATGGTTTGTGTTTAGATGTCCCCCCAAAGGCTCATGCTGATGAGGTGGACTTTCTTTTTCCGAGGTAGTTGAATCTGGAATGTGTGATGCTGGGGTTAAGGGTGTGCGATTACTAAACCACTACATGTAAGTGATAAATTTGGTACCGCCCTAATCCCAGTAGTCTGGATGGGATAAGAGAGGCAGAAAGACTTGGTAAAGGTCTCTTGCCTTTGCTGCCTTGTGCACATCATGTTGTTTGTCATCCCTGCCTTGGAGCCAGCCAATTACGGACTGAAGCATCTATGAACTGAAAGCCAAATGAACCCCTTCCCTTCTAACTTTGGGTATTGGGTATTTTGTCTCAGCAACAAGAGAAAAGTAATACAGATGCCCACTTGTATATTTAAAACTAACCCACATAGAGCCGGATGTGGTGGCATATGCCTGTAATCCTAGCACCCTGGGAGGCTGAAGCAGGAGGCTTGAATTTGGAGTCCTACTTAGGCAACTTAGTGAGACTGTCAAAATGGAAAGGACTGGAGATGTAGTTTATTTGTGTATGTGTGGTGCAATGGATTGAATGTAGGGCCATCACATTGAGCTACATCCCCAGCCCATTTTATTTTTGTTTTTGTTTTTTTGTTATTTGGTACTGGGGATGGAATTTAGGACCTTGCCCTTTGGAGGCAGGTGGCGGCCAGTTTTTTGTTACAGACAAGGTCTCACTAACTAAATTGCCTAGGCTGGGCTCAAATTTGCAAGCCTCCCTCACAGCCTCCCAAAATGCTGGGAGTACAGGCAGGCAGCACACTCACATTTGACTTAATTTTAAAAACTTAACTCCCTTTTACTGCTGTTTTTGTTTATTTGCTTATTTTTGTCTTCTTTTTCAGTGTGTGTGTGTGTGTGTGTGTGTGTGTGTGTGATATCCATTCCCTGCCCATTTTTTGTAATTGGGCAGTGTTTCATTCAGAATCACATGGGTGATGAAAACAGGTGTGGTGGTGCACACTTAACGATCCCAGCACACGAGAACATTGCCACATGCTACATAGTGAGTTCCAGGTCAGCCTGACCTACATAGCAAGACCCTGCTTCTCGGCCTTTTGGCTAAGATCAAATGTAAAAAGTCACAGTGCTGGTTAATAAAGCTTTAAAGTCACTAGAACTTCTCTTTTTTACCTTTTGTTTGTTTGTTGAGACAGTGTCTTGCTATGTAGTTCGGGATGGACTTGAACTCAATGTGTAGCTCAGGCTGGCCTCAAACTTGCAGTGCTCCTCCTGCTTCAGCCTCTCAAGTGCTGGGATTAATGTACAGGTGTATGCCACCACACCCAGCCTCTTTTTTAAAGTTTTAAATTGTGATAAAATACATATAACATTAAATTTACCATTTTAATCATTTTAAGTGTAAAATTCAGTGGTATTAGATATATTGTGTAACCATAGCCATTATTTTAAAATAGACTTCGTTAGAGCAGGCCTGGGTTCACAGAAAAATTGAGGAGAAAGTACCTCAGTTCGTGAACTTAATTTACGATTTGGGGAAAGGTGGCCACGTTTGTGTTTGTGTGAGGAAGATGCCCACGGTTGTGTTTGTCACCCAGTATGGATGTTTGTGAGTGGAAGCAAAATTTTCTTAAATGCTTTTGTTTGAGAACTGAATCGTTTGCAAATAGAAGTGTTCGTGAGTCAAGAATTACTGTAATCCCTGCCTTCTATGAATAGACACACATCATCCAAAGAGAAACTCCACCCATTAAGCCATAACTCCTCAATTCTACCCCTGCTCTCAACCCCCGATATCCTCTGTTCTATTTCCTGTCTCTTTGAATATGCCTTTTTAAAAAAATCTTATTAGTACATGCTTACAGTAGATAATGATTACATTCATCACGGGGAGTTGGCACATGAACATAACACATCTTAATTCCTTTACTTCCCCTTCTCTCCTTTCCCCTCCCTCCAACTCTTGGTCCCCTTCCTATTTATTGTTCTCCTTTAGATAGGAATAGATACATAATAAGGTTCCATTTCTCTTCAATTTCAGACTTCGTCTGAGTCCTTAAGGGCTCAAATTGGGAGGAAATCCAGTCTTTCTCTTGGACTCCACTCTTCCAGAGTCTATGAATCAGCAGTGTTATTTGTACATTGTATAAGTGTTCTGGTAGTTATTTCTGTATACCATCTATGTCAAATTACTCCAAAGCATTTCTCGTGACCTAGAGCAAAATCATGTAATTCATTTCAAGCTGCTTTTTGTCCCTGTACCCATTTCCTATAATGTAGACAGAGCCTCCTCTCTCAACTCCACAAGTATAGACATGGTATACAACAAAATGGAATTGCCTAGAAAAATTTATGATGCTACCAGCAGTTGTTACCCTGAACTAAACCTCAGGATTTCTTTTCTCTTTTTAACTCTTGTTACTTTCCGACTAGTCTTATTTTTGTTATTAGAGTACATTTCACTTCTCACTTGTCCACCATTGAGAACCTTCCTTCTTTTTTTTGTACCAGGGATCAAACCTTGCACTTGCGAGGCAGACTCGGCGCCATTGAGCTAAATCCCCGGCCTCCCAGAACCTTCATTTTTTGAAGGGCTATAGTTCTTTAAATTCTAAAATAGATAACATTTTGTTCACTTCTTCCCTGCTTCAAGTCTTAACTTATACTGACTTAGTGATTCATAGTGGCAATATTAATCTCTTAGCCAGGAGTGTGGTGCATGCCTGTGATCCCAGCGCTAAGCAGGCTGCAGCAAGAGGATCACATCAAGTCCGAGGGCAGCCTGAATTACACAGTGACACTTTGTCTCAAAAAATACATGTTATATAGATATCTACATATTTTATGTATTTCTCTTTAATAACCACCCCATCTCTATTCACAGGGAATGCTGAACCTTCATAGCTAGTTAAGTCAATCATACTAGTGCATTTCGTAGTGACTATTTAACCTTAAATCTTACCATGTAAAAAAACAGGGCTCTACAGCCTAGATCTATATTTTTTCTCAATTTTTAATTAGTTTATGTGGGTGGGGGCCTTGGTTGGTTGGTTGGTTGGTTTTGAGACAGGGTCTCACTATGTAGTTCAGGCTAGCCTTGAAGTCACTAGCCCAGGCTGGCCTTGAACTTGTGGCAGCCCTCTTGGGTCAGCCTCCTGAGTGCTAGGATTACAGATATGTGCCACCATGCCCAGCCATTAATTTATTGAGATACCATGAGATTATACAAGTTACCTTTCACCTCTACAATTACAAGAGGTGCTCATAGTGGTGGCCTGTAGCTTCCAAACACTTAATTAATACAGCTAATTGCTGAAGTGTATACATTTTTTTTCAATCGGACTCTGTATATATATCATTTTTTTTTTTTTTTCAGTTAGGGTCTCACTATATTAATTCAGGCTGGCCTTGAACTTAACCTTGTAGGCCAGGCTGGCCTCAACTCATTGTGGCAGTCTGTCCTTTTGCCTCAGCCTCCCAAGTGCTGAGATAAGAAGCATATTCCATAACACCTGGCTATCCACAACACATCTTGAAACCTACATCTTTATTTAGTGGGAAGAAAAAACTTGTTTTTCAAGGGTATTATCTAGCTCTCTTTTTTTTTTAATCTAGTGATCATAATGGTAGTTTATATTTCTTTGCAACAGGGTCCTGGTATGTAGTTTAGGCTGGCCTTGAACTCACTGTTTTGTTTTGTTTTGCTATGTAATTCAGGCTGGCCTAGACCTTGAGGCAGTCTTCCTGCCTCAGCCTCTTGAGTGCTGGGATTATAGCCCTGTGCCACCATGCCCAGCTGGTAGTTTATATTTCTAAATCCACAACTTTTAAGCACTTATCTTGGTTGTTTCGTTGGTGGTGGTCTTTTTTTGTTTTTTGTTATTTGTTTTTTTCTAAACAAATGGAATATATTTCAATGCCTTCAACTCTAAAACAATGCGTAAATACTGTAAATTTTAGCAACCCCTGAATGATTATCTCTGGCAAAAAAAATTAAAATTGCAGTCTCTTGTTGGGTGTGGTGGCACACAGCTGTAATCCCAGCACTTGGGAGGCTGAGGAGGATCTCCATGAGGCCAGCCTGGGCTACATAGCAAGACCTTGTCCCCCCCCCCCCCCCCAAAATTGAAGCCTCTCATCTGGGTACACTTTTACCTTCATTTTGTTTTTGTTTTTGTTTTTTCTTTTCTGGTACCAGGGATCAAACTCAGACTTTGCACTTGCCAGGCAGGTGTGGTGCCACTGAGCTAAATCCCTGGCCCCTTAGTTTTTTTTAGACAGGGTGTTACTCTAGTACCCAGCCTGGCCTTGAACTCCTGGACTCAAGCAATCCTCCAACCTTAGCCTCCCAAATAGGCACAGATCACCTCATGTGGCTCTGTATTTTAGTTTTGTTTTGTTTTGGGGGGGTGTTTTGAGACAGGATCTCATGTAGTTCAGGCTGGCCTTGAACTCATGGCTGTGCTCCTGCCTCAGCCTCCCAAGTGCTGGGATTAAAGGCATGAGCCACCATGCCCAGCTTATATTTTAGTTTTTAATTTGCTTTAAGTTTATTCTTGTAAGTGTTTTGAGATATTATGAAAACATTGCTGCAATATTATGAATGGGATATTAATTAAAACCTTTGGAATGGATGAGCCTAAGAAAAGAACACCAAGGATTGTGCTATAGGATGAGAAGAAAAAAGGGTTTCTCCCCCCCAAAAAGACAAAAATTGTTACTGAGAAAGTGGGAAATCTAGCCAGGCATGGTGGCAAACACCTGTCATCCCAACACTGAGGAGGCTGAGGCAAGAGAATCATAAGTGAGTTCAAAACCAACCTTGTCTCAAAAAATAAAAAAAGAAAAATGTTGGGAAATCCAGTCTCATAAAAGAAAAGAAAGCCAGAAGTGGAGGTTATTTTCAGGAGAGGTGTTCAGTAATATTCACCTAACAAAGAAGTCAATAAAAAACTAGCTAGGTGTGGTGGTGCATCCGTCCTGTAATTTCAGCACTCTAGGAAGCTGAGATGGGAGGATCACAAGTTTAAGCCTAGCCTGGGAAATTCAGTGAGACCATGTCCCAAAATAAAAAATGAAAAAAGAACTGCTGATATAGCTCAGTGTCAGTACAGAGGCCCTGGGTTCAATTCCCAGCATCATCCAAAAACAAAATGAGAAAAGAGAACTGGGGTTACAGTTCAGTGGTAGAGCACTGTCATACTAAAGGCCCTGTGTTCCATTCCCAGCACAGAAATTATTTAATTTAATTAATTAAAGGTCAAGGTTGATGAATATAGCAATAAAGCAATTCTTCACAACTGAAGTTGATTGTCTTGATATAAAGAATAATCCAGTGGATACTCTCTGCTTTCTACTCATATATATGATTTGACACTATGCTGTTTGTCCTTTACAATAAGAATGGAATTTTTCTGAAGAATAAACTAGTGAACTCTGGAAGAAGTTTCTGTTTTTGTGGCTTCATTTGTTGTTTTGTTTTTTGAGACAGGGTCTCACTATGAAGTTTAGGCTGAGCTTGAACTCACTGTATATCCCAGGCTGGCCTCAAACTCATTGTGCCAGTTTATCCTCCTGCCTCCACCTCCCGAGTGCTGGGATTACAGGTATAATCCACCATATCCAGCTGTTTTTGAATTCTATGTTATTTTAATCCTAGTGATTTGGCTACTTTTGTTACTTTATTTCAGCTGGGCACGGAGACAGGAGCTGAGACAGAAGGACTGCATGTTTAGGCCCAGCTTGGGCAACTTGTTGATTTAGCAAGACCCTGCATCAAAACAAAATAAAAATTTTAAAGGGCTGTGGATGTATCTCAGTGTGAAAACCTTGGGTTCAGTCCCTAGTACCAGGAAAAAAAAGTTATTTCATGTCCTCACGTTAAAAATTCTTGTAAAGAAACTATAGCCAAACTATTTTTACTTCCTTCTGTAAATTATTTGGGGTATCAAACAAGAAAAATATGTTCTCACTGTTCTTTTTCTGATTGTTTTCTTTTTTCTGGTACATATTTTTCTGTAAGTATAATCAGTTGCTTTTATAATCAGAAGGCTATATATTAAAGAGCCTATTGGATCTAAATGGGTTTGAAAATTCATATCAGTAAAGCTATGTTAGCATCAAAAAGAATAGGAATAAACTTTTCTTCTCCAAATCGTGATCAAATAAAAATCCTGTGAGATTGTGTTCATGTTTTGAAAGGAGGATTTCTTGAGACTTTCGTGCTGTCTTCCCTTTATAAATATTGTTTTAGGACTTTAAAAAGGCTTGTCCTGTCTTGCAAATGAAATCTGAAAGTGCATTATTGTGGAAGGATGTATTTACAGCTAGCAATAACATCAAGAAAATATCCTCTTGTGTAAACACATACTAATTTTGACATTGAAAGTTGAATTCCTTCAAGAAAACTATAATAATGCATAATGTGTATGAAATTAAATAAAGGACTTTATTTACATACCACAAAAAAAATTCTTTTGAAGAAAAATAAATGGGTAAAAGCCAGTCTTGCATCTAGCATTTAGAAGGCTGAGATAGATCATGAATTTGAGGCCATCCTGAGCCTACATAGCAACTTAGGCAACTCAGCAAGATCTTGTCATGAATTTGAGGCCAACCTGAGCCTACATAGCAACTTAGGCAATTCAGCAAGATCTTGTCCCAAAACTTAAAAACAGGCTAGCAGTATAGCTCAGTGTTCCCTGAGTTCAGTCCCACTACCACAGTAAAAGAAAATGGGTACAGTAAAATACATATTATATAAATTGATGTACAATTGTTCCTTTTCTTTCTAGAATGATTTTTGCTGAGTGTTCCCCCAACACCTGCCCCTGTGGTGAACAGTGCTGTAACCAGAGAATACAAAGGCATGAATGGGTACAGTGTCTAGAACGATTTCGAGCTGAGGAAAAAGGTTGGGGAATCAGAACCAAAGAACCCCTAAAAGCTGGGCAGTTCATCATTGAATACCTAGGGGAGGTTGTCAGCGAACAAGAGTTCAGGTACAGTAGTAAATAATAATGCCAGAAAAATGATAAAGGTACAAGATTAGAAAGAATGAAATATTTGAAATTTACTTTCAATTTAATGCTTTGCTTTCAACCATTTCTCTCCTCAGGAACAGGATGATTGAGCAGTATCATAATCACAGTGACCACTACTGCCTGAACCTGGATAGTGGGATGGTGATTGACAGTTACCGCATGGGAAATGAGGCCAGATTCATCAACCACAGCTGTGACCCAAATTGTGAAATGCAGAAATGGTAAGCAAGCAGAAAAAGGAGAAGGTGGGAATCAGGCAGAGTAGGAGGCATTGAGGGCAACCAGAGATGTTCTCTTCACAGTGCCATTTACTTTACATAAAACATCTCAGGCAGGGGCTGGGGTTTTAGCTTAGTGGGCGCCTGCCTCACATGTGCAAGGTCCTGAGTTCAGTCCCCGGTACCAAAAAAAAAATCTTGCAGGCAGTTCACCATTATACCATACCATTTAGGCAAAGTAAGCTGCTGTTTCTTCAGTTCATCCTAATTACTCTCAGAAAAATAATGAGAATATCAATATCTAATGTTTATTGAATGCTTATCGTGTGCCACACACTGCTACATGAATCATATCAGCTTACCCAGTCTATTGCAAATTTATTACATGCTTAGTGGATTTGTTACAATAAAAAGTAAAAATAAGTGAAATGTGAGGTTTAAGTCCTTTTGCTTAGAATTGAATTGAGAAGGGGAAAATGTTAAACAGTACCAAAAATATATATGAAGCCAAGCATAGTGCCTGCAATCTCAGCATTTGGGAAACTGAGCCACAAGGATCACAAGTTTGAGTCATACATGGACAACTTGGTAAAACCCAGTCTCAAAAAATAAAAAGTGGGGCTGGGAATTTAGTTCAGTGGTTTCACCACCTGCTGTGCAAGCGCAAGGACCTGAGTTCGATCCCCAGTACCAGACAATAAAAATAAAAAAATAAAATAAAAAGGGACCCGAGGATCAGTGGAATAGATTACAAGATGCAGAAAGAACTCCAGGCATACTCAGCCACCTCATCTTTGACAAAGGAGCCAACCACCCTCATTGGAGGAAAGATAGCCTATTTAATAAATGGTGTTAGAAAAACTGGATTTCAACCTGCCAAAGATTAAAACTAGACCCATACCTATCACCATGCACTAAACTAAGATCGAAGTGGATTAAAAATTAAATATTAAGACAGAAACACTAAACTTGCTGGAAAATAAGTTAGGTAGAACTCTTGAAAACATTGGCATAGGAAAAGACTGAACAAATCCTCAGTAGCATGGGAGCTAGCACAGAGAATCAACAACTGGGATCTCATATTAAAAATCTTCTGCACTGCAAAAGAAACCACCAACAGAGCTAAGAGACAACCTACAATGTGGGAAAAAGTTTTTAGCAGCTGTACCTCAGATAACGGTCTACTATTGAGAAAATACAAAGAACTGAAAATAATCAGACACCCCAAATTCAAAGACCCAATTAAAAAATGGGCATCTGAAATGAACAGACATTTCTCAAAGAATTTAAAGCAGCAAATAAATATATGAAAAAATGTTCAATATCATTGGTCATTTGAGAGATGCAGATGAAAACAACACTGAGATTCCACCTCACCCCTGAAAGAATGGCTGCTATCAAGAAATCAACCAATAACAAATGCTGGTGGAGAGAAAGGAACCCTTCTCCACTGCTGGTGGGAGTGCAGACTGGTGCAACCACTGTGGAAATCATTGTGGAGATAGCTCAAAGAACTATGACTAGAGGTCCCATTTGACCCAGCTATTCCCCTGCTGGGTATCTTCCCAAAGAATTAAAAGAATCATACCACAGTGATATATGCACACCCATGTTTATAGCAGCACAGTTTGTAATAGCTAAAGCTTGGAAACAGCCCAAGTGCCCATCAGCTGAAAACTGGATAAAAAAGATGTGGTTTTTTAATAAAATGGAGTACTACTCAGCCATAAAGAATGAGAAACTAGAGACATTTATAGCTAAATGGATGCATATTGAGGCCATCCTCTTAAGTGAAATAAATAGGACACACGTGTAAATACCGAATAGTTTCTCTAGTGTGAGAAACTGAAAGTGTAAATAAGGATTAAAATGAATAACTGATAATTTGAAATAGGAAAAGGTCCAAAGGTATAATGGTGGTAGGGGAAGGGGAAAGGGAAGAAGAGAAAGGAAAAATTACGAGAAAAGAAAAATAATGGAAATGAAATCTATGTAAATAGGGATGGGTGGAGGGGGTGAAGGGCGCTTAGATAATGGGGGAAAAAATAAAAACTAAGACACATCATGTACAGGTACAAGCACCCAGTGATAAATGTAAATGTATTGTATACCTAAAATGTACCAATAAAAGAATTTAAAAAAAAGTAAAAAGGGCTGAGTTTTTAATCTCAGTTCAAAAGGCCCTGGGTCAACACACACAGACACACACACAGACACACACACACACACACACACACACACACACAGCCAGGCAGGCATGGTAACATGTGCTATAATCCCGGGGGACCCTGTCTCAAACACCCCCCCACCAATAAAAAAAATAAAGTAGATCATACCCCCCCCAAATATCACAGCCAAAGCAATCACATTTCAAGAAAGAAACTTGGAATTATTTTTCTTCGATTTCAATCCCCTGTACTACAACTATCTCCCTAAAGTGTTACAGGATTGGAAATGTAGCTCAGTGCCAAATGGGAAGCCCTGAGTTTAATCCCAATGCCACAAAGAGGAGAAACCCCAGCCTCCACATCTGTTCTTTCTTCCCTTCATAGGTCTGTTAATGGAGTATACCGGATTGGATTGTATGCACTTAAAGATATGACAGCTGGAACTGAACTTACTTATGATTACAACTTTCATTCCTTCAATGTTGAGAAACAGGTAAGAACAATAAATCCAAGAGTGACATTGCACTTTGTCATTTACAGTGATTTTTGGAGATTTGGGGTTGCTGTTTTTTGTTTTTGTTTTTGTTTTTTTGTTGTTCTAGGGATTCAACTCAGAACCTTGCGCTTATGAGGCAGGCGCAGTGCCACTGAGCTAAATCCCCAGTCCTCTAGTTAGTTCTTTTTTGGTGAAGAAGTATTCTTTAAGTTTAATTTTTCTATTTCAGTCACTCTAGTATCTATTTATTATAGTCTCAGTTATTTTCCTCTGTATATTCAAATTCCTTGACTCATACTTCATTTTGGGCGTACAAATGGTCAGTCATCTTCTTTGAACTTGTAAATGAGGCTACAGGCTTAAAAAATGCTATTTTTCCCTTAAAAGCAACTCTGTAAGTGTGGCTTTGAGAAATGTCGAGGAATCATCGGAGGCAAGAGTCAACGCATGAATGGACTTCCCAGCAGCAAAAGTACCCAGCCTGTGACCACACATAAAAAGTCTGCACGGTCGAAAGAAAAGAGAAAGTCTAAGCACAAGCTCAAGAAAAGGGTAAATGATCTTGTGGCTTTTCCTGGAAGCTGCTCATGAGCTGCTTCGAGGCAGTTACTAGAATGAGGGGATTATTGAAGGGTGGTAGTTAAAGTGTGGTTTTACTGTTCTTGGAGATTATTTCTGATTTGATTTTTTTTCTGTCATCTTACATGTGTTTTAGAGAGGCCATCTCTCTGAAGAGCCCAGTGAAAACATCAATACCCCAACAAGATTGACCCCTCAATTACAGATGAAGCCAATGTCCAATCGAGAGAGGTGAAAAGGGGATTTTCTTATCCGAATTCTTTTGAAATTATGTGATTTGCTTGTCAGTTCAAAAAATTACTCAATTTAGGGCCGGGGGTTTAGCTCAGTGGTGCCGTCACCTGCCTCACAAGCGCAAGGTCCCGAATTCAATCCCCGGTACCAAAAAAAAAGAAAAATAAATAAATTTATTACCATTGTTTCATTTTATTTTGTACAGGAGGTCTGAAGCTGAATGTTTGGAGGATCTGTGACCTTGGATAGGGAAAATAATTATGTCTTTGTATTTCCTGATTTCTTTTTTATTTTCCTGATTTCTAACGAAATTTGACATTTCCTTCAAATATGACTGTAGGGAAAGTATGTGTGTGTGTTTAGAGAGTGAGAGAACTGGCAATGTCCATTACTTTGTCACCGATATTCACAGATATTTTTATATCATATTGTAAGTATTAGAAATATCTCAGAATATCTTTTTTGTTTTTTTTTTTTTTGGTACTGGGGATTGAACTCAGGACCTTTTGCTTTTGAGGCATGCGCCAGAACCACTGAGCTAAATCCCCAGCCCCCTTAGAATATCATTTATGTTCTTTACCTCAAAAGTGCTGTTGTTCTAACTGAGCATGGTGGCACACAAATATAATCAACATTCAGGAGACTGAAGCAGGAGGATAGCTGTGAGTTTAAGGCCAGCCTAAACTACACAGTGAGACTGTATCTCAGAAACAAAAAAAAACAAACCAAAAATTGCTATGGTTCTCAGACCTACTACTCTCATTTTGTCATGCAGTGAAAATTAATGTATTTTTCTATGCTTAGGGGCCTAGGTTCAGTTCTCATTTCTCAATACCACACACACACAAAAAGATATATTGTTTTTTGTTTGTCTCTTTGCGATGGAGTTTCATTGTGTTGTTTAAATAGGTCTTGAACTCAGTATGTAGCCCAGGCTGGCCTGTAACTGGGAATCCTACTGCCTAGCCTCCCAAGTACTAGGCTTATAGGTGTGTGCCACCACACCCAGCTGAGAATTACTCTATACTTCCATATCACAACTTTGGCATTTTTAAAAAACTTTTATTTCAGTATTGTTTGGTTTCTGTTGTATTTTGTTTCATTTTGCATTGCTGGTTATGAAGCCCAGAGCCTTCCTCATGGTAAACCAGTGCTCTTCAATGTGTATTAAAAATTACTTGAAAATTTAAATTAATTTTAAAATTTTAAAACAGTTTTGTTCAGGGAAGTTTCCATAGGCTTCACCAGACTGCCAAAAGAATCCATGGCACAGAACAGGCTAAGAATCACTACTTTACTTAGGAAGGTGAAGCCGGAGGATCACTACAAGTTCAAGGCCATTTGGGGCAATATAGTGAGACCCAGGCCAGTCTGGACTACATAGTGAGACCCTGTCTCAAAAAACAAAAATGACTGCTTTGAAGCTGGGTATATTGGTGTATGCACCTCCAGTACTTAGGAGGCTGATACAGGTGGATCACTTTGAGTCCAGGAGTTCAGGACCAGCCTCTCAAAATAGAATAAAATGAAATAAAATAATCATTGCTTTGTTGATGTGTTAACAGAGCAATAAAGGGCCGGGGATTTAGCTCAGTGGTTTTGCTGCCTGCTGCGCAAGCGCAAGGACCCAAGTTCGATCCCCGGTATCAAAAAAAAAAAAAAAGTCTTGGGAATATAGCTCAGTGCTCCTGGGATTTGGTCCCAAGTACCAGTAAAAACACAAGAAGTAGACAAAATGAATGTGTCTTGATATAATACTTGTCCATTTTTTCTTTCCGGTACTGAGGATCTAGCTCAGGACCTTGTGCTCAAAAGGCAGGCACAGTGCAACTGAGCTAAATCCCCAGTTCCTAATCTTCCATAATTTTAATCCCATTCATCTACCTGCATATTAGCACAGGGGCTTTTTTTTAATCTTAAATAAATAGGATTTCATACTCTTAAGTGAAATAAATCAGACACACATTTAAATACATTGTTTCTCTGGTGTGAGAAATTGAAAGTGGAAATAAGGACTAAAATGCATAATAGGTACTGGGAAATGGGAAGATGTTCAAATGGGAGGGGAACAAGGGAAGAGCGACGGAGAAAGGAAGGAAGGGACAAGAGAAAAAAGTAAAAATAGAAGAAAAAAATGGAAACAGCTTTTGTACACAGAGCGGGGCTGGGGGAGTAGGATAAAATAAAATTTAAATAAATAAATAGGGTCTCACTAAGTTAGCCAGGCTAGACTCAAACTCTGATCCTCCTGCTTTCCCTTCCTTAGTAGCTGAACTATAGGCATGCGCCAGGCCCAGCACAAGAAGCTTAAACATTCCCAAGGTGGCCGGAGATGCAGCTCATGTGAGATCCTCCGTTTGATCCCCAACACTGGAAGAAATAGGAGTCGGATGTGTATTCAGTGGTAGAGGATGTGTTTAACATACACAAGGCCCTAGGTTCTTTTCTGAAGCACCAAAAACAAACTACTAAGGCCCAGGCCATACCCAAGTGACTTAAACCAAAATTTCCAGAAGCAGTAAAAATAAAGCTTCCCATGGTGATATTCATAGGCAAATTCAGGAACTACAATCTCCATTTACTATGGCAAATAATTTTAGGACTTATCCAAAGTCCCACTTATTTATATGTATGCTAGTGTGCAAATCAAATGATGAAATCATCAAACTTATGTAGGATCAAAGAAAAAGTCATGTAGCATCAGTCAAGATACATGTAATTAATTTAAGTTTAGAGACCCATATAGAAGCACTGTGCCTATTTCTCAGTTTGCCCAGCCTCTCTCCATCTCACATATCTTTGCCTGTACCTGCTAGTAGAGTTCTCCATCTTCTAGGTATTCTAAGCTCATACTTCATTTTAGGAACATTCCTTAAAATTTGTACAGATAGGGCCATGCCTATCTGGCAAACACAAGGTCCTGAGTTCAATTTCCCAATACCGGGGGGAAAAAAACACTTAAAATTTGTACAAATACTTCATAAATGTCTGCCCTTCAGTCTGACTATTTCACTTGCCAAAATTTTTATAGCTTTTATATTGTGTTTGCCAAGCTGGGCATGGTGGCACACACCTATAATCCCACCACTCAGGAGGATCCCCTTGAGTTCTAGGCCAGCCTGGGTTACATAGTGAATTCAAGGCCAGCTTGAACTACGTAGTGAGACTGTCTCCAAAAAAAAATAAAATAAATGGTGTTTGCCAGATGTTTGTGAATAGCATAGGGAAAATATGTGAGAAAAACCAAATTGCAAAATTGCATAATGTTTTACTTATAATTCTTTTTACAGCAACGCCATTTGCTGATATTCATTTATATAACAGTGGCTTACAGGGCCGGGGATTTGGCTCAGTGGCTCCACGCCTGCCTGGCAAGGGCAAGTTCCTGAGTTCAGTCCCCAGTACTGCAAAAACAAAAAACAACAGCAATAACAGTGGCTTACATAGAGTGGACATGCAATAAATGGTTATTGAATTAATAAAGGAATGCCTGTCTGTGTTCCTTTATTTAAATTTTAAATTTAGAATGTTTTGGGCTGGGGATCTAGCTCAGTGATTCTGGCGCCTGCTGCACAAGTGAAAGGTTCCGAGTTTGTTCCCCGGTAGCAAAAAAAAAAAAATAGTAGTAGAATTTTTTTTTAATGATAAAATCCCAACCCTGTCTCAGAAAACCAAAAAATTCAATAAATGAGTAAATGAATAATACTACTAATGAAAAGATTATGTAAGGTGCAAATTTCCAGTGATGACTGTCATTATATTGTATACCTAAAATGTACCAATAAAATTAATTTTTTAAAGAATAATAATAATAAAAAGACCACCTTCTTTCCTTACAGGAACTTTGTATTAAAGCATCACGTGTTCTTAGTCCGAAATTGGGAGAAGATTCGTCAGAAACAGGAGGAAGTAAAGCACACCAGTGATAATATTCACTCATCATCATTGTATACCCGTTGGAATGGCATCTGCCGAGATGATGGGAATATTAAATCAGGTAAGGCTTGGGAAATGTTCCTATTAAAATTTTTTTTTTTTTTTGGTACCGGGGATCGAACTCGGGTCCTTGCGCTTGTGCAGCAGGTGGTGAAACCACTGAGCTAAATCCCCAGCCCTGTTCCTATTAAATTTTAATAAAATTGTAGCACTTGGGAAACTGAAGCAGGTGGATCACCGAGGCCAGCCTGGGCTATATAGTGAGTTCAGTGCCAGCTGGAATACATAGCAAGACCTTGTCTCCAAAAAATAAATAAATTTCCATAAAATTGTCCCCAAGGTGATTAATACTTTCAAGCAGTCTATTGAAAGGTTCCTTTTAGTCTAAAGCAAAATATTTAAGGATACTATCTACGCACATTAATTAGTAATAACCTAACCTAACCATCCCAGTTCTTCAACTTCCTGTTCTTACTCTAGGGAATAGGGAGAAATCTTTTATTATCCTCCTGTACATCACCTGCATTCTGAAATAGGTACAAGGATGAGACAGTGAGCTGTCCGTGTTCTTTCCTATTTGGGAAATAACTTGCAGACAGATTAAACAGTGATAGCAAATGCACTATGGGGAAAAATATATCACCATAAATTTGAGGACTTCTTTCCCCACATTCAGATCAGCCTTTTTCTTTCTTTTCTTTTTTTCTGAGACAGAGTCTCATTATGTAGTTCAGGCTGATCTTGAACTCACTATGTAGCCCAGGCCTTGAACTCATGGCAGTCCTCCTGCCTCAGCCTCCTGAGTGCTGAGGTTACAGGAGTGCACCACCACGCCCGGCATTTTCTAACCTTCATGAGTGAGTAATATACCAGTATTTCTGAGATCAACTACTAGTACCCAGAACAGACTGGAAGAAGAGAAACTGGCATAGCCTGCACTGCAAAGCGAGACCCTGTCTCAAAAAAACAGAACAAAATAAATACATAAATAATAAACCTTGGGCCTTCACACTGAGCTACATCCAAGGCTCCCCCCCCCCCACAAGGTTTCACTAAATTTCCTGAGCTAGGCTCATACTTGCAACCCCCTGCCTCAGTGTCGCAGAGTGTGGGATTACAGACATGCACCACCATGCCTGTCTAGACCGACTCATTTTGAAGCCTGAACATACAGCTACAACACTATGGCATTTGCCTACTAAGTTAATGTCCCTTTTGCAGCATTTGTGCCTCCAGTAATACCAGTGGTTCAACTTTTCTTAAGCAGAAGAGAAAACTCTGTGCCCACTAATTCTACTTCATTATTTCAAAGAAGATAAAACAAGTAACAAGAATTTATTGGGAAAGAAAAAGTCATATAGAACTCATTTCCTGATATTAATTTTCACCTTATCCTTTCAGATGTCTTCATGACCCAGTTCTCTGCCCTGCAGACAGCTCGATCGGTTCGAACAAGACGGTTGGCAGCTGCAGAGGAGAACATTGAAGTAGCTCGGGCAGCACGCCTAGCCCAGATCTTCAAAGAGATCTGTGATGGTATCATCTCTTACAAAGGTAACCGTAGCCACTCTTAAGTTCATCCATACCTTTTTTTTTTTTCTTTTGGTGCTGGGTATCGAACTCAGGTCCTTGGGCTTGTGCAGCAGGTGGCGAAACCACTGAGCTAAATCCCCAGACCCATCCATACCTTTTTAAAAAGCATATCATTTATCCTGTCCTGAGACATACAAGACCAAGAACAAGTGACATTTTGGGATTAGGAATTTAGGAAGTTTATTTTGTCAGAGAGTCTAGAATTAGAGGACAGATTATTTTCTCCAGGGATTTGAATGCAGTCTTGAGCATGCTAAACATATTCTGTACCTCTGAGCTGCAACTCCAGTTGGGAGGGTGATTTTTAACTCTTAAGGTCCTGCATGTCAATTATTTGTGTTAATTATAATTTTACTACAGTTCAGTGTGTACTTAGAAATCATAGCTGGGTTGCCCATGGTGGTAGACACCTGTCTAGCACTGAGGAAGCTGAGGCAAGAGGCCAAAGCCTCTTGTTCAAGGCCAGCCTGGGCTACATAGTGGGTTCAAGGCCAGCCTGAATGACACAGGAAGACCTCATCTTGAGGAGAAAAAAAAAGAGGTGAGCATGGTGGCTTGTGTCTGTAATCCCACCACTCAGGAGACTGAAGCAAGAGGATTGCCATGGGATACCTAGTGAATTCAAGGTCAGCCTGAACTACAGAGAGAGACCCTGTCTGAAGGAAGGAATCAAAGAATCTTAGCTAGACATGGTGGCACACACCTGTTAACCCTAGCATTCTGGGAGGCTAAAGGATCCCCACCACTCCAAGCCCAGCTTGGGTACCACAGTGACTTAACAAAACCAGGTCTCAAAATTTTTTAAAAAAGTCTGGGGGCTGGGGATGTAGCTCAGTGGCCCCACACCTGCCTGCCAAGTACAAAGTCCTCGGTTCAATCCCCAGTACCTACCCCCCCCCCCACCTCAAAAAAAAAGTTCTGGGGATTTAGCTTATTGAGGAGGTCCTGGATTCAAATCTCCAATACCACAACCAAAAAAAAAAAAAATCACAAATTTTTTAGCTAGAGGATAGCTAGCCTCTTCCTATATCTATAGGATGCAGGTCTCTGCCTTCAATAATTTCCCTGAAAAATAGTGAATTACTAATTTAAGAATAAATATTATGAATATATTATCAGTAGTTTTTAGCCTTGCTTGATTGACAGTTCTTTGAGAATCTAATAAAAACTATGGATCTCTTACTGGGGAAAAAAAAGAACATATAGCATGCGAGAGGTGTTGGGTTCAAACCCTAGCACCGTAAAAACAAACAAATAAAAACAACCATTGAAATTTACCAATACTGGGCTTGGTGATACATATCTGTAATGCTAGCACTGGGGAGGCTGAGGCAGGAGGGTCACCATCATGGAGACCTTGTCTGAAAAAAAATAAAAGGGCAGTCTTCTTTCTTAATAAAGAAAAGAAAAGAAAATTACCCTTTACTTTAGAAGAGTTTTCATGCAAACACCTCTCCTCCAGCTTTTTCTCTTCCAAGACACATTCGTTGGAGGTAGGAGAGGGAAAGGGAGAGTGGTGGTTGTTGTTGTTTGGGAAGGATGGGTAATTTGATAATATGAGTGACTTGTTTTCTTTTTTAGTTTTTTGAGAGAGGGTCATGCTAAGTTGGCCAGGTTGCTATTCTCCTGCCTCAGCCTCCCAAATAGCTGGGATAACAGGCATGTGTTACCTATATGAGTAACTCTTTGTGACCAATAAATTTGAGTATATTTAAAATGAGGTTTTGACAAATAATGGTGGCTTTTGGCTGTCAACTTTAATGTGTTTTTATTTCCTAAATTCTGAGAAATTTGGTTCTTTTACTTTCTCTATCTCTATCTTTGGTATTTTGGGTGGTGGTGGTGTTTGGTACCGGGGATTGAACTCAGGACCTTGCGCTTGCGAGGTGGACACTGTGCCACTGCGCTAAATCTCCAGTCCGGTTGGTTTTTGAGACTAGCTAATCAAAGGGCATAGAAAAGAGAGATCAGACTGTCCAAAGGTATAAAGTTTTATTGCACCTATTCCATTTATACTCCCCCCAAAAATCACACATTGCGTTCTAAAGTAGCCCCCTGTGAACCATCTTGAACCTGCAATAGATGTACCTGCCATGCCACTGTGTTCTGAGAATGGACCACAGGCATGCTCTCTCTCTGTGTCTCTCTCTCTCCCTAGTAAAATTGCCAGAAAGTAAGGAAGCAGCTAAGAAATAACCCTTCTGCATAATTGTTTGTGCCATATAGAATAACTGTGTAGGAAAACGAGTTCAAGAAATAGTCACAGGCTTAATTACTCATTATCTGGAACTTAATCAAATCCAAACCAACAAAGTAGCATTAGTTATGGGCTAACAAGAAGAACTGGAAAGCATTCTTCGGATGAGATGAACTTTTTGTTGTTACGAGACCATTTGAGTAGAAATTGGCCATCAGCCATCCAGCTGTCTCAGTAAGTTTCCATCCCTCTCTTCATAGGAAGTTCTCAACCAGGTCTGGTGGCACATGCCTGTAATCCCAGCATTGGGGAGGCTGAGGCAGGGGGATCACTGTGAGTTCAAGGCCAGCCTGGGCCACGTAGTGAGTTAAGGGCACCCTGAACTACATAGTGAGATCCTGTCTCAAGAGAAAAAAATTTAGAATTAGCTAGGCACAGTGATGCACACATGTACTCCTAGGGGAGGCGAGGCAAGGAGGATCACTGGAAGTCAAGCCCAGCCTGAACTATGTAGTGAGACCCTATCTCAAAAAATAGACAGGGCTGGGGATTTAGCTCAGTGGCACCACGCCTGCCTGTGCAAGCGCAAGATTCTGAGTTCAATCCTTGGTACCAGAAGTAAAATAAAAACACCCAAGGATTTAGCTCAGTGGCACTGTGCCTGCCACACAAGCACAAAGTCCCGAGTTTGATCCCTGGTACCAAAAAATAAATAAATAAATAACAACAACAACAAATAGTATTATTTTCTAACTTTTCATTTGGGGGATTCTGCTTTTTTTAGTTAGAAGATGTTTGTAGGCTAGGGGTATAGGTCAGGTGAAGAGTGCTTTTCTAGCATGCATAAGGCACTGAGTTTTAATCCCTAATAATACAAAAAAATTTAAAATAAAAAGACAGACATGGTGGCACATATCTGTAGTCCTAGCTGCTCAGCAGGCTGAAGTGGGAGGATTGAGCCTATGAATTGAAGACCAGCCTGGGCCCTCGTCTCAAACCAAAAATAAAAACTAAAAAATAAGGAGATGTGCTTACCCTTCTTGTACCTTACTCTTTCTACTAAACCTTGCATTGTTTTGCAGATTCTTCCCGACAAACACTGGCAGCTCCACTTTTGAACCTCCCCTCAAAGAAAAAGTAGGTTCACATTTGTGGTAATCATCTGAGTTTTTAAAAAGTACTAAGTGAACCAGATTGACGACCTGGCTTTTTTTCCCCCTAGGAACGCTGACTATTATGAGAAGATCTCTGACCCTCTAGATCTGATCACCATAGAAAAGCAGATTCTCATTGGTTATTATAAGACAGTGGAAGCTTTTGATGCTGACATGCTCAAGGTCTTTCGGAATGCTGAGGTATAATTCACTGGCTTCAAGCACAGGTTTAAGAAGTTTGTTCTAAATAGAACTATTCTAGAAATTTAAGATTTTTACTCTCAAGGGCCAGGGATGTAGCTCAGTGACTCTGCACCTGCCTTGCAAGTGCAAGGTCTTGAGTTTGATTCCCAGTACCCAAAAAAGGGGTGGGTGGGTATTTTTACCCTCAATCATCTTCCATGTTTCTGGTTAGGAAAACCAGTCATTTTTATGGAATATTCTTGGTGTATGGATTATAATGTGCTGAGTACCATAGAGTCCTATATAATAAAGACATTCTAGAATGGAAGATTAAATCATTCCTCCAGAACAACAATTTTTGTAAAATTGTAACTTGGCCCTGAACTTTTATATTTATGTTATATAGTCATTTTACTATATTTGAGGCAGATCTGTAGTTTTTTCTCTCAAGAAAATAAGTACGTATGAAATACACAAAAAAATGTGTAGGTAAATAGTTAGAAAATACATCTGGAAGGGAATTATACTGATAAATTGTAGAAGAGGTGAATCCAGTTAGAGACACCATGGCCTTGAAATGATTTAAAGGACAGGATAGAATATTGTATAGTGCATAGAAAGAAAATTATTCAGTAAATTTAAAGAGAGTGTTTGGAGGACAGAAGAGGCTACTAGATAAAAGATGAGTAGAAGTTGAAAGACAAGGGGTGAGCATTTAGCTCAGTGGTTCCGCTGCCTGCCTTGCACGCACAAGGTCCCGAATTCAGTCCCCAATACCAAAAAAAAAAAAACAAGAGGTTGAAAGACAAAGCGAGAGAATACCAGACAAGTGAGAATTAGAGCATTCTTTTTTTTTTCCGGTACGGGGGATTGAAGAGCATTCTTGAATTACAGCATTCTTTCTACTGAAACTCACCTTTCACATTCATTCACCATCTAAGTCTGTCCCAAACATCTACAAGACAAAGCCACATAGAGAACCTTTACGATACATGAGATAGTAATTCCTATTCAGTGATCACTTTATATTTGATCTTGGTGACAATAAAGCCTTTGCCTGGAACTGAATAATACAGCAATAGAGAAAATGGGAAAATACATGCAGATAGAAATTTTAATTTATTGTAGTTCAGTTTAAGTTGTTACCACCAGCTTGTCTACCTTTTTTTTTTTTTTTGGTATGCTTGTCTACATTTGATGTTATAAAAAATCTGTTGGGCTGGGGATTTAGCTCAGTGGTTTCACTGCCTCCTTGCAAGCACAAGGACCTGAGTTCGATCCCCAGTACCAAAAAAAAAAAAAAAAAAAATCTGTTACCCAAAGTGGGAATGTATAAATCATGCTACCTATTCAGGTGTATTTTTAAATTAAAACCAAACAAAAAAAAAATAAAACCAAACATAAATTTTTCTTCTGCTTTCTTTAGAAGTACTACGGGCGTAAATCCCCAATTGGAAGAGGTGTTTGCCGCCTACGTAAGGCCTATTACAATGCCCGGCATGAGGCATCAGCCCAGATTGACGAGATTGTGGGAGAAACAGCAAGTGAAGCGGACAGCAGTGAAACCTCAGTCTCTGAGAAAGAGAACGGGCATGAGAAGGACGATGACATTATCCGCTGTATCTGTGGCCTCTACAAGGATGAAGGCCTCATGATCCAGTGTGACAAATGCATGGTGAGGGCTAGGAGGTGAAATGCAAGCCTAGTGACCTTATTCAAAGAAGCAGCCATACCTCTCTTGGCTTGACAGGGTTTTTATGAACTGGAACTTAGCTTTGGCATCTGTTAACCCTCACCATTGAACCTACTCTTTCCTCTTTTATATCTCTCATTTACTCTTTCCTGTTTTTTGCTACCTCTCATTTTTTTTTTTTTTTTTTTGGTACCGGGGATCGAACTTGGGTCATTGGGCTTGTGCAGCAGCCGGCGACCACTGAGCTAAATCCCCAGCCCTACTTCCCATTCTTTATAATTATAATTATTAGCACATATGGAATATACAGAATATTAAGTTTCACTGTGACATTTTCATACATAATATAATTTATTTCAATCGTATCTACCTCCCTGTTTCCTCTCGTCCCAACCCCTCCTCTGTCCCCTTTCCCTTTCCAGAATAGTTTCCCTTCCACTTTTTTGTTTTGCTTTGGTTTTTTTGAGACAAGGTCTCACTGTCTGCTTCAGGCTGCACTGAACTCACCATGTAGTGCTGGTTGGCCTCAATCTCACAGCAGTCCTCCTGCCTCAGCCCAAAGTCCTGGGATTACAGGCATACACCACCACACCAGGCCTGTTTTTTAGTACATATTTATAGTACATAATGATTACATTCAATGTGGGGAATTATTACATGTACCTAACATACCTCATTTCTTTTCTTTTTCCTTTCTCTTCACCCTCCCCTTTTCTATATTTATATCATCTTTTTTTTTCCCCCTAGACTCCACATATGAAGAAAACTACCTCCCATTCTTTCTACCACTTTTCACTGTACTCATCTCATAATACAGATCAAGGAAGATAGTATTTAGAGTAATGCTTTACCTTGAAAAGCATTAGAGATAATATAATCTCTATAGTATGGGTACTGATAAATTGTAATACATAAATCCATGTAAGACTGCCGATGGAGGAATCAAGGCCTAGATTTGAGCCCTGTTCTCCTCTTTAATACACATGAACTCCTTACATTTTGTGTAAAGTGGAGCTATGAATAACACATAGGGTGTTGAGAGGATATTTAAAGAAGGCTAAGTGAAAACATTTTATGATTGTAAAGCCTTTCATAGTGGCTACATCATAAATATGGTTTTTTTTTTTGGTACCAGGGATCGAACTTGGGTCCTTGTGCTTGCGCAGCAGGCGGCGAAACCACTGAGCTAAATCCCCGGCCCATCATAAATATGTTTTTAATAAGTGATAGTTTCGGAGTATATTCATTTGTCTTTTTATTCATCATCTCCCCATTTTATTTACCTATGTTTTGTTTTGTTTTTTGAGATAGGGTCTCACTATGTAGTTCAGGCTAGCCTTAAACTTGCTGTCCATCTGCCTCAGCCCCCCAATAACAGGGAATTCCTATTTTACTTTACCTTGTCTTGTTGCTATTTTTTTTATTCTTAGCTTCTAGGACATTTTTGTTTGTTTGGTTGTTGATTTTGGGGGTTTTTTTTGTTTTTTTAAAATAAGGTCTCACTATGTAGTTCAGGCTGGTCTGGAACTCACTCTGTAGCCCAGGCTGGCCTCAAACTCATGGAGGTCCTCCTGCCTCAGCCTCCCAAGTACTGGGACCACAGTTGTGTGCCAGCATACCAAGCTGCCCCCTAAGATTTACTAAGTAAGTCAAAATTCCCCTATTCTCTCCTCAATTTTGCCTTTTCTATAGGTGTGGCAGCACTGTGATTGTATGGGTGTGAACTCAGATGTGGAGCACTATCTTTGTGAGCAGTGTGACCCCAGGCCTGTGGACAGGGTAAGGTATCCCCTGAGAAAACTCTGGTCTGTAAGTAGAAGATATAGCACATGGTATCTTTTCCACCCTACTGCTACTACACAGAATTTCCTTTAAGTTGTTCAACCCTGTGGGCCTGTTTCTTAAGTTTTATATCGAGGGCAGTGATTCTACCCGTCCTTTCCTCAGGCATATGATCAAAGGGAATATGAAAATACTTAGAAATCTGAAGAAGGAATGGTATTATATAAAACTAAGGTTTTTAGCTCGTTATGGTGGCACGTGCCTATAATCCGAGCACTCAAGAGGCTGAGGCAGGAGGATCACTATGATTTAGAGGTCAACCTGGGCTACATATTAAGTTCAAGGTCAGCCTGAACTGCATAGTGAGACCTATCTCAAAACAATAAAATAAAATAAGTTTTTTTATAAATACTGTCAGTTGTCCATATGAGGAGTAGCTTATAAAATACAGAACTTGGTACTGTAAATAGCGCTTATATTAGGCAGTGTTAAGAGAAAAGTGTACTGGACTCAGAATCAGCAAAGGTTCATCTTTGGCCTAGTCTACAGTACATAAGGTCTCATAACCTGCCCAAGTTACTACATGGGTTGTTGTCTTGGTGCTGCCATGTTTACTGTGTGATCTTGGGCACATCTCTCTAAAAGAAGAGATTTAGGCAGGTTTTGTGCAGATAGTGGAGGGGTTGGGGATTGAATGCAGGACCTGGCACATGCTAGGCAAGTATTCTACCACTGAGCTAAAAATTCCCAGCCCAGTGTTTCTTTTTTTTTCTTTTTTTTTTTTTAATGAAATGACATTTTATTACTTTACTATTACCACAGTATCAGAGTGTATTTTCTCCAATGGCAAAAGAGGCACAAGATAAAATTTCTCCAGTTCTTCCAAGAACCTCAATATCATCTATCTTTTGGAGGATTCAGTTTCATATGACATCTGTGATGCAGCACATGAGGGTACCAACGGTGCTTGGTCATGAAGAACATTTTACTAAGTTGTTCTATCATGGGTCCTTGCTCAAGGCATTCACTTTTTTCTTCTAATCTGATTTTCAGCACTTGATCATGTGTTTCTTCAGTATTATGGACAGGATCTGGTTGAGGGATGAATCTTGTGTGTTCATATGGAATGTCCACAGAAGGGTGGTAGCATAGTATTGTCCTGCCATCAGATGTCAAAGCAAGCTCTACTTTGCAGTTATAGTCATCTGGAAGAGATGAATACGTAGATTTACAACAAACACAAGATAAAGCTCCATTTTGGATTGGAAATAAATGCTTCAAGATAGCTCTCTTTGATATCGCCCATTTTACTGCTGCTGCCGCTGCCATGATATATCAAAAAGCTTATCAGGTGGTATGAAAAGAGATGAGGGAGAAACCACCTTTAAAATCTGCTTCTAGGCACACCGATTTTTATTCCTGGACAGTTACGGTTGCACCGCCCAGCTCAGTGTTTCTTAACAGTGCTGTTGCTGTCCTTTTTTGGTAGACAGCTCTTTGTTGTACAAGATGCATTTCAGAAAGTTTGGCTTCCCTGGCCCTTGAACTCTGAATACCGGTGTATTCACCCCCAGTCATTACAGTAATCAAAGCTGACTTAACACATCGTTGGGTGTCTCCTAGGTAACACAGAGCAACCACACAGTCATTCTCCCTAAAATATTGATTGAGATGCTCAGACTGCTAGCTTTGTCCTCTAATTCCACTTTTCCAAATTTAATAACTCCAGTTGCTTTTGTCTTTTATCTGTGGGGTATTGAAATGACTTAATGGTGGGCCTGAGGGTTGGGGATTTGGCTCTTCTTTTGACTGGAGATCAGCAGGCTTGGTGCATCGATTCCAGCCCTCACCCATGGCTTTTTGCCCTACCAGGAGGTACCCATGATCCCACGGCCCCACTATGCCCAGCCCGGCTGTGTCTACTTCATCTGCTTGCTTCGAGACGACCTGCTGCTTCGTCAAGGTGTGTACACAGATTCTAACCAACCCCACCTGTCAGAACTGACCTTTGTCAGCTACAGTGGCACACACCTGTAATATCAACACTCAGAAACCTGAGGCAGGAGGATCACAAGTTCAAAGCCAGCATGGGCCACATAGTGAGCTCAAAGTCTAACCTGGACATGATAGCAAGACCCTGTCTCAAAAAAAAAGTAATAATTATAATCTGACCTTCAGTGCTATCAGTAAAACTCATAAATCTAAAAACAAAACAAAATAATAATAATATGAACTGGGAGGAAGTATCTGCTATTCATGTAGTAGTTACTGTCCCATGTGGCCTTTTTTTTTTTGGTACCAGGGATTGAACTCGGGACCTTGAGCTTGTGAGACAGGCAGCGGAACCACTGAGCTAAATCCCGGGCCCTCCATATGGCCTTTACTAGCAATAGAATATAGATTCGTACACTTTATGCTTACATAGTATCATGCCTCTACCATATAATACAGTGGACCCTTGATTTAGGATCTCAATGCATTCTCGAGGGTTTGTTGTAACTGAAGATGGTCAGGTAAGGCTCAGGCTCCTTCCTCTGCACAGCCTTTAGAGTCTCTCTCCTGTACACAGGCAGATCTCAGTGTCTTTAGAGAGACACTGGCCCAGGATTTCTCAGTTAACCCCACACAGGAAAAGATGTTGTTGGCCCAGGGATTTAGCTCAGTGGTGCTGTGCCTGCCTCACAAGCACAAGGTCCTGAGTTGGATCCCCAGTACCGCAAAAACAAAAACAAAGGATCTGGAAAGAAATAAAAGAGATTATGTAGTTAGTAAGCCATCACTCCGGTTGGTGGAAGCCTGACTGTGGAGAAGGGACTGGAAAGGATGTTGTAATGTTCATTCCAGAACTCGTTAAGGGTTAAATCTGTATCTGAGACCATCTGGAAACACAAGCGGCCAGCATTGGAGTTGTAACTTAAGACTTTGGTCATAAATTAAAACTAAAATTCTGGCCGGGCATGATGGCGCATGCCTGTAATCCCAGCACTCTGGAGACGGAGGCAGGAGGATTGCCACAAGTTCAAGGCCAGCCTGGACTACATAGTGAGTTGAAGCCCAGTCTGAGCTACATAGCAAGACCCTGTCTCCAAAAAAAAAAATAAATAAAATTTCAGTCATAACCCAAATTGTTCATATGTCAGGCTGGTTTTAAATTGAGGGTTCACTGTTCTAATCTGTACAGAGAGAGGTTTGTAAAGCTAACTTTAGGTCTGGCATTGTGGTGCGTGTTTGTAATCCCAGCACTAGAGAGGCTGAGGCAGGAAGATCACAGCAAGTTCAAGGTCAGCCTGGACTACAAAGTGAGACCCTATCTCAAAAAAAAAAAGACCTAACTTTAAAACTAAGAAAATGCCGGGCGTGGCGGCACATGCCTGTAATCCCAGCACTCCGGAGGCTGAGGCAGGAGGTTCGCTGCAAGTTTGGGGCCAGCCTGAGCTACATAGCTACATAGTAAGTTCAAGGCCAGCCTGAACTACATAGTGAGACCCTGTCTCAAAAAAAAAACTAAGACACTCAAGTCCAAAAGATGGAAGACCTCTCTCGTGTCATTCTTATAGTCTAAAATTGATTATCATCACTGTTACACTGTTTTATCTCTGCATCTATGTATTATTTTAGATGAGTCAGTCGTTTCTTTGTAGACCCTGGGTCAGAGAAATGGAAATTATTTTAACCCTCTCTTTTGGTCTGTGCCTTCCTAGGTGACTGTGTGTATCTGATGAGGGACAGTCGGCGCACCCCCGATGGCCACCCTGTCCGGCAGTCCTATCGACTGTTATCTCACATTAACCGAGATAAACTTGACATCTTCCGCATCGAGAAGCTTTGGAAGAATGAAAAGTATGTGCTGTATTCTTTTCATTTTCTTCCAGCTGTACCCCACCAGCAGGGCCGAAGTATTCACTAGATCCTGCTACTCAACTAAATCTATCCCTTCTTTTTTTTCCTTCTATTTAGAGAGGAAAGGTTTGCCTTTGGTCACCATTATTTCCGTCCCCATGAAACCCACCACTCTCCATCCCGTCGGTTCTATCACAATGAGCTCTTTCGGGTGCCGCTCTATGAGATCATTCCCTTGGAGGCTGTAGTGGGGACCTGCTGTGTGCTGGACCTCTATACTTATTGCAAAGGTAAATGATTTCAGCTGCGTAAGAACCAACTGCATAGCCCCTGTTCTCTGATCTATAGTTAATCACCTCATTCTTGTTGTCTCTGTCTAATGAAAGATTGAGTGCTAGCTGTGAAACTTCAGAGAAAAATACTCCATTTTCTCTTTGTTTTATCTAGTGCTTGGTACCCAGTAAATGTTCATTCCTACTATTTTTTTTTTAATTTAGAGGTTTGATCCCCGGTACCAAAAAGAAAAAAAATTTAGAGGGCTGGGGATGTAGCTCAGTGGTGCTGCACCTGCCTGACTAGTGCAAGGTCCTGAGTTCAAACCCCAGTAACAGAAAATAAATAAATAAATTTAGTTTTAAAAATAATTTTTTTGGTACCAAATATCGAACTCAGGACCTTGCGCTTGTGAGGCAGGCACAGCAGCACTGAGCTAAATCCCCAGCCCAAAAGTTTTCAAATATTGTGTGCTAATTGTAAACTCTGGCTTCAACACATTTTACCTGTGTGACCTTAGGGGGTTCTTTCTTTCTTTCTTTCTTCCTTCCTTCCTTCCTTCATTCCTTTCTTCGTTTCTTTCTTCCCTTTTTTTTTTTGAGAGAGGGTCTCATTATGTAGTTCAGTCTGGCTTTGAACTCTGTGTAGCCCAGGCTGGCCTCAGATTCACAGCAGTCTTTCTACTTCAGCCTCCTGAGTGCTGGGCTTACAGGCATAAAAGTGTTTTCTTACAGAAGATAGTGTTAATATTTATTTTAAAGAACATGCTTGTAATCCTAGCATTCTGGGAGTCTGAGCCAGGAGGATCGCAAATTCATGCCCTGCCTGTGCAGTTTAGGGACTTAGCAGGAGCCGGTCTCAGAAAATGAGAAGGGGAAGGATGTTGCTTCCTGTGAAGCCTCGGGGTTCATTGATCAGCACAAGGGAGTGGGGTATGGTAAAGATTACATACTCCATAAAAGTACTTGCTCAGTTTATGACTTACAATAAAAGTTTGATTATAGTTTATTGTCTTCATTAGCAGAGTTCAGTTACAAAGCAAGGTAGTCAAAATATTCCACTCCAAACAAAGCTTTTGTATGTAGGGAGAGGAGGAGGCTTGAAGGGGGAATGGGATAAAATAAACTTTAAAAAAATTTTCTACTCCAAAACTGACAAACTGCTTGCAGCTCTGTAACACTGATGACACCTCTTCCTCCTATTTAAAAGTGTTTCTGCCTGGGCATGGTAGCACATGCCTTTAGTTCCAGCACTTGGGAGGCTGAGGCAGGAAGATCACCCCGAGTGTGAGGCCAGCCTGGGCTACATAGTGAGTTCAAGACCAGCCTGAACTACTTGACAAGACCTGTCTCAAAAGAAAAAGAAAAATGTTTGTGTCCAAGATGAGCATGGTGAGCACATGAAATCCCAGCACTTGGGAGGCTGAGGCAGGAAGATTTTGAGTTCAGGACCAGCCTGGGCTACATAATGTCTCACCAAAACAACAAGTGTTCCTTCCCTCATATTTATATCTCCTCTTTTTTCTCATGACTCCACCCAAAATCTGTTTTCCCTTCAAAATATTTACTCAAGAATCTCTGCAACACTCAATCTGTATTTCTGGTTTCCTTCTATCCTATATTACTCCATTTTGCGCTTATATTTTGTCTCTTTTTTGGAAACTGGTGTCTTGAGAATTACTCTTTCTTTTCCAAATACCAAATGCTTAGCTGTACAGCCATTCCAGGTAGCTACAGTGTTTTCCTCTTGTGGGTCTAGCTGCTCTCCCACAGGTCTGTGCTGGCCTCTGGGCAGCTAAGGGAAATCGAAGGGGAAGTTGGATTCTTTAACAGTGTTTGGACTCACAGGGAGACCCAAAGGAGTAAAGGAACAAGATGTGTACATCTGTGATTATCGGCTGGACAAGTCAGCACACCTGTTTTACAAGATCCATCGGAACCGCTATCCTGTCTGCACCAAACCCTATGCCTTTGATCACTTCCCTAAGAAGCTCACTCCTAAGAGAGATTTCTCAGTAAGTCACCTTCCTAGCACTAATGTCATCAGGGCTGTCTGGTTCATGCATGGGAATCTCAGAATCTTCAAGTGGCTCTCTACTTCTTCACTCTGTTTCCTTCTCAGACTGGAAATCTCCATCTCTCTTTGGGATAATTGAGCAGCATAAATCCATTTCCTTACAAGGAAAAACACTTCCTAACATATATCTCAAGAAATTGCTAATTATAGTGTTACTCTATTGGTATTCCTTTTTTTTTCTGCCACTCTAATCCTTACTGTTGACCCCCATATCTTTAGCTTTTTGTTTGGGGTCCAGATGCCTCACTCACACAAGGCAAGTACACTACCGTCATATTCCTGCCTTTAAGAAGTAGAAAGAATGGCAAGAACCCTGAAAATCTTTTGTGAAAAAAGATCTTTGCCACAGGGCACAGTGGTACACTCAGGCCGAGCCAGGAGTATCACCACAAACTCCAGGCTAACCTGGGCTAGTAGTAAGTTCAAGGGCAGCCTGGACTACATAGCGAGACCCTGTCTCAAAAAAACAAACAAGGGGCTGGGGATGTAGCTCAGTGGTTCCGCCACTTGCCTCGCAAGTACAAGGTCCCCAGTTCTATCCCCAGTACCCAAAAAAACCCCAAACAAACAAGTATATAAGATGTTCATTAAATAAAATTTGAAAAGGGAAAAAATTATATATTAACCCATTACCTAGAAAGTACTTGTTATTAACATATTTTCAGTCTCTTTTCTGAATATATTTTCTTTCAAATTGTTGAGGACATATGCTAGTGATTTTCATTCATCATTATGTAAATATTTTGGTCATCCATTGATCTGTTTGTTGCAATAAAGCTACACCTGACAGAGTCCTCAGTTTTGAGATTTATCAGCTTAAAAGCCGGAAGAAGTGATTTTTGGCTCATGGTTTCAGGGGTGTCAGTCCATGTTCTCTGCCCCACTGCTTGGGCCTGTGGTGGTCCAGTACTTCATGGTGGAGATCACTTGGGAGAGGAGGCTGCTCATCTCATGCAGTCAGGAAGCAAAGGGAAAGGAAAAGATGCACATCCCAGTGGATGCTTCAAGCTGGTTGTGGTGGTGCACACCTGTAATCCCAGCACTCTGAAGGCTGAGGCAGGAGAATCACCTGAATTTGATCTCAGCTTGGGCTACATAGTCAGTTCAAGGCCAGCCGAACTACAGGGAGACCCTGTCTCCAAAAAAATTCCTCTTAAAGGGTACTCCCTGCTGATACGACTCTTTTCCATTGGACCCCACCTCCTATAGACTGGGGACCAAGCCCTAAAAAAATAGGCTTTTGGGAGACATTTCCAAACTGTAGCAGTTGATCTGTCAAAATTCATAGCTGTCACCCTGGAATGCTTAAGACTAGTCTACAAAGCAAACCTATATATCCCTATTCTTTTGTTTTGTTTCTAGAGACAGGGTCTCACTCTGTATTCCAGGTTGGCCTTGAACTTACTATATAGCCCAGGCTGGCCTCAAGCTCATGGCAATCCTCCTGCCTCAGCCTCCCGAGTGTTGGGATTAACAGGTGTGTGCCACCATACTCAGCTATACAATGCTATTCTTCCATTAATTTTGGGGGGGAGGGGTTCCCCAGTCTTTTTTTCTTCTGTGCCTACCATCAGCTCTGTATCGCTCATCCAGACTTCTTTGGTCTTCTTTGCTCAATCAGTAGCTTGTTAGTTAGCTTTCAAACCCTAATCTTACCTATTTGAAAGGTAGGTAGGCCAGGGAAAGTGGTGCATGCCTGTAGTCCCAGCACTCAGGAGGCTGAGGCAGGAGGATTGCCATGACCTTGAGGCCAGCCTGGGCTACATAGTAAGTTCAAGGCCAACCTGGAATACAGAGTGAGATCCTGTCTCAAAAAAAAAAAAAACTGCAAAGATAGGCTAGGGCAAAGAAAATTATGAGCTTGTCTCTTCTATCACTGCTATCATTCAGGGATTACAAAATTGCTAAAAACTATTGTGGCCTACAAATCGCTATAAGTCTTGAAATCTGACCTTAAAACACAGTCATCCAGCTGAACATGGTGGTGCACGCCATGCATTCTGGGAATCTGAGACAAGAGACTTGCAGGTTCAAGCCCAGCCTGGGCAATTTAGTAACTTGGTGAGACTCAAAAAATGAAAAAAAAAGACTGAGGATGTAGTGTATTGCAGAGGCCCTGGGTTCATTCAAAAACTCAGTTGGGGGCCAGAGATGTAGCTCAGTGGCACCGAACCTGCCTCACAAGCACAAGGTCATGAATTCGATGCCAGGTACCAAAAAAGAAACAACTCAGCCTTACCCTGAGTGGCCCCAGATCAGATCTAGCTTTGCTAGCCTCCGCCAGACACTTACCTCTTCCTTTTCTTCCCTGCAGCCTCACTATGTTCCAGACAACTACAAGAGGAATGGAGGGAGGTGAGTCCCAGGCAGAACCGAGGGACCCTACGGGCCTGGCCCAGAGTATGGCTGGGCCTGAGAACAAACCCTGTCCACCCAGCCCCTCACCCAGGACCCGGCTCCCTGCAGAGGCCCGGTGGGGTGACGGCTCTAACACAAGAACCTGACGTCTTCCCGTCATGCAGTCTTAGCTGGACAGGGCTGGATTGGTGGGAGGCAGACAGAAGGGAAAAAGATTTGCAACAGAATTCCAGGTAGACCCAAAAAAGTCTTTTTTAGATGTCTACAAGTTTTCCTGTTACCTCAAGGTTTTTGTTGTTTTGAGGCAAGGCGTTGCTATGTAGTCCAGGCTGGCCTCGAACAACAGTGATCAACAGTGATCCTCCTGCCTCAGCCTCCCAGCCATGCGCCACCATGCCCGGCTAAGATGTGTCAGGTTAAGATGCAGTCAGGAGTGCAGTGTGGGCTCATAATTTTTGTGTTTTGTTCTTGCAGTAGTGACACTCAAACCCAGAGGCACTATACCACTGGGCCACATGCCCAGCCCCTTTCCATCCTTTTTTTTGGGGGGGAATGGTTGTGAGTTGCCCAGGCTGGGTTTGACCTTGGGATCCACTGCAGTGCCTGGCTGTATAGATTTTACTGTTGCTTGCCTGTACCCAGATGTGTAGTTCTCGTTTCTACAGGAGAAGGGTATTCCTGGAGAAACTGCACAGAAGCGTCCTCGTCGGTTTCCTTATCCTTTTGAGTGGGCATAACACCTGCTTTCCCACAGCAGAAGCTCCCATTGGGGAGGAATCCTAGACAATAGATGTGAAAGGGGATTCAGAAAATGAAACTCCATGTCAAGGCCTGTGTGAGCCAGTTACGGTGACACACCGATAGTCCCAGCACTGGGAGGCAGAGGGAGGAGGATCTCAAATTCAAGCCCAGCCAGAGGGATCTAGGAGACCTTTTTTCAAATTTAAAAAAAAAAAGGGCTAGGGATTTAGCTCAGTGGTTCCGCCGCCTGCCTCGCAAACACAAGGATCCAAGTTCAATCCCAGTACCAAAAAAAAAGTCAAATCAAATTTTTAAAAAAATTAATACAAGTTTCTTTAAGTGGAGTGAGTTGGGGATGTAGCTCAGCACCCCTGGGTGCCATCTCCAGAACCACACACACAGCAGTGAGGCATGGGCATGTGTCACACCCTGTAATCCCAACACTTGGGAGGCTGAAGCAGAAACATCCTCACGAGTTAGAGGCCAGCTTACATAGTGAGTTCAAGGTCAGCCTGAACTATATAGTGAGACCTTGTCTGAAAAAAACCAAAGGAGGGGCTGGGGATGTAGATTAGTGGCACGGAACCTGCCTGGCAAGCACGAGGTCCTGAGTTTGATCCTCAGTACAAAAAAAGAGCCAGACATGGTGATACACACATTCAGAAGGGTGAGGCAGGAGGCTCATGGGTTCAAACCGCCCTGGAGTATATAGCAAGACACTCTCAAAAAGCAGCAGCTGCTGTTACTTAGCACTGTGGGTAGCCTATTGGTATCACCAGCTGGTGCCACACTTTTCTCTATGAAGCAGGCGGAGCCACCTAAGCAGTTTTACCAGCCCTGGTATATTTTATGGATTTCTATCTCATTTTTGCCTCAGATCCATGAGAAAAAGAGAAATATTTAATTTTGTGAATAGAAATTAAATTTTAGGGCTGGGGATTTAGCTCAGTGGTTCCGCCACCTGCCTTGCAGCTGCAAGGTCTCGAGATTGGTCCCCTGTACCAAAAAAAAAAAAAAAGGTAGTGACTTATTCAAATAATAATAAAGTGAAAACCAGTCAAGTTTCTTACATTGAGTGGAGGCACTAACAGAATCTAAGCCACCCTTTACCCTCCTCTCCTCCCCAAATGTCTTCTTGGGTTTTGTCCTAAACGCACGTGCCCTTTTGGCAGATCATCTTGGAAGTCTGAGCGCTCAAAGCCACCCCTGAAAGACCTGGGCCAGGAGGACGATGCTCTGCCCCTGATTGAAGAGGTGCTGGCCAGTCAGGAGCAAGCAGCCAGTGAGATGCCAAGCCTGGAGGAGCCCGAGCGGGAGGGCACGCCTGCTGAGGTCGGCGAGGGTGAGAAGAAACTAGAGGAAAGTGCTCAGGATCCCCAGCCAGCCTGTACCCCTGAGGAACGACGGCATAGCCAGCGGGAACGACTCAACCAGATCTTGCTCAATCTCCTTGAAAAAATCCCTGGGAAAAACGGTAAGAAAAATCAGGCTCATATGTAGGGTTGAAGACAAGCGAGAAATAGGTTGAGAGATAACGAAAAAGATTGCTGACAGTCAAACCCAGGGCTTCACCACTGAACCCTCAGACCCCAGAAAGACTTTTTCTCCCCGGGACAACTTTTAATTACTGGTCCAGCATGGAAAATGTGCTAAGAAAGGAAACAGAGCAGTTGTCACATGCCTGCCTTTGGTTGAATCTTCACAGGCTGGCAGGGGAGACGACCTCCTTCCGTGCAGGGCTGGGGGGAGCCTGAATTGCTTCTCAGTCCAAAAGGGACTCAGTGAATTCCTGTGTCCCTTGAAGCTCAGTCTGGTGTAAGGAGTGGCAGAGTGATACTTGATGAAACTTCTTGGTTCTGTTTTCAGCCATCGATGTTACTTACTTGCTGGAAGAAGGATCAGGCAGGAAACTGCGCAGACGTACTTTGTTCATCCCAGAAAGCGGCTTTCGGAAGTGACCCTCAAAGAATGAGAACCTCGAGCATCTGGGATCCAGTGGAGCCAGTCAGTCCTGCCTCCTGCTCTCTGGATGTAGGCTGGGGCAGGAAGGTCCACCCAGGCAATGGGAATGGGGCCATGTTGTTATTAGGTACTCAGAGCAAGTGGAGAGGCAGAGGAAGATCCCTTTGATCTGTCTGAGGCGGCTCAAGTTTAATTAATTTCCTCTCCATTGCTTCACCCTAAGGCTTAATGCAGAGAAGAGGGAGGACCACACTGGGGATGACCAGAACCTGTTGGTACTTTACAAAACTTCCTTTCCCCACAGCTTGGGTTTTTCTGGATCATCCTCTGATCCCACAGCACGGCTAAGATGCTGCTTCCTGTACCCAGGTATAACTCAGCATCCGAAGGGAAAGGCCAAGGTCCCCAGCCCTCCCCTGTCCTCTGTTGGCTCTAAGAGCTGCCCAGACCTAGGACACAGATGGTGGCTAGGGCTCTTCCCAGTTCCTTGGCTGGGTAAGTCCCTCTCCTTTCGTGCCCGGCCAGGTCCAAAGTAAAACAGGAGCTGACACTCAAAGGACTTGTCGCGGCTGCCCTCCCTACCTCTGCTCCCCAGAACAGAATCAGGCCTGGGAAGGCCCCCCGTGGGCTCAGAAGGTCGGTCCTCATCATTGTTTTTGTTGTACTTTCATCACCTGCGGAGTATGGTTTTGTTTGTTTCCCTGAGGAAGCCAGGCCCCGCAGCACAGCGCCGCCCTGATGCACCGTGGCTCCTGTGTGTCTGCTGCGCTGTGCCAGTGAAGACCCACTCCAGACCGGTCATGTTAGCCACACTACACTGCTCTCTTCCTCCCACAGGCCACCACAGACTGCTCGGCAGCATTCACCGCCCGAGTATTTGTCGTGAGTGTAGATTTATCAGTTGAAAACACTACACTGTTTTCTTAATTGTACAGTTTTGATGTCCATCTCTCTGAGAGCCAGGGTGCTCTCTCTCACTCCCAGCCCCTCTCCCTCTGCCCTCCTGAATGACTTCCTCATCAGGAGCTATGTCCAGGGTGTCTCCTCCTGCCCATGCTCTTGGCCAGAAGCCAGGGCTCTACTGTCTCTTTACAAATAAAATTTAAAAAGCTTTGCTTTGTTGTCTTCTCAGACATACATATGCATCTACGTTTTAAATGTTCTTACAAGAGAGAGCGTTTTTAAATGTGCCAAGTTGTGTGTGTGTGTGCATATATATATATATATATATATATATATATATATATATATATATATATGCATTTGCTGTGTGATTGGTAAGCAATACAATAGTAACATGTCCCCATTACTTTTTTCTAATATCGGACCAATGCTGTCCTAATTGTACATTTCCCCTTATGATGACGACACTCTGACTCGTTTAGGTAGAAACAGTGACCGCCTTCCATTCCATTGACTTTTTTCTTTTTCTCCTTTCTGTGTCATTCTTGAGGAAAAAACAGATGGGATGCCATAGGTCCCCTTGAGCAGAGAAAAAGCGAAATAAATATTTTATTAAAAAAGAGAATTAAGAAAATAGTTTGGAGTATTTTCTTACTGTAGAGAAGCACTGTACATTACTAAGAGACCTGGGTATAAGATACGTGTGGGGCTGGAAAAATCGCATGTCCAAGCCCGTTTGAGTGGTTTCTTTTGTTTTACATTGCCGGGCTGGGTGGGAGGGAGTGGGACTAGGGGCATTTTGGGGGTCTCCTTTTAGTCAAAAGCAAGAAAATGACAAGAAAGAGATTAAAACCCAATGTTTCTTTTAATAGTGTTAAACACTAAAATTTTAAAAAAAAAAGACGAAAAAGAAAAAAAAATTGTAAAATGTGAGAACAGAAGCAAAAGACACTACGCTCTGTCATTTTATCTTTCTTTTGTTGAAAGACTAAAAATGAAATGTTTTTTAGACAATCAAATGTTAGGTAAGTGCAAAAACTTGTTTTTTCTTACTGGTGTAGAAATTAATGCCTTTTTTTATTTTTCAGTTATTTTATAACAACAAAATAAAAAGAACCCCCCATCTGCCAGGTGGGTTTTGGTGTTTGAAATGCGGGGCAAAGCACTACATCACTGCAAATAGTTACAGAGTAGTCTGCATGTCTGTAGGCTGTGTGATTGCGGAAAATATAAATGCTGCTAATATATTTCCTTTTTACAAAAGCATATCTAAATAGATGATTGTTTTGATGTTAATCTTTGTAAATTATGTATTACCAATTTTAACATTGGATGTAATTGCATAAAAAGCTTGCATCTCAATCCTTGAAAGTCTAGTATTAAATGGAAAAAAACTTTTCCTAACTGCGGAGTGGTGAGCTTGCTGTTTTTTTCCTCTTCCCTACCCTTCTCTTTTATCTTCCAGCGTCTTCTCTGTCCTGCTTCCAAGGAGGGCTCTAAAACCACGCCGTGTGCATGCGGGCGCCCACGAGCACCCTCACTGCTGGCTGTGGGTTGCAGCCTTCTCCAGCTCTGGGGTCTGTTCACTTGGGCCCAGGCAGCACACCAGTCACCTCACTGCGCGGCCAGCTGTTCTCAGACATGCCTTGATGCCCTGCACATCGTCCTTTGCACACACACATACATTACCTAACCTAATGCTCACGAACAACCACTGAAGCTGGCAATAACTTGAGGCCACATTTTTTAGGCAGCTGTGTACTGGGACATTTCTGTTAGAAGCAGTTTCCTTATATTCATTTATTAATCCTCACAACACCCTTTTCCGGTAAGTACTGAAACCCAGCTTTATAAAGGAAATGAAACCACAGAGGGCTTCAGTTACTTGTCCCAGATCACACAGCTGGTTAATCTTACAGTAGCCCTCTGAGCTTACTATTCCCATTTTGTAGAAGTGAAACTGAAGCCTGGAAGGTTAAGTAACTTGCCAAAGATCATCTTGTGTTGGAGCCAAGACCCCAGTCTGTGTGCTCATACAGCAAAGTTCCAGAAATAACCAAGTGACACTACTAATTAATAAACCCACTCCTGCCAATAACTGAAAGGACAAAATTTTGTCCCAGACATGGGTCAGGCACTTAGATAAGGAGATTAGGTAGAATACAGGACAATGGACTGCAAAAGTTCTGTCTCCTACAACTTCACTCAGATCAAGGCACCCAGTGCTGCCTTGGCCATAAAAATGATGCATTAGAGTTAAATTTTCTTAAGTTTATCTTTCTCTTTTTTTTTTGTTTGGTTGGTTGGTTGGGGGTTTTGGGGATTTTTTTTGGTACTGGGGATCAAATTCAAGACCTTGTACTTGTGAGGCAGGCACAGTGCCAGAGCTAAATCCCCGGCCCGGTTGGTTTATTGAGACAGGATTCATTGTGTAGCCCAAGCTGGTCTCAAACTCATGGCATTCCTCCTGCCTCTGTCTCCTAAGTGCGGGGACTATAGGTGTGTGCCACCACACCTGGCAGCTGTTTTTATTTTTTTGTACAGATTGAACTCAGCCTTCCCAGTGAGCTTTTTTTTTCTTTTTAATTCTTTGAGATGTGGTCTTGCTAAATTTCCCAGGTCAGGCTCAAAGTTGCCATGCTCCTGCCTCAGCCTCCCAGAGTGTGAGGATTACAGGCATCCCTGGTTTGCTTTTTTGTTGTTTGTAGCTATTCTGCACTTAGATATATGATGATAATGTTACAAAACTAAATTTTCTATTTGGCCTATTTCATGTTCTGCAAGGAGGCCCCCCTGCTGTTACTATGTAGGCCATGTCACATTAGTGATGCCCTGACAGTTTGCTGGGACTCTTCATACTTTAGATCACCCACTCTAAAACCAAGCACATGGGAACACGAGTTGGAACCAAGTTGCATTATGAGAAATGCAAGCTATTATTACTGTTTCTGAAACCTGAGATGCCATGGGCCCCTAAGACGGCTCTGCAGATCTGGAGAAGTACTGTTTGTAGTATCTAAGTAACAGCAGTCTTCTGTATGGGTGGGGGAAGCACAGTCCTAGCTTGGGATTGTAACTCAGGGTCTTTGCACTGAGTTATGTGCCTAGTTTTGGGTTTGTTTTGTTTTGGGTTTTTTTTGGTACCGGGGATCAAACTTGGGGCCTTGCGCTTGCAGAGCAGATGGCGGAACCACTGAGCTAAATCCCCGGCCCTGTTTTGTTTTTTTTGACAGGCTCTTGCTTTGTAATTCCGGCTGGCCTTGAACTCAGAGTTCCTTCTGCCTCAGCCTCCGAGTGCTGGGATTACAAGCATGCGCCATCACGCCTGGCTCATCATCTAACTTTAAACATGAAAATATAACTTCATTTGTTGCTGCCAGGAAGATTACTCTGACTTCAAGGCCAGTCTGAAATACATAACGAGACCCTGTCAAAAATATATATATATGTATATATATTTGTGGTAATAACTTATGATTGAAGGAGCTTCATAAACTCAAGAACCCAAATCTTGTAACAGGATTCCCAGAGGCCCTCAGGATTCAGAATGAGAAACATTAATGTAGAGAGTTCTAACACACTGGCAGGTCAGAGGTTGAAGGAGCCAGTGAGTAACACGAACTGGCCGTGGGGAAGGGGACAAAGGCAGGCCAGCCTTGCTCCTGAGGCTTACAGAGCGCCGGCACCCGCTCCTGTTACTGCCCTGTTGCCATCAGCTTCCTTCCCAAACTGAAGAGACTTCAGGGTACCCTGTTTCATCTCAGAGCGCAGTTTCCCTCTAACTTTCCAGCTGCCTGGTTATCTATCATAGGGCTTTCTATTTTAGCTTTTTGATTCCTATCTAAACAACCCAGGAGGGATTCCCAGCCCCATCCTTGGCCTCTGGAATGCTTTAGCTCTTCTCATGTCCAAAGGCTGAAAGGAAACTCAACTCCTAAAAAGTAATAGACATCAAGTCATTTTGCTTTTTCTTAATGTTACATTGCCACAGAGTAGCAGCATTAAATAGAGGAAAATGGTGTGTGGAGGTGGGGCTGGCCTAGCAAGCAGGATCCTAGGCCCCTCATAAAGTGGCACTTCTTTTTGTAATATTATTCCTTCCCTTCACCTAGAAAGCATAATTTTAAGGTCTAAATCTTCCATCTTTTTTTGTGTGTGTGTGTACCAGGATCAAACTCAGGACCTTGCACTTGCGAGACAAGCGGTAAAACCACTGAGCTAAATCCCCAGTCCTCCATCATTTTTACTCAAGCTTGTGTTCTATCAGTGTAACAAAAACAAACCTCAGAATAGAGAAGCACTTGCCTAAGTGTGGTGGTGCACACCTGTAATCCCAGCACTTGGGAGGTCGAGACAGGAGCATCACAGAGTTCAAGACCAGCCTGGGCTACATGGTGAGCCCCATCTCAAAAAACCAAAGGAGGGCCAGGGATGTAGCTCAGTGGCACCACACTTGCCTCGAAAGCATAAGGTCCTGAGTTTGATCCCCGGTACCAAAACAAAAAACAAAAAAAAAATGAGAACAGAGAGAAGCACCTGTGAGCGCTCAGGCACAAAGCAGGGCCACTTACCCACCCTTCAGGGGACCCTGAGAGCTGCACGTGAGCCTGAGTGGTGTCACACGCCCGCCATCCTAGCACTCCTGGGGGCCGAGGAAGGAGGATTGGAGCCCGGCCTGGGCAACTTACTGATTTAGCAAGACTCCACCTCAAAATTTAAAAGGGGGTGCGGGTGGAGATGCAGCCCAGTGTGAAGGCCTCGGATTGAGACACAGTGCTGGAAACAAGATGACCGACCACCTGCACTAGGCAGGACACCTCGGGCTTGGGCCCCATACCAGTACCTGCCAGCAGCCTGTCCTGAAGCCGCAGTGACACATATTCGACTCCTGTGCTTTATTGGGACAGACGAGGAAACACCATACCACAGGCTCACCCCCGGACGCCCAGGTTTGAGCGGCCGGCAGGAGTACAGAGGGAGTGCAGGTGGGGTCAGAGACCAGGGCCCGGTGGAGTGGAGTGGGCAGGGCACTCGGGGCGGACTTCGGGAGAGGGACGGGGCTGCACGGAGGGCTCCTTCCTACACGCTGGGGGAGCAGGTTTCACCTTACAGATGGGCATGGGGGGAAGAAGTAAAATTTATTTTAAATAGCAGAAATGGATGTGTCATTGTGCAGGCGGCAAAAATGCTGCTGGGACCGTGCCCGTGCCGGGACACCAGGAGGGATGGGGGCGGCTAGAGCACGAGGGAGGTGTACCCCACGGGCACCAGCCCCTCCGCGCCGTCGCGTCCGCAGCGGAGCCAGTCCTCGCCCATGGTGCCCACGACGCGCAGCACCTCCCCGCGCTGGAAGCTCAGCTGGTCGGGTCCCGCAGCAGTGTGGTCACACAGAGCCCGAACCGCCCTGGGGGTTAGAGGGAGATGCTGGGGTGAAGGGGCGGCCCCGCCATCCCGCAGGCTGGGGCTGGAGGGGCTCGGAATCTATCCACCATCGCCTCTCCAGCGCCTGGCCCAGTCTGCAGCTGCTACTTGACGTGGTGAACGACCTCCTACTCCCCACCAGGCCAGCTCCCGTCCCTGGCGGAGGGAAACAGCTCCCTTTCAACTCAGTTGCTCCTGGCAAAAATGCGGCATCTTGGGCGGGGGATTTAGCTCAGTGGTTTCGCCGCCTGCTGCGCAAGCGCAAGGACCGGAGTTCAATCCCGGTACCAAAAAAAAAAAAAAAAAAGCGGCATCTCCATCCTCACATCCAGTGTCACCAAAGCTCGTCTGGAGTCCGCACACCCTAGTGCTCTGTCACCGTCAGTTCAATATCCTAGTTCGTGCCTCTCTCCTCTGCCTCTGGACCAGGGTCCATAATCTGCGAATTTCCCTGCGTCTTTCTCCCTGCGTCTCTTCTCGGCACTGCTCTCCACATAACAGTCAGAGATCTCGGCAAAACACAGCCAGCACATCACTGCCAGGCTCACGGGCCTTCAAAGGCTCCTCAGCTGCCCACAGACCCCTCCGACACTTGGCCACCAGTGCCTCCTGCGCCTCCTGCCAGCAGCACAGTCCCATGCCATCACCGAGCCTCCCGCAAGCCGCCAAGCCTGGGACATGGCCTTTCCTGGGCTATGAATTTGTATCTGCACCACACCACAAGCTCCTTGGAAGCACAGACTCTGATACGCTGACCTGCATCCCCTCCTGGCATTAACATGTGGCACCAGGAAACACCTGAAAACATCGCTGGATGAATGGAAAATCAAGAACTCCGTTTAGTAAAAGCACAAATCTGAAAATTCCGCTGCAAAGACACACAATTCCTCTGTACACACACCTACACTGTGCCAGGTGCTTTTATGAAATTACGTTTTGTCCTCGGAGCAACCGTAACAAAGATATTACCCTACTTTTACAGAGAAACAAACTAAGGCTCAAAGAAATGAGTGCCACACCAGTAATCCATAGAAAAAGCAAATAGCAACATAAACTACTCCGATTTTAAAGCCCGGCACCCCCTCCCGCCCACTCTGAGCACCAGCGCATGGAGCCACACAGTGCCTAGGCCTCACCTGTGGGCCTGAGCCGCGCCGGGTGCTGAGGCCTCAAGCTCCTTGGGAGAAGGCGTCTCGTGGGGCGGGACCCGCTTCACCAGAGCCAACACACTCACCGCCGGGGGGAGCCAGCTGGATGGCCTCCTGCAGGGAAGAACGGTCACGGGGCTCACCCAGGAAGCCAGGCTTCCAGGGAGCCAGGCCGAGGTCCTGACCAGCTCCCAGTGGTCAGGAGCTGGCACTGCTCAGGGCAGTGGCAGCTGTGGGTGATCAGGAAGACGACGACCAATGTCTTAAAATATGGAAAGTCACATGGGACCTGTGCGACCAGCAGGGTTTGTCCTGGCTTGGAGACCCAGGCAGCTCCTGCTGGGCAACCCCAGAGCAGGCACCAGCAAGCTTTTGTTTTCCTTTTGCTCAGGGCTGTTAAAAGACACGGCCAACCTCTTACCTAAAGGGTCATGAGTCACTAGAGTTTCAAATGAGGCCTCTAGGGGTTCTGAGGGGGGTCGGGGGTCCCGGAGCGGACAAGACTCTCCGATACCTGGACTTCTGGCCTCCGCTCTCATTCTCTGTGGGGCCCCCGGGCACGCCAAATAGTCTCCCCAGCCACGCGCCTCTGCCTGGGGCTGCTTCCTCTGCGGCCAGGGGTCTTTCCTGCGCACTCTCAGCTGCAGTTCCGTGACGCCTGGGTCCCCACCGGAGAAGAGGGAAACCCTCGGAACCCCCAGAGGCATAGACCTGGGAGGCCTGGCTCAGCTGCTCCCACCAGCTGCCTGATGTAGGACTCGAAGGGGCAGAAGGGGCAGGAGCGGCCCCCCGGAGACTCTGGGCCAGGCGGCCCCCCCAGTGCAGCACAGCCTGCACAGTCTGCTGCAGGGCCGGAGGGGGGACCTGAGGGGCAGGAGCCTGCGGCGGGCCCAGGGGCAGGTGGTGGTGGTGCTCAAAGAGCAGGTCCAGATGGAAGGTGAGCACCGACAAGGGCTGCAGCAGAAGCAGCAGCTCTGTGGACAGGGATGGGCAGCCGCCCCAAGCCAGGGAGAAGAATCCGGTGGGCAGGTACAGGACAGACAGCAGGCCTGGGAGAGAGGCCACGTCACCACCCGCCCTGAGCCAGACCCACAGGAGATACAGCCCTGCCCCTGTGGATCCGAGCTTCAGAGCCAGGGCGGGAACAGGAGAGAGACAGTGAGAGCAAGGACAGCGGGGCTGGGAGCCTCCTGTGGGGACCCACAGGCTGAATGGAAGCCAGGGAGCAGGCCAGAGGAGCAGCACGGGTGGCCACCCTGGAGCCCAGAGCCCCAACAGGAAGACTGCTAACAGGAAGCAGAGGGCCGGGCAACAAGGCTTCAATCTTTCTTCCCATGGGAGAAAGAGTAGTAAATCAGAGATCTGGATTCATATTGTGGCGTCTATGGGAGCCAGCAAGAAAGATCCCTTGCCCTCGCCCTCCGTCTCCTCCCAGCCCAGCTTCTGACCTGCATCTTCCTGGAGACTGGAAAACCACAGCTCCAGCTGCTTGGTGCTGAGAAGGGAGGGAAGGCAAGTTGGCGGAGTGGAGCTGCAGGGCCCACTGCTGCGTCCGCACCGCACCGCGCCGCGCCGCATCGGCCACTCACTTGAGGAGGCCCAGGATGAAGGCATGGAAGCGGCTGCGGCTGCTACTCAGAGGGGCCAGGCGGCTGACCTGGCTGTACAGGGATCCCAGGGCCCGCGTGCTGCACCCTGCAGAGGGCGGGCCGGGTCGGTCGGAGGCGCGCTCAGCCAGGCCCCGCCCTGCTTGCCGCGCCCCCCCCCCCCCCCGCTCACCTGGCTTCACAGAAGCCTCCACCACGCTCCAGGGGCTGCTCCTGCGCTGCCCGGCGATGAGATCCTTCCGGAAAGGCTTCAGCCCGTCAGCCACCAGGGCGTGGAGGGCCGGGCAGAGGGTGCTCAGCACCAGGTGCCCCACGTCCGGGCTCAGCCGGCTGTCTCCCAGCTGGGCCTGCGGCGCGCGAGGCAGTGGGTCGAGACCCACCCGGCCACCGCCCACCAAAGCTGCAGCGTCCCCGGTGCTGCACCCAGCACCCTCCCTCCCCCACCCTTACCTTCTGGACCAAGTTGCGGGCAGCCCCGAAGTGCGAGATGATTTTGTCCACCGAGGCGCTGACAGCTATCAGGAGGCCTGGGGGTCAGGAAGGGAAGACTCAGCTGGGTGGGTCTCCGGGCAGGTGCACCGAGGGCGCGCGGGGGGGGGGGGGGCTGGTTCCCGCCGTCAGGCCCTCGGGGCCCAGGGCCGCCTCCTTGAGAGGCCGATCGCCCGCCGGAGGCCGAGGCCGGGGGTCAGCTCCACCGACCTTTCTTCTGCTCCTGCAGTTGCCCAGCTCCACCCTGGGCTTCTGCCATCCACAGGCGCTGGGCCCCGGGGACGCCGGCGAATGACCAGGAACTGCGCACTGGGTGAGGGGAGAAGGACGCGGCGACCTTAGACCTTAACGAGGCTGGAGGCTGCCGAGGACGCCGGTGCCTCTCAGGGGCTGCCCCAGGGCCCTGCGGAACGCGCGAGCGCCGCCTGCCGGCAGGGAAGGCTACCGGGAGCCCCTCCGGCGCGCTGGGTCCTGGAGGCGGGAAGAGGCCGGGCGGCGGGCGAGGGGCACGTGAGAGCCGGGGCCAATGGGCAGACAGACGGGCGGGCCAGGGAGGAGGGCCGAGGGCCCCGGGCGCCGGAAAAGGGAGCCGGGTCCCGCCAAGGAGCCAGCGGAGGGCGCCCCCTGCTGGAGCCGCCGGGGCGCCAGGGCGCCAGGGCTGCACCTCCAGTCCGCAGCGAGGCGGTCCGCGGGCAGGAGTGAGCGGGTCCCTAACCACGGCTTGGCCGCGGAAGCCCGCGTTTCCTGGTCCGGAGCAGGCCGGGAGAGAGACGGGCGCCAGCAAGGGCCAGCGGACTCCCCGCCCTGAAGAGCCGCAGGGCATCGGCCCGGGCTAAAAGGGGGGACCCAGCCGTGCCCCTCGGAGGTACGGACAGCGCCTGGCGAGGCGGCGGGAGGCCCGCTCCGTCTTACGTAGCCTGGGCGCGGGTGGCGGGATCCGGGTCCGGTGCGGGGCCTTCAGCGGGCGCGGCGGCCGAGGCGGCGGGGGGGCCGCGGCGGGGAAGGCGCTATTCCTGGGGAAGAGCGGGGACAGCAGCAGCGCCAGCTCGGGGCTGTCCAGGCAGGGCAGGGCGCCCCGGGCGGGGGGCGCGTACGCGCCCACCGGGGACAGGCGCGCCGGAAGCAGCTGCTCCAAGGGGGGGCTCGGCTCCTCCAGCGGCCACCCGGCCCGAGGCGCCCCGGGCGGGGACCCAGCTGCGCCCGCGCCCCCGCCCTCCAACAGGGGGCGCCCGTCGGCCGAGAACCGGAGAACCCGGGGCCCCGGGAGCGGGAGGGGACCGGCTGCAGGCGGGGATTGGCAGGGCCAGGCACAGGGGGAGGAGGACAGCGGGACGCGCAGCCAGGCGAGGAGGAGCGGGAGAAAGAGGGAGCAGAGAGTTAGTGCCCAGCCTGAGCCGCGCCCAGTCCCCTTTCCCAGCGCCCCGGCGGAGGGGCGGGAACTGGGCAGCGCGGCAGGCCAAGCGAGGCCGCCCTCCTCCGCCTCCTCGGCGGCCCTTACCCTCGCGGCCGGCTCGCGGGCCGGGCTGCTCCGCCTCCTGCGCTCCCGGGACCTCCTCGCCCGCCGCGGGGCTCGCTGCGCTGGCCTCCTCCGGCTGCCCCTCGGCGATGGGCTGCAGCCCCGGCCGGTTCTTCTTCCTCCGCGGAGGGACGGGCGGCGGCGGAGGGCGGGGCGGGACCAGGGCCCAGCCGGCCGGGGGGTCCCGGGGCGGGACCGCCGGGGGCGGGGCGCGGCTGCGGGACCGGAGCTCCTTGAAGGTGGTGACCTCGCGCGGGGGCACGGAGGAGCCGCTCAGCGAGCCGCCGGGGGGCAGCTCCGAGTCGGGCGAGAACACGATGAGCCAGTCGCTGCGGTCTTTCTTGGCCTGCGGCACGAGGGGCAGCCCCGGGCCCCGCTTGCGCTTCTGGGCCAGCTCGTGGAAGGACGTTACGGTCCGGTGGGGCGCCGGCTCCTCGACCACGTCACTCCTCCGGCCCCCGGCCGCTTTCCCCGCGTCCGTTTTCGAGCCAGAATCGGCTGTTCCTGTGTTGCTGTTCCAACCATGGCATTCTCCAGGTTCCGTTTTCCAGCCCGAGTCAGTATTTCCGCTGATTTTCCAACCACAGTTATTGTTCTCTGTGATTTTCCACGCAGCTTCAGTTTTCTCTGTATCAATTTTCCAAATGGGGTTAATTTTCCAACTAGGCTCTGTTCTCCCGGCACCGATCTTCCCATCCTCCTCCTCGGAGAGCTCGGAGGCGGGGAGGTCCTGCTCCCCTCCATCGTCCTCCTCCTCCAGGCCCGGCGAGGGGAGGCCCTGGCCGGCGGTCAGGGCGTTGCAGTTCGAGTCGAGGCCAGGCCCGGGTGGGGAGGAAGCTCCGGAGCAGGAATCGGGGGAGCAGCAGAAGCTGTCTGGGGAGCAGGTGCCCGGGACCGCCAAGGCCAGTGGGAAGCCCTGCTCCAAGGGGACGACGCTGGGCTGGTAGTGGGCATCCTCCTCGCCAGGCCGGTGCCGGGAGTAGACGGAGACGGGGGACTCATCGGGGCTGAGGTCAGAGCAGGAGCTGAGCGAGGATGAGCAGCCGGGGTCGGAGGGCGAGGCCACGCCGTGCTCCTCCTGCGTCGGGCCCGGCTGATTCTGCGTCGGCCCGTGCTCCTGGCAGCACCGGCAGGGCACTGCGGGGCTGTTGGAGTTGGCGTCCACCAAGGTCCCGCCGCAGGGGCCGCTGCTCTCCTTGCCCCCGGTGTCGCCCGGGGGAGGGGACGCGCTCAAAGGCCCCTCCCGCAGCTCGGGGCGGCGGGACAGGTGCAGGCCCAGGGAGACGTGCTGGAGGTGGATGTGGTTGAGGTTGCAGAGTAACGCCCGCTGAGGGGACAGCATGGTGCCTGCCGCGACCCGGTGGCCTCTGGAGAACCAGCAGGACTGGGCCTCTCGCATCCACCCACCTGGCCACGCAGATGCAGACCTGGAAGACAAGAGTGGAGAAGCCAGCCAGTGAGGGCGAGGGCCGCAGGAAGGACAGCGAGGTGACTGATAGGCGGCAGGCGCAGGCCTAGAAAGGCGCTGGCTGCTTGGGAGTATAACTGAGATGCAGATCCCCCTCGACTGGCCACTAATTTCCACTGCGGTGTTTGCAGGTGCAGCCGGATGCAAATCCCCGGGAACGCAGAAGGGAGGGCAGAGAATGCGGCTGCGCTCTGGCTCTCCGCAGGGGTTCGGAGCTTGGAAAAGGAGGGGCCCAAGGGACCCCGATCCTTTCCGCATCCATCCGGCCCTGGCCTCCAGCCCACCCGGCGTTCCTGGGGAAGCCGCAGAGACCCCGCCCCGGTGCCCTGAAATGAAGCAGTAGAGGTGAATGCGGGAACGGGGCGGGGCGGAGCAGAGGGGCGGACAGCGCGGCCTCCGTGGGCTCTAGCCCGCAGCGCTCGCACTGGGTGCCCTCACCCCTGGCTCAGCCGCCGGTCCGTTCTCCGCCGGTCTCCATCATCAGCCACCGCCCATCCTTTCCCTAGCGCTTTCCCGGCTTCCCTGCCGCGCCCAGAGCACCCGCGGGCCGCGCTGTCCTCACCGGGTCCTCCTGAGCCGCTCGGGGGCCTAGGGCGGCTGTTGGCTCCCGGGTCCCCAACAGCGGGGTCCAGAGCGGAGGGGGGGGGCGCCGGGAAGAGCCGCTGGCCGCGCAGCCGCACCCCTTGGCCTGCGGGCGGGGCGGACTCGGGGCCTGACGTCACGATCCGTGGCTGCCCAGGCCCCGCCCGTAGCTTCCCCGCCGGTCGGAGGCACGAGGCGGCCACGGCCTGATTCCGGCATGAGCGAGGCAGACACAGGCACGAGGGGTTCGCGGTACTTTATTAAGCGGCCGCCCTCCCGCCCCGTGGTCTCCAGGTCACTTTTTCCGCTTGTAGATCTTGTTCGCTAGCCCCAGGAAGATGGCCGCGGGCAGCGACGCGGCGTGCTGCTGGACGAGGCCCTGGAGGCGGCTGTAGCTGTCCTCCTCGTACCGCAGGAACGCAGCCGGCAGGTCCAGCTCCTCGTACAGCGCCTTCACCCTGGCCACCTTCTCGGCGTCCTTCTGCCCATAATTCTCCTGGAAAGTGGAGAACAATGGACTCGGCTTCCCCGGCGCCTCCAGGCCTTCTGCGCGCGCTCCTCCTCCACCGCCCCAGGGCTCGGGCCCACCGTCCTCAGGCCAGGGGTCCCCTAGGTGGGCAGCACCGGAATTCTGGGCCAGGTCATGGTCTGGGGGAGCTGTTCTGGGTGCTGTTTGGCAGCGCCCTCACCTCTACCCACTAGACACATTTTAGCACAAGCATTCACCAAGTTGTGATGACAAAGTTATGTCGTCTTTGCCAGACGTCGGCCCCAACTGAGAACCTCTGCTCTACCCCCTTTCTCATCCCCGCAGAGACCCCAGGCTGCTCCTGGGCACCTGCAGGATCTGGCGCTGCTCCAGAGTCGCCCGCTGCAGGCACTGAACCACCAGCCAGCTGCATTTGTTGTCCTGGATGTCGGTGCCAATCTTCCCTGTCACACTGGGGTCCCCAAAGAGGTCAAGGAAATCATCCTGGGTGGGGTGGGGGCAGCACAGGAAGGATGAGGGGCTCCAGACAGGCCAAGAGGAGGGCTGCTCCCTGCCCCCTGCCACGCCACTGGGCCTTCCCACCTGGATCTGGAAGAACTCGCCCATCTCCGTCAGGATCCCCCTGGCGCTGCTGTGCTCCTTCTCCCCGTCTATGCCAGCCTGCAGGGAGGGGAGCGGGCACCACAGGGCCTCATGTTCCCGGAGCCTGCAGCGGCCTCGCCCTACTGCAGCGCCCAAGGGTCTCTCCTTCCAGGTGTCCTTGCCGACCCAGATGCAGGAAGCCCGACCAACAGGCCGGCCTCTCCCACTTATCTCAGCTGGGCTTCAGAACGCCCCCATCCGGTGTGGGTTCCAGACTGGCCCATTCTGAGGCCCCTGGGAGCCTCTGTCACCCTGAGCCTTCTTCCTAAGCTTTCTGTCACCTCCAGTGCCTTTCAGGATGGAAAGTAAGTGATGCCACTGACAGCATTTGAATCCAGCCTTCTCCCTCTCAGCCTCTCAGAATTACCTCCTCATTCCTCCCCACACTCATATGCAGGATCTATCGGCTTCTATGTGCCAGGTTCATCTTTACAGTCCTGTGGGGCAGGAATTTGATCCCAGTCTCACAGCTGAGGAGAAAGACTCAGAGCTGGCATGGGTGCACATCTGTAATCCCAGCACTTGGAAGGCTGAGGCAGGAGAATCACTGTGCCTGTGCTATATACAGTGAGTTCAAGGCCAGCCTGAACTACATAGTGAGACCCTGTCTCAAAACACCAAAAATAAAAATAAGCTGAGAGACTTAAGTGGCTTGCCCAAGGTCACACAGCCATTCAGCAGGGCACATGACTGTCCCAGTTATGTACTCTGCCCATGTGGGGCATGGGGGTGAGGAGGCTGACTCACCATGTACATGGCAGCAGCGACAGGCAGGTAGAAGGAGTAGAAAGCTGTCTTGTACTTGACAATAGATTTGTACCTGAGTCGAGGGACCAGATAAAGCCCTCAGAAGGCCGTGCCCACTCTGCACCCTCCTCACCGGCCAGACCCAGGTCCAAGGCTCACCTCTTCTCAGTGTATCTGCTGAGGTCCACCTGGCCCTGGGGGGCTGTGATGAGGTCCAGAGTCTGCCCGACCTCCGTCTGGTAGGAAGTCTAAGGGAGAGGAACACGGCTGTGAGCCAGGCTTCCTCCAGATACAGGAGCACTGACATCTGGGCCTGCATCCCACGCTCCGTCCCAGCCGACAGTGGGCAGTCGGACATTGAGCAGGAGACACGGAAACTGCAGGCCCACGAGCATGTGGGCCCCTCATTACCACATCTTCCCATCCCACAGCTTGGGGAGCCTTCCGCCACTCCTGCATGCTCCCAGCGCCCTCCCTGGTCCACCTTGCCAGGTGATCTGGATGAGCACATCCTGGAGGCCAAGGCCACTGTGGTGACCACTGGGCCCGGGCATCGGCCAGGAGCGCACCTGCAGGAAAAGCTCGAGCAGGTTCAGGTAGTAGGGCTGCTCCCGGCAGTGCAGCCTCAGCAGGCGGTAGATACAGGATTCCAGAAGGAAAGCATCGTTGATGGCATCCAAACCTATGCCTGGCTGTTGGGGCATGGGGAAAACAAGTCATTCATCTCTGGCTTTCGCTCCTACCTGGAAGTATCACCCAGATACCGCCACCAGGCTGTATGCTGTCACCTCCCCACATTACCTTCTGATACCAGCAGGCCCGTCCCCGGCGGGTCAGGGATGAGTCCATGATGTCATCTGCCACCAGGAAGAAAGCTTGCAGCTAGGAAAAGGAAGAGACCCAGGCCCTTTACTGTGCCTTAGATGCACACGGAGCTGGGAAGGATGCCAGCGTGGGGAGGTCCAGGGCTTTAGTGGCGAAGACCTTGTAAAGTGACAAACCTTTTTGGCTCAGACTCCCCATCTACAAGACAGGGCCACAACACTTATTTCCAGGGTAACAGCTGAAACTGATCTCTGACATCTCCTATTTGGGGGAGAGGGAGTTGTACCCAGGCTGGCCTCCAGCTTGAGATCTTCCTGACTCAGCTCCCAAGCTCTACGATTACAGGCATGTGGATCTGATCTGTGAAATCTCTAATCAGCTTGTCCCTGGTCCCAGCGGGATGATAAAACACCTTCACATAAGGTACGATTGGCAAAAACTACAATGAATGCTTAAAAAAGATTATTTCATCAACTGAAGACACTAATAAGCCAGACATGGTGTCACATGCCTGTAATCCCAGCACTCCGGGAGGCTGAGGCACAGGGATTCCAAATTTGAGCCCAATCTAGGCAATTTACCAAGACCCTGTCTTAAAAAATAAAAAAGGGGGGACCAGGGATTTAGCTCAGTGGTGCCGCCACCTGCCTCACAAGCACAAGGTCCCAAGTTGGATCCCCAGGACCAAAAAAAAAAAAACAGCTGGGGTGGGGAGCGCTTAGGACATACTTTAGACCAAAGGCCCAGAGTTCCACTCCTAGGACTACAAGAAAATATGTATTATGAGAACTCAGCACTCCTCTCCTAGTGCAGGCTTTAGGCCAGGCCAACAACCATACCCCTTCAAAGGCCCGGAGCCAGAGAGAGAAGACAAGGAGCTGTGAGGACTGGAGCTGAGTGGAGCCACACAGGAAGCCTGGGTGCCTTGGGGGCCTAAAGGAAGCAGCTCCACTTGGCTTCAGACAGCTCTGCTGTATACACAGACCCAGAGGTTGCAGTTTTCCAACTAATGCCAGAAATCTGGGGGGTTTCTGTTTGGTTTGGTTTTGCAGTACTGGGAATTGAACACAGGGAGTGCGGAGCTACATCTCCAGCCTTTTATTTTTTATTTTCAGACAGGAAGTTATTCAGGCTGGTCTCAAATTTGCAATCCTCCTGCCTCAGCTTCAGGAGTAGCTGGGATTATAGGAGGGTACTGCCAACCCAGTGGTGTGAAACTTAGGGGATTTAGGCTTAAACATTTTCAAAAACTCAGTGGGTGTCCAGTGTTGCTTCTGTTTTAGAATAATCTTTTGGAAGGAACATGACAATTTATAGCTGACCTCTGCCCAAGGAAAACCTTGACACCCCGTTGGCAATTCTATGTTGCTTTTGGCAAAAGAGTAATCAGCCCTTAAGTAATTCACTGCCTGAGTCTGGCTGAAGCACTAGACAGAAACACACCCGCCCGACCCGCCATGGTGCACTCAGGGCCTCTCACCAGCTCCACACACCAGCCCACGGTCAGCACTCGCTGCATGCTCTCAGCATCCTGTTTGCTTGGCTCCACCAGCTCCTTGAATGCTACCAGCACCGTCAAGCCCCGGATGTACTTGCCTCCAATGGCATTGTACTCTAGGACCTGTAGCCAGGGGAGAGGGACAGGGAGCAGTGACTGTGAGTTCTTCTTTCCAACCCCATAAATTCATCTTCCCCAGCCCAACCCCCACCCCCACCCCCACCCCCTGCCCCGAGAACCTTAGGATTGCTTCTCTCTCTACTCTGTCCCCAGCATCCTGCAGCACAGCTGGAAGAGTTGCCAAGGGCCCAGTGCCTAACCATGCCCTCTGCATTCTCTGCCCCAGTAAGTTCAAAGGCTCCTGCAGACTAAATCCTCCAAACCCAGAACTCAGGGAAACACAGCCACAGAAACAGCTGACTCGCTCAAGTCCCTCAGGCTGATTGCACCCCACACACTTCCTCTGCACAATCCATCCATCCCAACTATTTCCTCCTCCCCACAGTTCAACCCATCTGCAGATGAAACGCCTGCCTGCGTTAAAGACAAGGTTCCTCCAGCTGGGCAGAGGAGACCCAGGCTGGGGGGCATCTCCCCTCCTCCAGTGGCTCCTCCCTCTGCTGCCCTGCTGCCATCCAGAGCCAACGCAGAGGGAAGATGTTCTTCCTAGTCCTTATCCAGGTACAGACAAGGCCCCTCCCTTTGCCTTGGTTCCCTTCAGGCAGACGAGAGACCACATTCATAAAAAGAATCTTACTCCATATTTCATGAAAGTAAAAGGGAGAGAAAATAAAAGAACGTAGGTGTTACAGCAGTCCTTCCTGTCCTGGAACAGGGTTTCAACACAGTCCGGTCTCTGGGGAGTCACTCAGCCCCCTGACCTTCCCCCAGCTGTCTGCCATGGGAGCATTGTAAGGTTTCAGGACCCAGAATCAAAGATCGACCAGGTCTGAGGCCTCCACTCCCAGGAAAGCACTCTGAACGGCCCACCTTCTACAGAGCCAAAAGTCAGGGCGATGGGCTGTGTGCATCTACCCGCCCAGGCCCCCCACTCCTGAGGCTCCTGAGTCACCCAGGTGAAAGCCTCATCCACATCCACCACGCCATCCCCCAAAGCCCTCACTGAATCTCACCCACACACAGTGACCAAGTCTCACTTCCTTGAGTCACAAATCCCTCACCTCCTTGAGCCGGGCTAGGACATCTCCAATCTCTGGGTGCTCTGTGTCTTCTTCAGTCAGCACCCTGACAATCTGAGAGAAGTGCTGGATGAAATTCTGCTTTTCTTGAGCATAAACATCCGACTTCTGGTCTCCACTCATCCTGAGAGAGGAGCAAAGTGCTCTGAGAAAAGGAAGAACCAGTGAGAAATCCAGCCAGGGGCTCCCCTCCCCCAGGCCCCTCCCACGCACACTCACCGAGGCTGCTCTGTCCACACTTGGCACCAGCAGCGGGCACCGTGCCAGGCCCCCAGGAGGGAGGGCCTCCGCGGGGAACCCAGCCACCTCTCCCTGGGTCCCCAGCAGGGGGCGGGCAGCAGGAAGACCCCCACAGATCTCAGCAAACGGGACAGGGGCATCGTGGGGGTGGCATAGGGAAGGGGCGCGAGCACTCCCTGCAGGGGCAAGCACCGAAGGCAGATGCGCGGGGACAACACCTGTGTCACCCCCACGCCAAACTTCTGCCTCCGGGCCCAGAATCTCCCGCCCTGTAGTGGCCAATATTTGGGTATAATTACAGCAAAAGCATATGTAGAGGACAAAAAACATGTGGGTGACTGAGATCCGACAGATCTTCACTTAAAATAAGACAGCTAAAACTGAATGCCTTCAAGGCTTCTTTGCACAAGGCGGCGATGGCACACAGCAAGAGAGCACCAGGGACAAGGGGCTGGGGAAGGCCTCAAGTCACCCGTTGTACAGAAGCCAAACTGAGGCTCCGGGAGATAAACAGCCACAAAGCTAGTACCCAGGTCTACCTTGCCGGCAGTGAAGAGGGACACCCAGGCTCTGAGCTACGCCCCGGGGAGCGGACGATAACAAGCTGGAACCCGTGGGTGCTAAGGACACATGGTCTGCAGCACTGGAACGAGCGACCCGGGCCTCACAGGAGAGCGGGGACCGCGCAGGTGAGCTCGGAACCGCTCCGGGCGGAGGGCTCGCAGCAGGAGTTAACTGGGGGACCGGGCAAGTTCCGGGCTTCGTGACAGTACATGGGCAGAGTTAGGAAGTTTCCTGAAGCACAGAGGGGCCAGCCAGTCCGATCCACCGACTCCTAGAAAATCAGGCCCGGCACACAGGCTGGACTCTGCGCCGCACATACTGCCGAAAATAAGGCTAGGTCTGGGACCTCTGCATGTATCCCCAGCGCTCGACAGCTCTCACCTGTTCAGGACGCAGTTCCAGCCTGGTCCAGATTGTTGGCTGGGTAAGACTAAGAAACGCGCTCGGCGCTGGGCCCTCTGGGTCGGGTAGTTCTCGGTTCCCCCTAGGTGGCGGCAGGAATATGGACCATTAGACTACGACTCCCGGCGTTCCCTGGACGGGGGCGGGACGACTCGAACTAGCGCGGCTGGCGCGGCGGAGACCGGCAGCGCTGACTGGCTACTTATCCTCGTGTGAGCATGGGGCCCTGTGACGCACGACCAATGGGAGGGCTGCTCGCCGGGCGACGGGCCGGGAGACGCACGCCTGGGAGGTAGGTGATGTGGGGCTTGAGGCCAAGGGCCGAAAGCGAACGAGGGTGGGAATGTTCAGTCTGTTACCCTGGCTCCTTCTCTTCGCGTACAGCTGATTAGCATGTTAGTACAACCCCAGCAGAACTGACTTTACCACTTATTCTAACTCGGGAAAAGAATGTAAAACCCTGGATGCCCCGCTGACTCTCCTGAAATTGGTTTTCCTCGTCTGTTTAATGAGGGTAGTAAGTAAGATAGCTGGACTGGGCTTCCTCACCATTCATTCACCATGCAAAAGTTATTTGCTGCCGGGTGCAAGCCTGTAATCCCAGCTCTGAGCTGAGGTAAAAGGATCGCCGTTGAGTCCTGTGCAGCCTGGGCTACCGAGTGAGACCACGCGAGCGAGTGTGTGGAGGGAAGGAGACATGTTTAACAAGTGTAAATGATGAAAGAGTAGAGCAGGAAAGGAGGACAAAGGATGGGAGGACCCTACTGTAAAAAGGCGTGATAACAGCTCTGCGTGGTGGTGCAGGCCAGCCTGGGCTACGTGCTGAGAGCCTGTCTCGAAAAACAAAGTGATCCGGGCCCGGGGTTTTAGCTCAGTGGTCCCGCACCTGCCTCGCAAGCTCAAGGTCTTGAGTTCGATCACCAGTTCAGAAAAAAAAAAAAAAGTGATCAGAGAAGGCCTCACTGACAAAATGATATCTGAAAACAAATCAGTGCCCTCTACTAAGGCTGGATTAGGTTCCTTAATTGGAAAACCTCAAGGAGACCATTGGGACTGGATTGAAGGGAAGATAGTAGAGGGGAGGATTGAGAAATTGCAGGGGTCCCCGGGCATCAGGCTTTCACTGTGCAGACAGCATCTGTGGGCACGAGCTCGTGTGTCCGCCGCGTTCTCGGCGCTGCCTGCTTTTCCCAGACCCCTCTCAGGATGTGCTCTGTAGAAGGGAGAGGTGTTCGTGGGAATGGAATCCAAGGCCTCACCCATGCTGGGCAAGCACTCTAGCCCTGAACTCTGTCCCCGGTTCGCCCAGTCTGATTGTCTTTTCTTTTTTTTTGGTACGGGGGATCAAACTCAGGTTCTTGTGCTTGCAGGGCAGGTGGCAGAACCACTGAGCTAAATCCCCGGCCTGTCTGTCTGTCTGTCTTTCTTAAGACAAGTTCTCACTATCTCCCTACGTAGTTCCAGGCTGGTCTTAAACTCACCATGTAGCCCAGGATGGCCCCATATTTGTAATCCTCCTGCCTCAGCCTCCTGAGTCCTGGGATTGCAGTCATGCACCACCATGCCTGATTCTCAAAAATAACTTTTAAAGGGATGGGGCTGAGGATGTAACTTAGAGCAAAGGCCCTGGGCTTGATTCCCCCCCCCCCAAGAAAAAAATTGTTACTGTTTTCTGTTTTCTGGTTTTGTATGTCTGTTCCTTTATATACTGGGGGTTAGACACAGAGCCTTCACACGAGCTACGTCTCCAGTCCTTTTTAATTTTTTTTTTTTTTTTTTTTGAGACAGGGTCTCACTACAGCTGATCTCAAACTTGTGATCCTCCTGCATTAGCCCCCCAGAGAACTGGGATTTCAGGTATGCACCACTATGCCAGACTCAATTTCGGTTTGAGCTGATGAAAAGTTAGGGAAATTGATAGTGATAATGGCTGCACAACATTGTGAATGCACTTAATATCCCTGAACTGCACATCTCCAAGTGATCGGTCTTATCTCTTATGTTGTGCATAGTTTATCACAGTGAGGTAGCTCCCCCAGGCCCATGACAACCCTGCCTCTCTGGCAGTGTCCTCGTGTGTGTGTGTGTGTGTGTGTGTGTGTGTGTGTGTGTGTTCCAGGGATGGATTTCAGGGAGTCCAAGACAAATGGTGAGGACACCGAGTGCTCTCAAGAGGAAGGAAGGAGATGAAGTGGTCTAAAAGAGGTTGCTGCTAAGGCGAGTGGAAAGCGGTCCTGACTGCTGTGTATTGTACCATGCTGCTGACTGCATAAAAAAGGAAGACTGTACATCGTTTCTGTGTGTTTGTTTGGTTTTGGGTACTGGGATTGAACTCAAAACTTTGTGCTCCCAAGGCAGGCACAGTGCCTCTGAGCTAAATCCCTGACCCCATCGTTTGTACCTGATGGAAATATCACGGAGGGTGCATAGAAAATTCAGAACCAATGGGCTGGGGATTTAGCTCAGTGGTTTCTGAAGGACCCTAGTTAGCAAGACAGACTCCATATTGCTGCTTGACCCACCTGCTTGCCCTTTAGATGAACTCAGAAGGAGGAAGCTTAGAAACCTCCTCCCCTTAGAAAGTCTCTTTAGAAACAATTAATCAACTACTGTTTTACAAATGTTCTAACAGCAGGACGTTCCGCTTCTGTACCTTTTGCTTGCTTTACTAGTTCTATCCCATGGAGGGGGGCCTAGAAACTGCTGGCCTCAAAGGTGTATAAAACATGTTTGTCAACCCCCAGCCGGGGCTCGAGTCCTCGGCTCGGGTCCCGGCCGGTAATAAACTCCTGTGTGGATTTAATATCGGTCTCTGGTTGGTTCTCTCTCGCTGGGTGTAACAGTTTCACTGCCTGCCCCGCAAGGGGAAGAACCTGAGTTCGATCCCCGGTACCAAAAAAAAAAAAAAGAAAAGAAAAAGAAAAGAAAATTCAGAACCGGGTCAGGTCTTATGGGGCCCTGAGCACCCGGGGAGGCGCAGTGAGAGAAGCTCTTCGCCCGTATCCTGTGCCTCTGCAACTTGTATATTTGGAAGATATCTATTCAAATAAATAGACACATTCTGAAGGAATTCTATAGGCAGGGCCACAGCCCCGTGCTCTCCGGCAGTCAGAGGGGTCGCTCCGCGTCGCACGTGCGGACAGAAATGACTCAGTGCTCTCCTGGCCCGCGCTCACAGGCTCCCAGGACATTATCGTTATGGACCCGCGGCCTCGCGGAGGTCCATTATCTCAGACTGTAGGTGATGCCAGTCACTTCCCGGGCGTTGCGAGGGGGCTCTGCGGCCCCTTCGCTGTCCCCGGGGCCTGTGGCTCTCGGGCGCCCCCTGCAGGCCGGCCGGAGCCCTGGGGGAGGCCGGGCTTCTCAGGTCTGCAGGCCGCAGCCGACCTGGCCCGCGCTCCCGCGCACGCTGTGGGTGCCCGAGCCCAGAAGCCGAGCTCGGCTGGGCCCGTGTACGACTGGGAGTGTGTGTGTGTGCGGGAGGACGGCGGTGAGGCAGAGTGCGTGCGCGTGCGCCTGTGTGGCTTTAACAGCCTCAGACCTTGACCCAGGCGGCCTGGTGTTGGCTCTGTGAAGCCGCCGCGGGCTCCTCCCTCACCTCACTGCTGCATCCCCCCCCCCCCCCCCGGTCCTTCCGTGTCCTGGACACAATTCCTCGATTCATTGAAATCACCAAAGCTGGGTGTAGTGGCGCACACCTGCAATCCCAGATGCCCCTGTTCCGTGCAGATCCCAGTGGCCCCTTGTTCTCCAGTTTTCACACCTACAGCCTCTTGCTCAAGAGCGCCTGGCCCAGGGCTGGGCATAGTGGTGCACGCCTATAATCCCAGCACTTGGGACGCTGGGGCAGGAAGATCGCTGCGAGGTTGAGGCCATCCAAGGTGACAGTGAGCTGAAGGTCAGCCTGAACTACATAGAAAGACCTTGTTTCAAAAAAAAAACAGAAGAAAAAGTGCCTAGTCCCGTGGCAGCCATCTGTCTGTGGTCACTTGCTGACCCAGGGCTGCCACCCTGCTTCTGCACTGTGTCCTGATAGCAAGTCAGCATTCCTGTCCCCTGGCTGCACAGGGTGAGGGCAGCTTTGTGGTGTAGCTGCCCCTCCATTAACTGCTTGGGGCTGGGGTCTCTGGAACCTGTGGGCTGCCAGAGGGTCCCCAGTCAGTTCGAAATCGACAGGCCCACCTTAAAGTGCCATACCCCTCCGAAGCTCTCCAGTCCTCGGAGTCCAGTGAGTTCTCTCTGTGACTGCTCTTGTGTATCTTTAATTGCTCTGTCTCCTACACACTGACAGCCTAGGACCCTGTGCTCATTTTGCCTTAGGAAGTCCTTGCTATTTTGGGGGGTTGTTTTCTTTTGTTTTGTTTTGTTGAGACAGGGTCTTGCTATGTAATTCAGGCTGCTGGCCTTGAACTCACTGTGTACCCTAGGCTGGCCTCAAAATCACAGTGATCCTCCTGCCTCAGCCTCTCAAGTGCTGCAATTACAGGAGTACATGAACACATCCAGCCACAGAGGACTGGGTGCTGCATGAGCCAGGAATCTGCCTAACCCATTCTTTTGCACCTCTGAGACACTTTCCTGCCTTCCTCTGAGACAGTCCTGAGGACAGAATGGAGCCAAGTGGTTACACCTTGGGCTCTGGAACTACACTCCCTGGGTCTGAATCTCAGTTCCACTACACACACACACACACTCATGCGCATGTGTGCACACGCACACACTCATGCGCGTGCGTGCACACGCACACTATAATACGTACTCCGTGGTGCTGTGTAGAGCCTCACAGTCCCTATGCTACACCACAATCCCATGTAGCCCAGGCTGGACTTGAACTTTCGATACTCCCTCAGACTCCTAGTGCTGAGATCACAGTTGTGTGCTACCACACCTGCCACTGACTAGATTTTTAGTCTTAGACAAATGTATCAGGCTAGGTGCTTTCAGGAAAAGGAAGCCTCTCTCCAACTAGGTATGAGGGGTGTTCCTCAACAGGATTATATGCCAAGCGGTGGGCTACAGGGTACTTCCGGGCTCATTTGGCAAAGGACCTCTTGGACACTGGAATGAATCCTCCACCCTGGGCTATGAATGGTCTGGGACAAGGCAGCTCTGTCCCCTAGGAGGGACAGTGACTTTAAGGATTGATCCTGGAATTGGTCCTAACAAGGGCTGAAGGGACACAGAGACAGTGAACATGGAAACTCAAAGGGCACTTTTCAGAGGGGAACCCAGCACAAGGGGCTGTGACACCAACACAGCCAGGGGTCAGAGAGACTGACCACTAGGCCGGGCCACTTCCTCCTGCCTGCACTCAGCCCCAGTTCCTCCTGAATCCCGAGTGCAGAGTCACAGGGCTGTCATGGGACCTGGAGCTGTGGTGACCCATCCTCCCCCCAATCTCAGAAGAGGTAGGCACCCGGGCCGCACTCCATGAGCTGCTGTCTGAATGCTTCTGGTGGAGGGGAGCTCATTCCCCATGGGCCCAAGGTCAAGGAAGGCTGGTGCTCCAAAAGGAAACAAAGACAGGAGGCCTTCTCGCTGCCCTGTGGACATGGGCGGAGCATTCTCATTGCTACAAACGCCTTCCTGAAAACTCAAAATCAGTGCTTGTTTCCACATTCTGCTCCTACTCCACCAAGTCTAACTCCCGCCCCATAGAATGGCATCACATAGCTGAAGGTGTCCAGCATGGAATAGCTTAGTATGGGAGGCCGGGGCTTTGCTGGCCCCTCACTGCAACGCCTCTGCAGAGGAAGCTGACTCACCTGAGAGGGGCCCATGTTTCTCCTCAGCCTGCGCAGTGGAGTTGCAGTTCTATGGCCATCCACTAGGTGTCTCTTGCTCGAGAATGCGGTTCCTTTTCAATCAATGTCCAACCTGGCCCACTTTGAGCAAGTTCTATTTACATGCTGTAACTATCACACTAGTCAACGATATGCAAACACAGTATCTAACACCTTATGCTTACCTCCAGACAGTACAATTTAAAGGTATAAAAGTAGAAACTAAAGAATAAAAGATATAAACATGAATGGGCCAGTGAAGTGTCTCTGCTATGAAGTTGCGGATTGGAGTTTAACAGGACTAAACTGTGTTCATATTTTTTGATTCTCTGGTTTTAGACTTAAATCTATTTACTGTACACAAAACAGGCCATCATTTGATTCATATTTATAAATTTGTGTCTAAAACGTTTTTAGCCATTCATCCAGTATTTTGGTGAACCATTAAACTAAAGAATGCAGTCCCCAAAATCCATCTCACTCATGCCCTGTCTTACAAAATGCCTTGCAGTATTTATTATAATGTTATTTTCTTTGACGTATTTCTCTAAAAGTGTTATGTGTAAATTCAAAAACCACTGCAAGAGTTACCAATGTATTCCTGTGTCTTCAACCAATGACTGCCAGCCAGGCCCTGGGGAGCAGAAACTGCCAGGTGTGCTTCCCCTCCCCACATGATCCAGGGGCCATGAGCCAGGTGTGCAGCTGCTTCCGCCCTGCCGTGGAGGTCCTGGTCACCCTGAGGCCTCTCCACAGCCACGGCTCCCGGCCCTTGGGTCAGAGATGACTCACCCCAGAACCGAGAGCGGCAGAGGCTGGGGCTCATCCTTCAGGCCAAATGTCTGTGCTTCCTCCCCTCTCAGCTCAGCTCAGCCTGAATCTCAGAGTTCGAGGCCTGAAAGGGGTCTCAGCAGAACAGCATCTCACGCTGAGACTTCAGTGGGAAACTTGGAATCCATGCCAGGGCCCTGTCCATTCCTGGCTGCTGAAAGTTAGAAGTAGGAGGAGAAGGATTCCATTACCTCCCCCAGGTACTGGTCCTTCCCTGCGATGCCGCTGGACAGGCCAGGATGCGTGAGACCGTGAGTCGCATCTGCTGAAGACGTTTCAAATGTCCCGTGCAAGTCCCACATCCCGTGTGGTGTTCTGTAATGCAGTTGTGAGCAATCGCTCTCATTCCAGGTGAACGCACACCTCAGCCCTGCCACAGCCAAGATGTCCTCTTCTGACTTTTGTTCCATAAAACAGATCTGTGACTTTTGCCAACCTCTTCATGCTCACTGAGGCATTTCTCTCAGAAGGCGTGGAAGTGAGCAGTGTTTGTCCCCTCTGCTCTCTCCGGCTGTGCACCCGGAGATAACCATGTTGGTGACACTGGCTACGAAGGTGCTGGGGGCTTCAGAACTGACAACACACACGCACACACACACGCACACACGTGCACGCACACACACGCAACACACGCACGTGTGCACACACAACACGCACACATGCACACACATGTGTGCGCACGTGTGCGCACACACGCACACATGTACACACATGCACGAGCACTGCTGTCACTGGGGAATACAATCCCAGCATGGGCCTCGGGTGTGAGTCTTTCCAATACTTCAGAGAAAAACTAGCATGTGAGCTCTTAGAATGCAGCTCCACACAGTCTGGGCTCCAAAGCCCTCTCTCACGCCCAGTAGCTAAACAGAGACCATCAACACCTGACTTCTGGGATAGGACCTGAGGGCAAGACGCAAACACACAGGGCAGGTGAGGTTTCACGCACAGTATCTCTAGGCGAATGACAGACCGACTTGTCCTCATTCCACTGTAAGAGAAGAAAATACTGCATGAATGCAATACGCTTGTAGAAAAGTTAAAAATTTTCTCTTAGAAATGCAAGAACAGTGTGTGTCCTTAAAAACGATGAATTTTACTGCACATAAATTAAACCTGCATTGAAACAAGCGGCCGGCCCCCAAGTCACGACTCTTGCTCCTCCCTCCTGCCCCTCCCACCCCAGGATTTTCCCTCGCCATTCCCAGCCCTGAATCCCATGTCCACGCTCTCCCAGCTCCCTGCTGCTTCCCCCAGACCCAGCCTCTGCACTGCACTCTGCTCCTGAAGCATTTGCTCTTTGCAGGGAAGACCCTGTGCACCTGCTTCTTTGTGCCTGGCTCTCTGTGCAGGTGCAGGTCTCACCGCAGCCTGCTGTCTCGCTGCTAGCCGGCCAGGGCGGAAGTGCGGGGACCTTTCCTTTCCCCCACCCTCGGGCTGTGGACATCAGTGGGGCTCGCTAGAAGACCCTGACATCTGGGGTCAGTCTCCGTCAGGTCCCACATTGTCCCTGAGACTTCGGGGCCCCACCTCGTCTCAGGAGTCTGACACAGTCTGTCCACCTTTGGAAGGTCCCATGCTGTGTCCATTCCCACACCAGTCAAACCTGCCAACAGGATGCAAAATGCTTCCTTCACGTCCCAACACTGCCTTGTACCCTTGGCATTTATCTCCTTCCCTTTGTTGCACTTTTTTTTTTTTGGTACTGCGGATCGAACTCAGGTCCTTGCGCTTGTGCAGCAGGCAGCGAAACCACTGAGCTAAATCCCTGGCCCAAATTATTTGTGTTTGTGTGTGTGTGTGTGTGTGTGTGTCACACACACCTGAGGCTTCCCACTCAGCTACATCCCCAGTTTTTATTTATTTTATTTATTGATTTATTTTTATTTTATTCTCCTTCCCTTTGGATGTCCCTAGTCCAGGCCACACTGATCTGGATTCTGACACTAGAGCGTCTCCTTGTCTAGAAGGGAATAAAAAAAGAATCACGCAGGATGTAGTATTTTGTGTCTGGCTCCTTCCACTTGGCATAATGCCTTGGGGTCCTCCATGTTTGTGAGTGTATGGGTAGTTCATTCTTCTTGGTTGCTGAGTGCTCTTCCATTGTGTGGCTGTACTGCCAAATGATCACTCACCCGCCAATTGGTAGACATTTCAGTTGCTCTGGCTTGCAGCAAGTGCTCAGAAAGCCACTCTGAGGAAAGCCAGGTCTTGGTGGAGCTGTTTTCTCAGGAGCGGACTAGGATGAGGCACTGGCCTGGAGGGTGCATACTGCAGGAGGCGCCTGGTCTCCGGGCTGGCGGTGCGGCCCTCCCCTCTCCCAGGCCATCTGGTCCAGGGCTGTGGCTCTGGGAGGTGACTGTGGAGAGCCAGGGGTCCCAGGCCTGGCATCTGCTGACGTAGAGGGGAGCTTGCCGGGCACTTCTCACCAAGTGAGCGCATCACTGCTCTGCAGTGAGTCTGCACATCACCAACCCCACCCAGCCCAGCCTGGGGCCAGGTGAGTTCCCTCCTCAGGGGCAACCTTTGGCAGGACAGGGGGAGCCTGGGGCACTGGTCCCTGCTGGCTAGTCCTGCCTTTCCCCACAAACATGAGTCCAGGACAGGCGATCTCGTGTGCAGGGAGACGCATTTAGTGTGGCTCTGCAGAGTCCTCGCTGTGTGACCTTGGGTGCTATTGAACCTTCCTGTACACGTGGAGTTATAGAGTAGTCCCTGCCTATGTGGGGCTGTTCTAGGTCTCAGATGCAAATAAATCAAAGGCAACATGGAGAAGTCGTGCACAGAGTGGTGCAACCAAGTTAGCTATTAGTGCAATCGCTGTAAAGATGAAGGTGCAGGGGTGAGTAGGATCAGGTCACGAAACTGTCTCACATCTAATCTTGGCCCCAATCCTTATTAGCTGGGCCACCTTGGACAATTTATTTAACATCCCCGAGCCTCAGTTTCTTCATTGGAAAATAGGGAAGGCATCACAAGGGTAAATGACATAATGTGTGTAAAATGCTCAGGACAGGGCTTGGCGCATAACCCCAGCTACTAAATGCTAGATATTACAGCGAATCCTCCCAGACCCTGCACGGTTGTTGTCATTCCACCTTGTTGCTGAGGACACAGAGGCCCAGAGGCTGGGGAACTTGTCCCAGGCCACCCAGCTGCACCTAGACAGCCAGAGCTCCACTCCTTCCAGGAGGACACAGGAGCAGCACACCTGCCCTGGCCTGAGTTAGGTCCAGCGCTACTTCCAAAGCCCTGCGCCCCAGTGCAGTGCTCCTCAGTCTGAGGCTTGGGACTTCATCCAGGCAGGCTGGTGTCTCACTCCTCCTCTGTGACCCCGTCCCTGACTCACCCAGGCCCCGGAAGTGCCCAGGAGCCGGAGGGCCTGGGGCTCAGTGAGGTGCTGGGGTCGCAGCCTGCCAAAGGCAGGGCCCCCTGTGAGTCCGCCCTTGGGCGACTCACACAGACAGCTCTGAGGTCTCCAGTCTGGCAGCCCTGAGAGGGGTGGAACCGGGGCGCAGCGTCCGGGGAGTGGGAAGGCAGGACGGGAAGGTCAGGCACAGGCAGTTTTGGTGGAGCCATGGGGCCAGGTCCCCAGGGTCTGTACTGTGAGAATCCGCCCACAGCGGCCCCGCTCTCACTCGTGACCCGACATCAGGGAGAGGCCTGGGCGCACCCCGGGACCCGCGGTGTGGGGAGCTCTTGCGCAGCCTCCTGTGGTGCCCAGCAGGAGAAGCGCTTTGGCCAAGGCGGTGAGGATGGGGAGCCCTGGGGTGAGCTGGGTTGGAGGGGTCAGGGCGGAGCTTCCAGGGGAGGAGGGGAGGCCTGGCTCTGGCCAGGAGGGGGCGGTGCAGCCGCAAAGGAGGGCAGAGAGAGGCGCGGCTGCGCACTGGGGGAAGATGAGGCTGCTGCCCTGGGCCGGGCCTGGCACTGTCCCCTCCTCCACTGGGGAGCACGGGAGGAGGAGCCTTTGGCAGCTACTGAGGGCCAGAATGGGATCTCTGGGGCCAGGAGGACAGAGCAACTGTACTAATGCCTGGGTGCCCAGAGTCCCTGGGGCAGGGGCCGCCCAGCTCCTGGGATTGCCCAGCTCAGCCCCGGGAAGTCTGACTGGGATGGGCGAAGCCTTATTCTCGGCCGCGTCAGCCAGGAAGCGGTCCTGAGTTCAGGTGGAGCCTGTGCCCTGGCCCGCCCAGGACTCCTGCTGCCCTGTGTACCAGGCCCCGGGGCTCAGGTCTCTGCACTTGGAGAGCAAGGTCACGTCCAGGGGAGAGGGAAGGGCTGCCGACGGAGCGCTGTGGAGTACGGACCCAGGCTGGTCCCCTGCCGCACCCCAGACCTCGCTCTCGCTGTCCCTGAGCCCGGCCTGGGTCGGGGCAGTGGCTCCCGGGACCGTCCCTGCTGTCCTGCGTGGGGCACACGTGCCAGGCCGTGTGGTTGGGCACACAGCGCCTTCATCCTGGGGCTGATGGGGGGACTCCACAGCCCCACCCCCCCACCCAGGGGACCCCTAGTGCGGCCCTAGAGGAGAGCAGGTTTGTGGGCACAGTCCACAGGGGGTCCCACCCCGGGGCTTCAGGGGCAGGAAGGAGCGTGTCCAGGGGCCGTCCGTCATCTGTGCCTCTGTTTCCCCTCCCGGGGTCGCTGCTGCGGCAGGGCTAACGCTGCGAACGGGCTGTGGAGGAACTCGTCCTGCTGCAGGACCCCTGTCCTGGCACCGGCTTCACAGGGGTCATGGGCTCCTCCTTCTGCCCGAGCCTCCCCCTGCCTCGCCTGGGCCCCCAGCTCCCTGGCTCCAAACGAGCCCCCGGGGAACCTCTGCAGCAAACAACAAGGGAAGAGCAAGAGCAGCCCCCAGGGAGGACAGCGGGGGGCCCTGTGATGGGCACATTTCCCGGGGCGCCAGGCCAGGCCTGCCTTTTCCTACCCCGCACTCTCCTGCCCTCAAAACCCAGGCTGGGGACCCTCCTTCCGGGCTCTTCCTAGGGCTGGGCTCTCCCACCTCCTACTCCAGGCACAGGGGAAGAGACACCGAGGTAGTGGGCAGGAGTTGGTGGGAGAGGACCTTGTATGCACTGGGTACAAGGTTAGAGTGTGTGCAGTCTGCAAGGCAGAGTCCACAATGGCAAGTTTGGGGGCTGCAGGGAGAAGCTGTGTGTGGCGTCACCGCCCTCTGGTGGATGCTCCTGCAGTGGCAGTCTGAGGAGCTAGGCCTCCGGCCCCGCTGTCGTGGTCTCCTGAGCTCCCTCTCTAACACACCGGGTGGGAGGTGGTGGAAGTCTTGGTGGTGGTGGTGATGGAGAAGGAGGGAGTAGTGCGGCCGGGGGCTGAGTCCAGAGGGAGGAGAGAGCACAGCCTGCGCGAGCCCAGGCGAGGTGCACTCTGGGGGGAGTGGCTTGGAGAGAGGCTGACGAGGGCCCCATGTGTGGGTGAAGTCGGCCCCACCCTGCCCCCCTGGTTAGCGCCTCTGCCCGGCAAGTGATGGTTATCACACTGTCTCTGAGGCGCCTCTTGGCTCTAGGATCTGAGGTTTTGAGTCAGGAGGCGCTGATCTGGCTTCCGCTTCCTCCCTGATCTCAGACTCCTTCCCCTTCCTGTGCTCCTGACCGCTCCTGGCGTCCTGGCGCCTGTTCCTGGGATACACCAGCCGTGTCCTGCCTGGGACAATCACCTGGACTGCGCTTCTGCCTGGAACGCTGCTCTCTCCGTGTCTGGCTGGCCGCTTGCTGAGGTCCCTCTTTGCTGCAAGGCCTCTTTCTCCCTGGAGCCTGTTCTGATCCCCCATGCTGTTCCTCCCTTCCCCACTCCTTCCCATGCCCCTGACTCCTTCTAACACACCACACCATTGCTTCTTCTTCTTTTTTTAAAAATCCGTTTGCTCTAAAAAGCATTTCCTGTGCAACAGTGTGCTGTGTGACCTGGCAGCACATAGCTTGTGTTTACTGTGTCTGTTGATTGCACCGAGGCCGCCCTGAGTGACATCTACACCGGGGAGGTTTGGATCAGCGCACTCTGCTGTTGGTGCCATGACAAGATGGCCTAATGCTGCACTTCTCAGGACTCACGCCTGTGGTTAGGGGATCCATGGCTGTGTCCATATCTTCCTCTGGGTACTTTTTGAACAGTTCATCCTAGACATCCCTAGTGCCCTGTGTCCCAGCTCTGTTACCCCTCACCCCCATTAGCACGGCGGGCCTGAGGGGGTCAGGAGCGGCCTCCTCCCTCGGTACTCCTGGAGCTGGCCCTGGACCATGTCGGAGTAGATGCAGCTGCACTGCAGGCCGATGGCTGTGCTGTTCACGACTGCGACCTCACGGTCGGCGGGCACAGCCTGGGATGGTCTTCTCCAGAGTCCCCAATGACAGTGTCAGGCTCTGGGCCCTTCCCAATGCCGTTTTCAGCCCGGACTCCGATCTTACAAGGCACGCAGCGGGGTCTGCCCCAGCACACAGCGAAAGCCCCACACCGCCACGTTGTTCCAGGTCTCTCGAGTCTCTCTCCACCTCCGCTTGCTGGTGTACCGCAGCCTGGGGCCAGAGGTGGAGGCGGCATTCACGGGCATCCATGTGATCTGGTCCACGTTGTTCTTCCTGGTCCCCTCTTCCTTCACATCGCTGGGATCAGACTCGGGGAGCTCTGCTGGTTTGGCAGTGCTCGGACAGAGGCTGGGGTGGCTGATCCCAACCTCGTTGATGGCAACGACCTGGAACTGGTAGTTGACATACGGGGAAGGCTGAGGACAGCTGGGTTGATACTGTCTTGCACTTGGAATGGTCGGGCCAGACCCTGGTTGGAACTGGATGACATAGTCTTTGATGGGGCTGTGTGGTCCTCTCCTGGAATCCAGGTCAGCCTCACGCTCTGCTCAGCCAGGTCCCTGCTCCAGGTCACCGGGGGTCTGGCCGTCCCTTGGGCAGGGCAGCCAGTGGCCTGATCAGCTAGCACGGTGAGGCAGGGAGTCGTCTGCTTCCTCCAGGCTGCTTCCAATGAGAGCTGGTCAGTGTCCTACAGCCAGGAGACGCTGAGTCTCTGCCAGGGGCCGTGCTTCACATGATACTCTGCTGCGCTGTGGTGCCCCTCCTGGTCTTCGGACATCAGATGGCTCTGGCCGAGTCTCTGACCTCCAGGCGGACTTGGTTTTCAGCCTTGCCTAGGATGTTGGTGGCAACACAGGTGTAGGTGCCTTGGTCCTCTTTGCGGATCCTCTTAATTTCCAGGCTGCCAGTCTCACAGACATGGTAGTTGCCACCATTCTGGCTGCTTCCTGCCCATTCTTAAGCCATCGGAGGGTGGGAATGAGAGACACAAAGAAAGGGCAGTGCAGCTGGGTCTGGTTGTAGAGCTCACCGAAAGAGCTGGTTCCACGGTGACAGCATGAGCACGCCGACACAGGCATTGGCCAGCAGGTGGCCGTGCTCATTGGAGATGCTGCGCTGGCTCAGGGCCCTGCCACTGCTCTGCCTGTCCTGGAAGTTGGTGGTGTCACCGGACACTTCACGGTTCGGGTCAGGTGGTCCTGACTGCAAAGGCTCCCTTCCCATTCACCATCCACTGGATTTGGGGTTCCCATCGGCCCTGCACACTCTTCTGTCCTCTCCAGGAGCCAGGATCGGGCTCTTCGGTTCATCTAGCCAGTAGGAAGCAGGCTTTACTCAACCTGAGATCGTGTGCCAGGTGCGGCCCCCCTCTTTGGAGGCCAGACAGAAACACTCCTCAGAGTCTTCCCTGAGACACTGGTGACATTCAGAGACGTGTTGAAGTTCTGAAACTTGACACTGTCACATGGGAGGTCCTTGCCTTTCATGTACCATGCAGCGTTGGGTGTTGGGACCCCAGAAGCGTCACGCTCCAGCAGGGGTCCATGCCTCAGAGCACCACCTGACTGCCTGAGGTACCCTGAGGACACGCGAAGCTGGGTGTCCCTTCTGCAGCTGTCGGGGTAGTGAGGACCTTGAGAGTGAACGGGTCCTTCTGCTGGATGGTGTGGGTGAAATGGAAGCAGGTGTTGCAGCTGTAGTCAGTCTGCATGTCCTGCAGCATCGCACTGGAGGAGTGCAGGTCTCCTGTGTGGCCCCGGGAGACACGTTTGCTCTGGGTGATGGGCTCCGTGGGGCTGCTCATCCCGATGATGACGGATGGGAGGCCCGGAGGGGGATTGCACAGCCGTGTCTTGAACCACAGCAGGGTCCAGGTTTTCTTGGGCCCCGGGGGAGATTTGGACACCTGCAGGTGCATCCTGTTGCACAGGGCTGTGCCTTATTTGTTTCGGGTAAAGGGCTCGTATCCGCCCTTGTGATCCTCGGGCCGCCCACTACTCTGGAAGGTGATCACGGGGTCCCAGATCTCCTGCTCATGGACACCCATGGGTCCTTGGCAGTGTTGAAGAGTCTGGTGTTTCAAGTCCCGGGCAGCTGGGGGCAGGGTTCCCCTTTGCTTTACGCTCAGTCAGGATGTTGTCACGGGGTGACACGTGGTGCTTCACTGACTGCGTGGTAATGGTCGGAGCCTGGGTCACTGTGACAGGCAGCTAGGGGTGGTCAGGCTCTCGGCCTGTCCCGGTCCTGGCTTGGGGGACACTAACATCATGAGCTTAGAGAGCCCCTGGGCACGCAGGCAAGTGGGTGTGCACAAGACCCTGCTCTAGAGACCCAGCTTCTCAAATGGGGCTGCAGGGAAGGAAGGGGTGGGACTCACCGTTCCTTCTTTACTGTGATTATTGTGATGAGCCCTTCTCCTTTTAATGGAATGAGGAGGGCAGGGGGTTGTGTGATTCCTTTAACTATTTGGACACCATTGTGGAGGGTCTGGGTTGGGGAAAGACAGGTCCACCCCAGTAGCTGGTATTTAGTGTGGAGATGTGGCGCAGCCATTGTGACTGAAACAGGGCCTCCCTGAGGGTGACAATAAGCAGATGATCTGTTCCAGGTGGGCAGATGAGGACACACTAAAACAGAACATAGCTCAGTTCTGGCCTCTCTGTCATCAAACTGATCACCCCATTAGAGCCTACATAGGAGTTCTCAGCATGACCCAGTGGACATGTATTCTGAGAGACACTTTTCGAAAAAGGAGGAGAGGGGAAGGTTCAGTTGAATCTGGGAAATGCCAGAACAGGTTCCTTCTGCAACATTCACGGTCCCTCATGCAGTAGGAACATCAGCTTGAGTGCTTTAATCTGCCATTTCACCACACATGTGACCGTGATGCCCCACACTGCTTTGCTCTCTTGTTACACAAAAGCCCTGCTGCTGTCCTGCTAAGTCACCCTCCTGCTGCAGCGCACATTTTGCGGAGCCCTGACCTTTTGTGGCCCATCCAGTCCCTCAGGTTGGTCTCAAACATGCCAACGGGTCGTCCATCCTGTGCAGGTTCTACCTGCTCATGGTCTTTGCAGCTCTGCCCCACTTCTCCAAACTCCTTCCTGTGCCAGCTGAGGGCCCTTCCCAGGCCTGCAGTGTGCACTGTCCACACCACGGTGGTGCTTTTCCCACCTCCCCAGTGTCTGTGCCTCCTGGCCCCTCTCCTCGGCAGGTGGAAGCTGCCCACTCTGACCCCAGGGGCCCGGCCGTCAGTTGCCCCAGTGCATATGGGATAGACGGAGCCAAGTAGCGAGGACGGGCCAGGCTCTGGGGCTGCAGAGAGGGGAGGACAGCAGTGTGTCAGCCACACAGTGCAGAAGAGGAGGGTGTGGCCGTGTCCTCCTGCGGTCCTGACTCTGCTTCGTGTCTATTAAACCTCCCTCCCCATGGAACCTTCACATCCTGCAAATGTGTATTCAGGCCTCACCCCCAAGGGCCTGTAGGCAGCCTTGGCCTCAGACCCCACCTCCTGTGGAGCCCACAGACTCCCGTCCACCTGACCTGACCTGGAGTCTTCCGGGCCAGGGCTCCCCTTGCTCCGTGGTCGTGGTGCTGGCCTGGCTGTGACCCTGGGCTTCTGTCCTGTCAGAAGCTGCCCCTTTCTGCACCTGGCCCTCGGCTCCCACCCACCCTCTGGACACTGGCTCGCCCGCTCGAAGCCCTGTGTGCTCCCTCCCTTGTGCCCCGACTCTGGCCTTGTGGGGCCCTGACTCTTGTGGGCCTGGGGGATCCCCAGCAGCTGCAGGTGCCCTGACTTCTCCTTTGTCCTCTCCAGGATGGTCTCACTGCTGGCAAGCTGTGCAGGAGCAGCTGGGCTTTGCTCTTCTCTTCTTAGTATCTCAGGGACATCACCCTGGCCTGGCTCCCACACACTGAGCACACTGCGTTGCGGCTCAGGGGCCCTGGTCCCAGCCCTGTGGGCTCAGCCTTGTCAGGCTGTGTCAGCCTGGCCTCCATCTGTGCCCGGACCTGGGCCTGGCCCCAGCCACCTCCCACCCACCCCTGGGTCCCCTCACCTCCTGTGGGCTGTGCCCTGCTCTCCCAGCCAGGGCGTCCTCCTGCTGCATTCAGGCCCCTGGGGTGCTCTGTCTCTTGATGACAGAAGCTGCTTCTAGGGACCCTGTAGCTCCCACTCATGCCCTGCCCTGGCTGGCTGTGACTCTACCCCTCATCAGCTGGGGGTCCTCCTGGACAAAGGCTTTGCTTCTGGCCTGTGCCCAGAGGCGGCTGCACACAGTAGGTGCTCAGAACTGGTCTGCCCAGAGGTGAGCAGATGGTGTAGGCCTCCTCTAGGACACCCAGCGCTGCAGTGTGGGGCTCAGCCGGCAGCTGGCACCCTGCCACAGGTGGTGTGGGCGGCTCTGAGGGGCTTGGGCAGGGCTGCAGGTGGCTCTGGGATGCTGTCTCTTCCTTTGTCTCCCAGAGCGACCCCGGAGGTGACAGGAGCAGTTAGAGCGAGAATCTGGGAGTGACTGGCAGGTCGCCAGCGGGAGTTTAGAACAGACATGTGTCTGTAGGCCCAGGGAGTATGAGCCAGGCCCTGGAGGGATGTGCCAGGGAGCAGTAGGGCCAGGGTCCCCTTAGGACAGATCTGGGCTTGGCTCCTTCCCTCCATGTCCACACCTGGGCTGGGGCTCGGGTTACCATGGGGAACTGGGATGCTGAGGATTCAGGGACTCAGAGCTGAGCCTGACCCAGATGGGAGACTTCTGACCTGAACAGGCCTGGGAGGGCTGAGAGAAGCTCTCTTCCCTGCCCTTGAGATGCACTCTGGGGAGTGGGGGCTGCAGCCCTAGGAGGGCAGAGAGGCCCTGCCATGGCGAGGCACAGGAGTGCTCTGTAAGCATTTGCTGGGTGGAAACCTGCTCAAAATGACAGCTGCTTTCAGGGCATCTGTGACCCCAGGGCCTGCAGAGCCAGGACTTGGGTGAGGCCCAGACACTCACTGCAGGACCCACCCTGCACTCACAGGAGCCTGAGGGAGGGTCCTCCGCCTTGCTGCTCACAGGCCCAGGGCCCGAAGCAGAGGGCAGGGTCAGAATTAGCCCACCTATCCTGTCAGAGGTGACCTGCGAAGGCAGGGCCAGCAGGCACCAGGCAGGGCCAGCAGGGAAGGGCCGTAGTCAGAGGGATGAGGACTGGGCAGCATGGAGAGCAATGGGGTGTCCTTGTGAGGTCCATAAGGGATCGATATTCCCTCATAAGCAGGGGTGACCATCTCCATGATTATTAGCTCTGGCTGGACCTCCCCTCCCCTCTTTGTCCCATCAGGAGGGGCCTCAAGGTCTGCAGGTCCATTCTGGGGCTGAGGGTGGGGTCTGCAGAGCCACACCCTTCCCTGGGGTGCAGAGCTGTGCCCTGAGCCCCGCACAGGGATGAGGTCTGTCCTCCTCCCCTGGACAGAGGGAGCCGCTGAGAACCGCTGGGCCAAGACGAACTCAGAAACCTGTGTGGCTGGGCTCCTGTTTCTCTACAAGGGAAGTGCAGAGCAGCGTCCTGACCCTTGGAGGCTGGGCAGGAGCCCTGGGTGGATGCTGGCCTGAGCACCAGTCAAGCCCTTTGTCGGTTTGTGGTTTAGGACAGAATGTGACTCTCATGCGCTTGGAGCCTCCAGCTCACAATTTATGAAGGCCCCAGCCTGGCTGGAGACAGCTAAGCTTTTCAGGCCAGCAGCTTGTTGAGAGCCATTCTACATAATTTTGGGGAAAAATCATTTCATAATTATGAAATTAGGACTGTCTGAGGCCCAATGTCACCTTGCCTTGGGCTATGGTATGCGGAAACTGTACCGCCAGTCACAAGTTGAGGCCTCAACGGTCCCGTGATGCTGTCATGCTGAAGGGCAAGATTAAGTCAGCTGAAGACATCACAATTTTTTCAGAACCAAGTAATAATAGAAAAAGAGAGAAAGATTTCACCTATGGTCCCTGCTTTCTGGTCCCACCTACTATTATAAGAATGCTTTGCCATTCTCACAGTCCTAAGATCCTCATCAACATAAGATTCCTGCCTTCCTCTGAGTCACCAGGTACTCCATCCAATTACTGTGTGCCCAGTAAATAGCGGCCAGCTCAGAGTGCCTTTGTCTTTGCCCACTCTGACACTGGCACTGGCAGCTCTCAGCACTCCCAGCCCCCTCTCTAGGCAGATTGGAGGACTGATCACCCTCAGATAGCAGCCTCTGCAGGTCCAAGCTGGAGCTGGAGCAGCAGTGCAGCTCTGTGTGCCACTCGCTAAGCCAAAAGGAGGTGGCTGTGGTTGGCTGAGAGCTGCTGTGTGTCCAGAGGCGACTTTGAGGTAGCCAAGGCCAGGGAGCCTCTGTGGGCCTGAGGGAAGCTGACATCTGTTCCCCAGTGTGGCTTCTAACTATTGAAGCTGTCTTTCTTCCTGAGGGAGCGCCCCCCACTCATGGGGCAATGTGGACCTGGAGCGATCTTCAGTGGGGAAGGCTCAAGAGAAGGGCCTAGGGTGGGCACTGCCTCTTGTGGAACTTGCAGACCTCGTGTTGACCAATTCACAGCTTTGCAAGTGCTGTAAAATGGGAAAATAGTCATGATGCCCAAGAGCCTCTCTTTCAGGGGGCGAAGGGCTTTGTAGACCGCTGCTGTGTGGTGCAGAGGATTTAGCTCTCAGGGAACTATGCGGTGTGTAGATTCATCGGGAAGAGACTGAACGTGGCCCCATGTATCCATGGGTCAGAAGCCACCTGCCCTTAACTCTGAACTCTGAGGTACTTAGCCCAGGCAGGGTGCTAACTGTTGGCATGGCCCACGTGTAAGGGCTCCTCATGACCAGAATGGTTAGCCTTCAGCTGTCCAGCTTCGTAAAATGGGGACAGTCCCTAGTTGTCTCACACAGAACAGTACAGCTGTTTTTATTTTCTCTTTTGATAGTATAGCATACATGTCAAATGAAATATACTAGCAAAAATCACAATTTAACCCGTCATCGATCAGTGATTCCATCAAGATAGCCTGAAAGTATGTATGTACTTAGCACTTTGTCTATACTAGGTACTGTTGAGCTGAAGAGACGACAACACCCTATGGATGTCACCATCTCCCCTGCTGCTTTGCCTCTCCCCTTCCTTTGGGGCGTGGGGGTGATGTGAACCTGTGAGCCACGACCACAGAGTGATGTCACCAACTCACCGAGAATGACGTCTGTCCCAGGGTGCTGTGGCATTTCCCTCAGCTTTTCTTGCCTATCCGGGATTCCTGTTCTCTCCTATTTAAGAGAGATCCAGGCTACTCTGTGTGGGGTGGAGGCAAGGAGCTAGTTTTTATGATGAGGAACTCCTAAATGTCAGAACGAAAGAGCCTTCCCAGAGGCCTCATTAGTCCCACACTAGGTCTCTGGGGAAAGTACACTCGGTGGGTTTGGTTTGGTTTGGTTCAGTCTGCTTGTTTTTTCTTGGTGTGGTCGGTTTGATTTTAGAAGCACCTTCCGTCGCTGATGTCTGAGAAGGAAATGCCTGTCTTCGGGGTGTTCTGGCCTGGACTGTAAGGTAGCTTGCAGGTTAACTCTTCCTTACACAGACCTCCCACGTGGCTCCTAGTTTCAGGCCCACTTCTCACCACATGTTGCTTCCTGCCTGGCCTCTTGGAGTTCAAAGTCCATGCCATTTCCTCTGGGCAGATGGCTCCATTCTACATCACCGATTCTCAGACTCGGCTGCACATTATACACATTGACTTTGGCCTCACCTGGGTCATTACAATCACACTGCTCTCTGGGCCCTTGGCAGAGATTCTGATGTAATTGGTGCAGAGCTGAACTCCAACCAGACAGACTCTTCCATGTGTACTGGAGTCACCAGGCAGCTCAGACCTTCTGATTCCTACCTCAGTCTCTCATTCTGTGATTAAATACCTAAAGGATATTTTTGTGTAGTTTCTAATTTATGTGAAATATTTGTACTTATTTATGGGATACAGTATGTAATTCAGTACATGTATACACTGTATAATGATGACTAATTAGCATTTTCATCTCCTCAAATATCATTTCCATGCTTTGGTAACCAACCTCCTCCTCTAGTAATTTGGAAACACTGAGACTCTTCTTGTCCTGTTGTACTACGGAATATTAGAACAACTTCCCCACAACTATCAATCCTCTCACTATTGTAGGGAACAGGGAAAGGCGACATTTCTAGAACCAAGTGAGTCCTAGTCTCCTGTGAGCCACAACAGCACAAGGCAAATTAATGAATTAAAACAGAAAAAGAGATTTAGAGAAGAAGCTGAGCTTTGGGCCTGATCAGTGCTGCTCTTGGCAGCAAAGACAAAAGACCCCAAGCTTGCAGCACCTTTATTCCATACATTGGGAGTAACAGATGGCTCAGAGGGCAGAGGCAATAATCCTGGAACAATAAGGAACTCATGCAGATAAAGATTTTGTTCCTCTCTCAGATGTCCTCAGCTGGTGTAATCCTGCCCTGAAGCATCACATCACTGGATCACTGAGGTTTTAGCTATGACTGGAGGCGAAAATGGAGTTCTGTCTCAACATGCCATAGCTGACTTGTAGGCAGGAGAGCTAGGCCTAATCATAATTTAATTGTGAAATGATTTTCCCAAAACATTATGTAGAATTGCTCCCAACACAGTATCACCTTTTCCTGTCTTCTAGTGACCCCTATTCTACTCTTTACTGCTATGTGATTGATACAGTATTTTTGGCTTCCACAAATGAATAGAACACATGGCATTTGTCTTTGTGTGCCTGTTTATTTCATTTAACATATCCTCCAGGGCCGGAGATTTAGCTCAGTGGCATCACTGCCTGCCTCGAAAGTGCAAGGTCCTGAGTTTGATCCCCAGTATCAAAAAAAAAAAAAAGTAGTCTAACATATCCTCCAATTACACCCATGTTGCAAATGATAGCATTTTATCCTTTTTACAGCTGGATACTATTCCATTTTGTATAGAAGTGACTATTTCATCTATTCACTGTAGGATACAGCCTACAAGCTCCAACCTGAACAAGGGGTGACAAGGATGAGATAAGGAGACACAGAAACAGGTAAAACTCTGGGGGCCCAGGGAGCTCATGTCTCTCTTCGACATAGAGCCGCAAGTGACTGGCACACTTTGGCTTTATTCACTCAGACACGGGCACAAGCAATTAGAGCTACACAGGATTCATCTGTCTCCCACCCTCCACAATACTTAACCTCAGGTGTTTTACTTTCCCTGCAGTGTGTTAGCACACTTGCATGCCCTCTTTCTTCTCAGTGCTCACCAAGGCAGGGAATTAGGCCTCATTCTTCCCATCTGATCTCCACATTCCCCCATTTTTATTTTAGAACAACAGCAGCTTGACTATCAGTCACAGCTGTTTATCCCTAAGTGAAGTATATAAGTATCAATAATGACTATACCTCCACCCAGAATCATAATGTATCTGTACTGGCTCTTTTTAAGGGCCTTGCCCTCTCTGACTGCTTATACTATGACTCACTTAACTGTCCCCCCCTCAACTGCTGAGAGGGGGTAATGTGTGCAAATCTCTCTCACTACTTCTGCTGAGAGGGGTGTAATTGTGATCGGCAGTCAGAGATCCCTCCAGAGGATCTATTCAAAGGGCCCTCAATAGATGCCAGGTGTTCTTGTCTCAGGTAGGCGGTGGGCATGAATAAGTCTTTCTGCCTCTTGAGTAGTTTTCTTCAGTTGTTGTCTAAGGGAAGTCTTTCACTATTGAGAGTGGAGTTGAGTTCCTCCACAGATTCGTCATGGGGAGGACTTCTCCATGGTTGTTTGCTTCTAGAGGGTACCCACACCATCTGTCTATTTCCTGTTGAAAAATCGAAGCCCTAAGTCTATCAGTGGGATTTTCTTCTGCCCCTGGTCCAGGAAGACCAGAGTGTATGCACAGATGACTCATATAAAAGCGGTCCTCTTCCAGGTGGCTTCCTGAAATGGCAGAAACAGATTAAACAGAGGGGGATCTAAAGTACTTTTTACAATGGCTGTCTCTAAACAATTAGTGATAATAACTACAGAGGTGGAATCACATAAAATGTTAACAGATTCTGCCAAAGTACATCCTAATAAGGGAATCACAGCAACCAAGTCTGATCTTTGAGCCAAGAGTCCATGGGTAGAAGTTTTCTGGTGATTTTGCCTAGTCCAGGAAGCAGCAAAACCTTGAGAGGAGTCATCTGTGAAATATGTTGAAGGATTCGAAAGGGGAGTTAGCTGAGTATTTCTAGGTAAAATAAACGAATAAGGACAATATAGCTGTACAAACTTATCCAAAGGATAATGATTATCAACTAACCCTATCGAATCTGTAAAAGCTCTCTGCCAAACTAAGGAGGTTTGTAGTAAATGAGTACGTTGTTTGAGGTTAATAGGTTCCCGACTGTGGGGTGCCATTTCGATGATATTTTGCTTGACATCGACTAGCCAAATGATTTCCCTAGTAGCGTCTCAGGCAAAAGCTCTGGGTTTTCTCCTCCTGGGGGACAGACAATTGCACCCTTCCTTGCCTGGGGTTGAGGGTGCTGTTTATGAATATGTGCTGTTTTGTTACAATTAAAACATTGTATCTTTGAAGAAGCTTGATTTTGTTTAATTAAAGCAAACATAGCCTGGGCAACAGGGGACTTACCGCCTTGGGTACGCACGTCTTGAGACACTTTCAAGTAGGCTCTGAGATTTTTAGTCACTTGGACAGCCCCTACCTAGCCCTCATTCACAGTCCGCATGAGCATTATCAAAAGCCAGCTGCAGCATCACGATTTCTGCAGCTTGGGGATGGGCATGTGGAGTCTGTCATTGGACAGCTTCCTGCAATCTGGCTAAAAACTGGACACAGGACTCTCCAGGCCCTTGTAGAATGGGTAAGAAGGAGTGAGTGGGAATCCATCCTCAGAAATAGTGACCGAGGCTCGTTACATGATAAAAGCCATTTACTGATATGCCTGGTCCCAGAAGTGTTAGCTATGCCATTAGATCTGAGTACGGACCTGTTCCCACCAGTGTTTCTTCTGCAATTTCTGGGTGTCCTGCTGTCTGATTCTGTGGAGCTGCTAACTCTTGAAGGTTAACATGAAAAGCTAAGTATTGCCCTGTAGAGAAGACTTAACTAAATGCTTAATATCTAAAAGAGGTCACTGCACAGCTCCTAGGACAGACTCCAATAGTCCTATCATGAAAGGTCCTTGAAATTCATTGTTCATGACACTGGATTTTAACTCGTTGGGCAACTTACACCCCAAAGAATTGTGGTCATGAAGATTTTGCTGCAGATTGTTACAGTCAGAGTGAATAGTAATTGGAAATGCACAGGTACCAAAAGGCTCTCCATTAAGCCCAGTCTGTCTAACCAATCTTTGGTAAGAAGACACTACTTCTGTCTCAACCACAGATGGAGGAAGAGGAGGAGGAAGAGGAGGGCACCTCGGCACTTCACCTTCACCTTCATCTTCTCCCAAGGGTGCACTAGGTGCAGGATGTTCCCCCACAGTTAAAGGGCAAAGAACTCCACTCCAAGCTTCATGTGGAGAAAGCTTTAGGGGATATAGCAAAGCTCTGAGTACAAGCACGCTCCAAACCCTCTCTTACCCGATCCCAACTCCTACATCAAATGTACCCATCTGAGGAAACCAAGAATTATGTGTGATAAGATCTTGTGATATCTGAGAAATTAAGTGGGTACTGACTTGAGTGCCAGACAGGTGCGCCGGAATTTCCAAGCAAGGCACATGATGCTATGCTTCAGTCAATGAACTCTGCTCCATTACGCTGGCGAACTCTACCACATGCATTCACATTCCTTTTCTCGTTTTCTTTTTGCCAGCCAGCACTCTACACTGCAGCAGTCCCAGACACTCATTCCCTAGACTTTTCCCTGGGGCAGAATTCCTTGACCAGGTCCCTGCTCACTCGTAGGAACTAGCAGATGAGCTCCAACCTGACTAAGGGGTGACAAGGGTGCAAAATGAAGAGACAGAGGAACAGGTTAAAATCTGGGGTGCCAGGGAGCTCATGTCTCTCTTCAACATAGAGCCCTGAGAGACTGGCACACCTTGGTTTACTCACTCAGACAGGGGCACGAGCAATTAGTCACACAGGATTCGTCTGTCTCCCGGCCTCCACAGCACTTCTCCAGGGAATAACTTAGCCTTAGGTGTTTTAGCTTTCCCTGCAGCGGATTAGCAGGCTTGCATGTCCTCTTCTTTCTCAGTGCTCACTGAGAAGGCCGATTAGGCCCCATTCTTCCCATCTAGTCTTCCACAATTCACCAGCAGACATCTTGGTTGATTGCATATCTTGGCTATTGTAAATATTACTGAGATAAACACAGGCATTCAAATATCTCTTTTATGTAATGATTTCATTTCTGTTGAATGTAAACCCAATAGTGGGGTTGCTGGATCATAGTGTAGTTTTGTTTTCAGTTTTTCAGAAAACTTTATACTGTTTTCCATAGTGGCTATGCCAATTTACACTCCCACCAACAGCGTAAAAGTCTACATTGCTCTCCATCCTGATGTGGAATTCCGGTTTTTTTCATCTTAATCTACAACATCAGTGATTTCGAGTCAGGAAAATGAAAACATCACATTACATTAAGTTTGTAGGTTTGAGACTTAGTTTGAGTAACTATTTGATCAGAGGCCTCGGTCAGCTTCTCAGAGTCAGGTAAGGTGCTTGTCCATCTCTGTGTGCTTCCTCTGCCCAAGCAGGTAGCTGACTCTTGAGCTGGTAACTCCCCGATACACAGCTGGAGCCCAGACCCCTCTCCTGAACACCATCTACCCAGGATGCTACTTCCCCTCTGAGTACCGAACACCTCCACAGTGCCCCTCCCTCCTCTCTTTAACGGTCTCTCTTCTCCATGCTGCTTGCTCTGACATCCTTGTGAAAACTGTGAAACCTTCCACCACCGTGTTCTCTGTCCCTATTCCCTGCTGTTTCCTCCTTAGCACTCACTGTCGCCTGATACTTCATGCATTGCTCATTTATTTTATTTGTCATTCTCTCTACCTTACCCCACCTCCCCCGAAGTATGTATTCCATGAGGGGAAGGACTTTTATTCTTTTGTAGACCAGATTGGAAAAATTCTAGGAACACAGTAGGTACTCAATAAATAATTGTTAGATAAATTTGTTAGACAAATTTGTACCTCAGCTTGATGGCTCCCACTGCAAAAGTACTTTGAAAAACTTCAAAGCACTATCTAAATGTGAGGTATTGTTATTTTTATCTATATTTAATAAGACTAAACTAGATTCACGGAGATAAAGTAGTGCTTCTAAGGTGGAAAAGTCAGTATCAGAGCTGAGTCTCACACCCATCCCGGCTGACTCTGTTCCTTCCTGAAACCCAGCCCTCTTCAGGGCTTGTGTCCCTGTATCCTGGGAGTGTATTCATTTTCCCCAAGAGGCTGGGAGCTCCCGAGGCAGGGACAGAGGTGGGAAGGGTTTTAGGACAGGCCCAACTGTCTGGGTTGCCTTGCCTGACTCATTTTCCTTCCCCAAAGCTATGACTCCCCTCTTCCTGTGGTTCTCTGGTAGTGGGAGATTGTGGCTGGGGTCCAAATGAGCCATTTCCGGAGTCCCCTGAGGCCCAGGTTTGGTGGAAACAACTCAAGGAGCCTGAGATGAGAAGCCACAGTGTGACCAGCACCGAGGCAGTTAGGAATAGCACATAAGCTGGGACAGAGGAGACCCCTGTTCTGCTGTGTTTGAGGTCACTCTTGGGATCCAGTGATGCACCTCAGTCCCACTTTGCCCCATTACAAACTGCTTATTAGACTGGAGGATTTCTAAGGTCCTCATTCTGTGAGCCCCAATGATTTGGAGTCATCCCCTCTTTAGAGAGGTCAAAGAATGGTCAAAAGAGGACCGTTCACTGGTGCCCCTGGGAGTGCAGAATGCAGCTCTTCTGGCCTTCTTCCTGTTCACCCTCAGTGGCTCTTCAGTCCAGCTCCAAATGGTGAACCTTGGAGCTTGGTAGAAATGGAAGCTTCCAGTCTATCCTGGAACTCGCTGAATTACAGACTCTGGGAGTGGGCCCAACAATCTCCATGTTGACAAACCTCCAGGGCCTTCTCCCCTGCCCAGCCCATCTGCAGGTCCCCAGGACCATCGCACCAACTTCTGACAAAGGGCCAGTAGCCCCTGAGGTGCCATTCTGAGGATGCTTCAGAGCTCTGACACACAGGGGTGGCTGGTCTCAGGCAGGGAGGAGAGACAGAGCCAGAGGGGTCGGGAAAGGTGATGATTTCCTCATTCTCCTTAGACCCTTGAGTCTGTCCTGCCTCCAGGCCCAGCTAAGGCCGGCTGGGTCTTGTACTCCCGGAACGCGGTCACTTCCACTCTTGCCTCTCCTGCGGCCTTAGTTTCAGCTTGAAGTGAGGAGCCCTCCAGGGTTCTCCTCTCTCTTCTGCTACCAGGTTTCATGCCCTTGGGTCCACCACTCACCTCACTTACCTCCGCCTCACTGGGTGCAGTGAGGCTCTGGCGAGTGCTGTATGTAGATTTGGAGATTCACGTGCCAGGCGACCTCCCTTTGGACCACAGCTCCCAGCATGCTCTGGGTGCTCTGAGAGCCAAGCCAAGTGTCCTAGACTTTCTGGGGAAGCATGTTGGCTGCCCTGACCTGACTCTCTTAGACTCTTCTTAGGGCGTCTCTCTGGCTGATCTCCGCACAGGGTGCATTGTGGCTGTCAAGCCCACCAGTCTGCAGGGCAGTGCAGTCCTCTGTGGGAAGGGTCTGAGGAGCAGCTGCTGAAGCTGGCCTTGTTGGCAGGAGAGCGGCCCCACCCGTACCCAGCAGACACTCAGTGAGAGTACCCAACTGAGGGGACCCTCACGAGCCCAGCCCAAGGGCAGCCCTTGTTCCCTGGGCTGTAAATGCAGGTCTGGGACCCCACCCTGTAGCCTGTGCCCAGCACCCTTCCGTTCAGGGCATTCACACACTTCATCCTCGGGAATGCTCCACAGCTTCCCCCAGGAAAAACCCTGGTCTGCCCATTGTCTTCTCCAGCTACCCACCCTCGAGTCTACTGCCTCTCCAGAGTACCCCCATTCCACAGGGTCTCCCCAGTGCCTACCCTCTCAGTCCTCATCTTCTTCCTCCTCCAGATCCACGCCCCAACCGTTTGCTCAGGAGAGAACCTGGGGTCAAAGACAGCCGGATGTCAGAGCTGCAGGTGGGGACTCTGGCTCCAGGCCCAGTCTTGCTGTGGCCTAGGTCAATTTTTGTCCCTTGCACATCTAGGTGAGCCCGAAGGCTGCCATGAATCGTGGTAGCTGGTTGTGACTCAGGTGCCCACACTGCTCACAGGAGTCAGGAACCGTTCTGGGCAGGGAGGGTCCGGCGAGCAGCTGAAACGCTGTGCCTCTGTCAGCCTGCCTGGGCCTTGTGCAGCCCACCCTGAGGGGCAGCCTGAGGAAGGGGACAAGAGTGTGCCTGGATTCTGATGGCCCCGGGGACTGAAGCGGCCACAGGTGAGGTGGTCAGTATGCAGCTGGCTCAGGGGCAGCTCAGCCTCAGGGTTCTGGAGCAGAGGGCTGTGGCCAGCGTCCCTCTCTGCTCCAGCTCCCTGAGCAGGTCTGTGCTCAGCCAGGTCACTGCCCCAGTCTCTGTGGTCCCTGGGGTTTCACTCCAGCTATGCTGCACTAGCCTGATGTCTTGGATGACAAATGAATCTGAATTTGGGGCCAGGGGATGGGCTCTGGGATGAGAGAAGACAAAGGAGAAGCTAAGCATCAGGACTAGAGGCTCACCTGAGCTACACTCAGCTACACTCCCCTGTGTGACACACTGCTGTGAGGATGAGCATTTTCTAAACACTCACCTGGGAAAGGAGCCAACCCCACTTCAGCCAGGGCTCTGACTCCCAGTCCAGGGGCCCATGGTGGGGGCTCTTCCTGCTTGGAGAAGGGATGCAGAGCACCTGTTCACTATCTGCTTCAAGGAGCGTGATGAGCATCACATCCTCGAACTTCCCCAGACTGCTCTGGTCTCACCTCAGTCCTAGGACTCCTCGGCTCCATCAGCTCACCCTGCTGGGGTTTTGAGTGGCCTCGGTCGGAAAATAGATTTGAACCCGGAATTTACAAACTTTCCATCTAACATTAAGCTAGAAGCACAAGTTAGGATGCACAAGTGCTTGGGAGGTTAATTATTCCTCTAAAAAACCCTCAAGGATGTGCAGGAAAAAATGAAAAACGAATTCAAGAATGAGGGAGGGAGAGGGAGAAGGAGGGAGGGAGAGAGAGAGAGAGAGTCACAACAGCATAACCAAAGACACCAAAGAGGACATCCAGAACTGCTTCAGAAAGTGACAAGAATGATGGCATACGTGTTTGAAACAAGAGGGAGTGTTTTGAGGGGGATTAATAGCAATGTGTCTTTTACTGTAATAATTTTTAAAGTGTAGACATTTGACATGGTTTAATCACTCCTGTTTCCAGTCCCAGCCCAAGGGCTTCGCATTCACCCATTTCATTCTCATCATAATCTTGTGATGTTCTGTGGTGTTGCCGTGTCAGCAGAATCCTCTAGCGTGGGGGCAGGTACACTTTCTTGTAAAGGGTGAAGTAGGAAATATTTTGAGTTTTAAAGACTGATAGCACCAAAACTATCTTTATCATGTAAAGCAGCCAATTATAGTGAAGGAATGAATATGGCTGCATTCCAATCAAACTCTTCTTACCAAAAAGGGATTGGGCTCAATTTGACCTGTGGCCCAAATTTGCCAATCACAGATTTAAGTCAGTTACTAAAAGTGTAAACTCTTGGCCTCTGCCCAAGAGTCACTGGGCATGACATGCCTGGGGAAGACAATATTTTTACATAGCTCCTATAAAGAGCCTGGTTTAATGAATAGATTATAATTTAAGTATGAAGTTAAATGTAATGTCTATTACAAAATGTTCTGAGACAGAAGAGTTTAGGAAGTGTACGCTGTTAGGCATTTATTCACTCAACAATTCGTTTATATGAATTTTTATGATATATTCTTCTCAATGGGTGAAGGAATGTCAAGCTTGAACAGAAATTTAGGGAAATGTTTGCAGGTAAACTTTAAATATTGCTTACATCTAGCAATTCAGGGAGTACTTTCCGAGCATCCACTGGAGCTCTATGAGCTACATACCAGGTGGAGGCCAAAGAAAATAAAGCATGAACCTTGCTGTCAAGTGGAAAGTGGACCCACAGAAATTACTCCAGTACAGACAGAGAATAAGAAAAGCATTGCTGAGACTCTGCAATGGAAAAGCTCATTTCAGCATTAGAAGGAGCAGAAAAATCATGATTTAGAACATGGCCGTTCTGAAAACCCAAAGGTAAGTTTTAACACCAGCCTAGTGCTTGCCTAGAAACAAGGGGAGGGATGGCATCAGCAGCAGAGGGCCCTAACGCCGAGGTGAGCCCTTAGAGCAGCCGGCAGTGAGGAGGGAGCAAATGTGGCGGGAAGCTCTGATTTGGGCAGTGGTGGATCATCAGGAAAGGAAAGCAAGATGAAGGGAAACCGGCTGGTCACACTTCTCCTTTTTCTGGTGACCTCTCTTCTGCTCCAGCCTTGTATTTCTAATGTGATTGTTGACTGCAGCACCCAGCTCTAGGTTCAGAGGGTGGCATGCGTCCCACATCTGCCAATAGGATGTGCTGGTCCTGTGGGCAATGGCTGACCCGGGGGTGGGGATGTGACCCAAGCCACGCCCTGAGAGTCGTCCCTTCACACTGTCCATGTGGAGTGGGCCAGGAAGTTCCTTTCCCTCTCTGGTAGGTGGGACCCACATTTCAAGAGGACATGCTGCCTACAGTGTGGGAAAGTCCAAGGGAATCAAACTGATAGGAAAAAGAGAGCAGAGAGAGAGAGAGAGAGAGAGACAGACAGACAGACCAACTCTGTGTCCCCTACAGTGAGGAGAGTGCCCATCAGCTTTCTACTTCCGGCATGAGGGCTAAAGTGAGTCTCTTACTGATCTTAGCTTACATGAGATCTATGTATCTTGCAATGAAAACTGTCTTTATTGACCTAATCTGAGCAGTTTTCCATTTCTTGCTGCCGCCTAGATTGGATGAGACAGTGTGGGTAAGTTTTGTCACTGAGAAAGCTATGGGAAGAGTTGATCAGCTGAGGAGGCAGGTGAGCAACAAGGTCAGGAATCGGGCTGGCGACCAACGAGCAGCTGGAGGAAAACCTACCTTGGACACTCAGTGCCGTTGCCCCATCTCAGTGTTCCCACCTCCCACCGGAGTCCCTCTCCCTTCTCCCATGTGCACTAGGGGGGATCTGCCTGTCACCAGGGTGGGTGAGGAGGTGGGTCTTCCCTGAAGAGCCACCAGCACACATCAGAATGGCCAGGGGGGTGAGGTACAGGGTAGCAAATCCAGACAGTGGCATATGGGGAAAAGTGTCAGGAAATGAGGCTGGAGCAGCAACCAGCAGCCAGATGCTGAGGGTCGCACTCTTCCTGAGCGCCAGGTCACTGTGGTGCACGGAGCTGGGGAGCACTGATTCCCTACAAGCAGGGAACATTAGGAACAGTACTGCATCTTTAAAAGACAAACATAGCAATTGTAGGGAGGGTGACTTGAAAGCCCAAGGCCCAACTAGAAGCAGGGAGGCCAGTGAGGAGGCTGCTGCTCAACTTGGTGCAGAGGTGAGGGAGGAAGGAGGGAAGCAGAGAGCAGCCAGCACTGGGAAAGTGCTCTGGGAGCCCGAGACCCTCAGGCTCTGCTCCCTTTCCCCATTTTTCTCCCCCTTTCTCCACTGCATCATCTGCCCACCAACCTCTGCTTTCTAGGGAGGTTGACGGTTTCTCCTTGGCCTGGAAGATCAGGGATCTACTTGGGTCTAGGGCGGTTTTGCTTTCTGAACTGGGCAACTGGACTTCACATGAATTGGCCTAGGAGTATTTTACCTAATGACCAGTTGTAACATTCAATTTCCCTGTCAGTGTGTTTTTGCCCCCAGTGGTTTTTAATGGAATTGTTTTTCTTTTCCTTTGACTTTTTTCTTTTTGTTTTGTTATTTTGGTTTATTAGTACATGTAAGTAGTACATAATGTTTACATTCTTTGTGGGAAGTTGGTACATGTGCATAACACACCGTGATTCTTTTTTTCTTTGTTTTAGTTTTATTTTATTTTAAATTCCTTTTTTCATCCCCTTTCCTTTTCCTCCCTCCCCCTTGACCCATCCCTTGACCCCCTTCTTTTATTTATTTTTGAACATGTTTGCAGCCCTAAGTGGTTTAAAAAAATCTTTTTCAATGTACAGCTTTATTTTTTTGCTTTTATCCACTTCTTTCCATCAGAAATTTTTTAAATCAGTGGCTGAACTAACTAATTAAGGCCATTTCTGATGTTTGTGCTTCTAGTAATTTTTCAGTATTTAATGATTAAAGAAAAGTTTTACTCTTCGATTGGCTCCTTCCTCCCCATTCCATGTGTATTTTTTTATATATTATAAAAAATTTTGGCTTGTCTTCCCCAAGATGTGTTCTTAAAATTTAGTTTCCATTTTTAGGACATCAAAAAAGATGCAAAAACTCCTAAAGAGGAGTTAGTTTTTTAAAAATCTGATTTTTGTCTAACTTCTTTTAGAAAAGTGGTTGTTGGGATGCCTGGATGGACATGGAACCATGCTTACCATACACCTAGAGTCTAAAGGCTTCCTTGTGGGATTTTCTTGAATGGACTTTGATTTCCACTACATATAGTCCACTCATTTCCATAGTGAGATTCATGATGCTCAAAAAAAAGGTCTCTGACACATTGAATCTGTGTTTGTATTTGTCTTCACGGTCATAGTACTCAAGGTTCAGGGAATTAGGCTTCCAGGACACCTGAAATGGGTTTTTCTCACCCTGAGAATTATTGGGTGATAGGACCCAAGGGGGAGTTCAGTGGCAGCTGAACAGATTCTCCCCGGTCCTTTTCAGTGTGCACGAAAAGCTGTGGTCTCAGAGTCTGGAGTCAATGTAAATGGCTCAAAAATGAAAAACTCTTTAACATTGCTGGCCAGTAGAGAAATCCAAATTAAAACAGCACTGAGATTACATCTTACTCCAGAAAGAATGGCTATCACCAATTAATCAAATAATAAACGGTGGCAGGTCTTCAGAGAAAAAGGCATCTTTTTACATCTTTCTTGGGAATGTAAATTACACCCACTATAGAAATCAGTATAGAGATTCCTCGAAACAAACTTTTTTGTTTGGGTTTTTTTTTTACCCCCAAACTTAAAAATTCCATTCAACCCAGCTATTCGTATTCTAGGTATTTTTCTTCGAGTGTTAAGCTCATTATACTACAGTGATATGTGCTTTCCCATGTATATAGCAGTAAAACACATCATAGCTGAATCTTGAAAATAGCCAATATACCCATCAACAGAAAGTAGGGTCTTTATACACAGCAGAGTACTATTCTGCCAAAAGCAGGATAAATCTGAGTCATTTGTAGGAAAATGAAGGCACTTTGAAACCTTAATGTTAAGAGAAAAGAAATCAGACACATAGGCTTAAATATCTCATGACCTCTCTTATATGAGAAACCCAAAGTATAAATACAGAGCAAAATAAAAGACAGACAATAGGAAACAAGTAGACAGATCTTTAGCAAAAGGGTAGGGTATCTAGAGATGGAGGGAGAAAAGAAGAGGAGGGAAGGGGGAAGTAAAAAGAATGAAGATACGTTATGTACAAGTAGCAATTCCCCATGCTGAATGTAATTATTATGTACTTGAAACATATTCTACAAAGAAACAAACAGTACTAAGCTATACTTAATAGTAATAAAGTATAAAATAGAAAACAAAGGAAATACACAAAAAAAGACAGTAATGAACAGAAAGTTCCAATTAGGAAATAGACATAGACATGAAAGGTGTTTCAGAAAAAGGCAAATGAACATATGAAAATATGTTCAGCATCATTAGCCAAAAGGAAAATGTAAATTAACACTACAATGAAACATTATTTTGTCCCTATTAGAATGGTTAAAAAAGAAAGTAAACAACAGTAAATGCTGGCAAAGGTGTGGAGAAAGCAAACCATGAATTATTAATTAGAGTCTAAAATGGTACCTCTACTTCGTAAATGGCTTGGCTATTTAAGGTAATACTGGCCATTGGGCTCAGTGACAGCCCGGAACAAAGCCTTGGTAGTGTATGAATTTCTTGTTGCCGATCTAACAAGTTACCACGCAGTGGCTTAAACTAACAGAAATTTATTATGTTAGGGTTCTGGGGGTCAGAAATCTGAAATGAGTCAGAGGACTAAAATCACACAAGCTTAAAACCTGCAGGGCTGGAATTTCTGCAAGTTCCAGAGAAGAACCTGTATCTGTCTCTGCCAAGTCCTAAGGGTGACAGCAGCAACTCTCCTTGACTTTGGTCACATTACTCCAACCTCTGCATCTATGGTCACATTGTCTTTCTAATCATTAAACATATTTTCTTTCTGGACATTTGTAATTACATTTATGATCCACCATAATATTCTAGAACAATCTATCCTTATTAACATGATCAATTTAATTCCATCTATAGAATCTCTTTTGCCATATAAATTTACATTCACAGGTCGCAAGGACTAGTACCTCAGTATCTTCACATCACTGTAGGCAATTTCTTATAAAACTAAAAATGCAACTATGATATGAACCAGTACTTATACTCTTGAACACGTAACAGAGACAAGTGATACTTTTTATTTATTCAAAAAATTGTATATACACTTATATAGCAGTGTTATTCTCAAAAGTTGCAAACTAGAAACAATCCAAATGTCTTTCAATGCATAAATGTTTAAATAAATTCTTGATACGTTCATACCATAGAATACTATTTGTTAATAAGAATGAACTAATGATACATAAAACAACCTGAACAAATTTCTACGAAATTATGCTGAATGAAAATAGCCAGTCCCTGAAGAAAGTGTGGTATTTCTACACAATGCAGCGCTACTCTGCCATAAAGAAGGATAAACTTGAGTCATTTGTAGGAAAATGGACGCACCTTGAGATCATAATATTAAATGATATAAATCTGATGCATGGGCTTAAATATTGCATGGTTTCTTTTACATGAGAAATGCAAAATATAAATAAAGAGCAACATAAAATATGGATAATAGGGAGCTAGATCTTTTGCAAAAGGGAAGAGGATCAAGAAATGGGGGGATGATAATATAATCAAGATGTGTTATGTACATGTAGTAACTCCCCACAACAAATGTAATCCTTATGTAGTGCAAAGAGGTATAACAAATTAAACTTAACAAAAAGAAAACAGCCACTCCTAAATTTTTACATACTACATTACTCCATGTGTTTAGCTTCCTTGAAAAGACTAAAGTAAAACAATAAAAAAGGAAAGAAAAGAAAAGAAAAAGGAAAACAAGACCCAACTATACACTGACCACACAAAAAAATCTATTCATCAGCAAAGACACACAGACTAAAAGTGAAGGGTAGATAAAGGTATTCTGGGTAAGTGGAAACTAAGAGTGAGCGCAGGAACAGTGGCTTACATGAGAAAAAGTACTTTAAATTAAAAATGGTAAAATGGATAAAGAAGTACATGATAAAAGGAAAATTAAGAGGAAATAAAACTTATGAGCTTATGCATCCAGTGCTGGAGCACTCATATTGTTGCAGAGGTTAAGAGACGGGAGAGACTGCTAGGAAACAGAAGGATTTTATTCCAGGATTTTCGGTGTACAGGAGCCCAGCAGACTCATGTCTGAAGGCTGAATCCCCGAAAAAGCCAAGGTTCCAGTTTGTGTGCGTTTTGTTGAAGGGGTTACTGCAAAATGAGACAAAAGTAGTTATTTACTCAGTGACAGTTTACAGGTCAGCCTTGAAAGAAAACAGACATCAGGAATTTTATGATGTCAACATGACAAGAACACAACTCTGTCAACCTTATCTGTATTTCTTGGGAGAAAACAGTTTCTAAGATGCCACAGGATTCTTTTTGCAGGAATATAATTGTCTCCCTTATCAATACCAGAGCAGAAGCCAGCTTTGAAGGAGAGCAGATTCCTGAGAAACTAGAACATCAGAGGACTCTTTGTAAGAATTTTTAAAATTACCTTATCGGTAACAGAGGCCAGCAGGTAGGGGTAGAGGAATCTGAAGGGGAAACTGTGGGAAGCTGGGAGAAACTGCTTAAGAAAAACTGATTTTCTTCCAAGTTCTGCTTCATTCCTCCCTTGAGGCTTTTTATGAAGAAGTTTCAATAGGGAGCATCATCATCGCCATCTGTATTTACCTTGTTTGGGGAGATGGGTCTCTGTCAGGCAGAAGCTGGTACTCGGTCCACGCCATCAGACAGGTAATGCTGTGTCTCTATACCAGGGTCTCTATAGCTGACTGAATGCTTCTGACAAGTAAGGGCAAGAAGCGAGGGGGAATGACGCCAACTCCCAGGATAGCTTGGATTTTTCCTGTTAGTCTCGATCCCTCCAAAGGATGAAAACCAACCTCTGAAGAGAGTCTGCAGGCCACCCCTTCCGGCTTTGGACGGGACATGAGCTCACTTTTGAATAACGGCAGTTATATCTTCGATAGCCTTACCATCGTCATCAGTCTCCGGGCAGCAGTCAGCCGGATTGAATTCCCCACATGCTCCCCTTCCTTGGTGTAGCAGGTAGTCTACAGCCAGTTTTGACAGGTGACATTTCTCCTCTTTGAGACTTGTCAGGCAAGCAGATTTAAAGCTCTAGTGGTGTCAGTCGTGATAAGCTCAGGTACAGCTTGTAACCCTGTGATGCAGTCGAGCATGTAATTTGGGGTTCGGTACCACCCTCCGCCCAGGTGGACAGGCCATGATACTGAATAATCCTTTTTAGGGGCCATTCATTAGCCTTCCAGTCCCCTATCTCTACTGCCCTGTTGCCCTTTTTTCCAGTTTCTCCATAAACAGGGCACCCCAAAGCTGGTCCTGTTTTGAGGGGGTTAGGAGGAAGGACGGTCTGGTTGTCCCCAGTACACATGCCCCTGACCATCTAGCTGGCAGTCGCAGACAGGCCTGCAGCCCAGAGATCCAGTAGAGGTTGCAGGGTGTCTTCCAGTCACTTGGGACCTCTAATTGGTACCAGGCGTGGTTCGAAAAAGGAAAACAAGAAAATGAATTAGAGGGCGATAGATGTGACCAATTTTGTTTTCCCCACCACAAGGTTTTTCCGGGGTCTCACTGTAAGGCTGTTGTCCTAGGCAGGTCAGCTCCCCTTCTGAGTCTGTGAAAGTGTTTTGCTAGTGGGCAAGGCTGAGCCTTGCTATGATGGGAGTCTTTAAATGCCAAATGCTCAGGTTAGTGACAGTAGAGCCGTGGGGAGTTAACAGTAAGGTGAAGTTGTCCCCTGGCAACAGTTCCCTTGCTTCCCATGGCCGTTGGTCTCCCATGTTAGTTCCCCCACAGACATAGCACCAGGAGACATTGATGATTGGGCTATTTTTTCAGCCAACTGGGTGAACAGGTTTCTGGCTTGGGGAGAAGCTTCGGGCAACTCTTGTGGGAAATATTCATAGAATGAGTCAATGACTCAGAGCACTTTACCTGTATGGGTCGGAGTCTTTTTGACAAAATATATATATGCTCCTGAGGCAGAGATCCCATATGCAAGATTTAAAATCAGAATAACCTGTAGCCCATTTAGTCAAGCCTGTCTGCAGAATGGTGACATTTACAAAGTCACAGGCCCTCATTGGGCAGTCTGGTTTGGTAGGTATCCTCGTGAAGATGGCAGCCTCCGGTCCAGATGTTAAATGACACTTTTTCCTGGCTTGGTCAAATGTCCAACCAATAGCCCAACTTACACAGGTCATGCAGTACCATTGCATGTCATTCCACTGCCTGTCATTTTGCTGTACCAGGGCTGAAGTTTGGGGCAGGGGTTGGCAAAAGTACTGGCTGATCCCTGTCTGTAGGCCACATAAGAATATAGGGTAGTCTCGGTAATACCGTTCCCATGATAAGTTTGTGCATGAGGTTGCATGTGAATCTAGATACTTGGCTTGACATGTATCAAAGTAATGGCCCCTTTATGATTTGAGGGAACTTTAGTCCTGCTTAAAAGACCAGTGTCCCCTGTCTTTTCAAGTCCCACATGGACCTTGAACCAAGTCTCATAAGGTGGGGTCTTGGGGTCATAACAGATGTATGGTTGGGCATTTCCTGGATCACAAACTGAGTAGGTTGTTTGATTGTGAATTTATGTTCCCCTGAGTGTCCTTGTACATTCATAATAGGGATGGTATAACAGGGTCCTGGTTATAATGTTCCCATGCTGAGTAGTATAGATAGAGTAGTTACATTCCTCTAGGGATTTTCTTTCTAGCAAGGGAAAAAAGGAGAATTACAATAAAAAAGCACAAGAGACTCTTGTTGTCGTTGTAGCTCCATGTTGATCCTCAAGCTTCAGCCATGTGTGGACTGGTCAGCTTCTGGAGTGACCAGAGCAGGGCTGCTGTATTCAGTGGTGGCTCTGTCTTGCCTTGGGATCAGCCAGTGTGGATAATCTGGATCCTGTTGGCTGGTCCACCTGTCTTGGGCAGCCTGTTTCAGCCAACCATGGTGGATCTAAGGCACAATTCCTGAATCTTTAACAGCAGTGCAGGTAGACAAAATTATAGTATGGGGCCCATCCCATATGGGTTCTAAGGTAGTTGGGTTCTATTTCTTGACCCAAACAGAGCCCCCAGGTTTGAAGTGGTGTATTGGGTCTGCCAGACTTATGGGCATTCTGTCTTACACCAGCCATAGCTATCTCGCATGGCTATTCCCAAAGTCTGCCTCTGTCTCCTTAGGGTCAATTCCCCTAGTTCAGATCACCCTTAATTTGACCTATGATTGGGGGTCATAAGGGGAATACCTAGTTTGTTTGGTGGGGGTGCACGTGACTTGGAGAAGGTACATGGGCAAGATTTTATCTCATATATTTCCTCATAATATTTTTTTAGCAATTGTTTGAGTGTTCCATTCATGTGCTTTACTTTTCCTGACCTCTGTGGCCAGTAGGCCGTGTGAAGTTTACATTTAATCTTTAACAGCTGTGAGACCTTGGATTATCTTGGCCATCAATTCTGGTCCATTGCCTGACCCTAAGGTCAGAGGTAGACTGAAGCTTGGGATAATGTCTCTAAATAGCACCTTTGTCACCTCTTGTGCCCTTTCTGTTTGGGTGGGGAAAGCCTCAACCCATCCTGAGAAGGTGTAGACAAGCATCATCATCTAAGGATAGCCTCCTGCTCAAGGCAGTTCAGTGAAATCCATAAGAAAGTTCTCACAAGGGGCAGCACCTGTTTCCTGGATACCTGGGGGCCTGGTAGGTCCTTGTCCGGTGTTGTTCTGAGCACAAGTTAAGCACTGCTCATAAATAGCTTGGGTGATGGCAGTGAGCTGTGGCACATAGAAATGGCAGCCTAGTAACATCTCCAGTACTGTCTTTCCCATGTGAGACCCCCTGATGGAATTGTTTTATAAACTTGGGGCCCAGATTTATACTTCAGAAATGGCCAGCCTCCCATCAGCAAACTTCCACCATCCCCTTTTTACATAATTTCCAGCTTCTTGGGAAAACCAGGTTTTTCATCTGAGGAGTAGCTTGAGGTCTCTGGGAGTGGAGGCTCTGGGATGGGGGACATGGCTAGGGTCTCTCTTTTAGGTTTTGGGGTTGTCATAGCTGTCCATTTAGCTCTTCTGTTTGCTTTTTAAATTTTTTCTGGCTTTCAGCACGCTGGTCCATTGATGTCCCCTGCAGTGTATAACAGCCACCTTTTTCAGAACCCATATATCATCTAGAAGTCGTAATTTTTCTCTTTTGTATTTTCTTTCTTTTCCCCTAGCCATTAAGAGCCCCTCTCTTTATATATAGCTCCATATATATGTAACGTAGCAAATGCATACTCGTAATTGGTGTAAATGTTAGTCTTTTTGTTCTCTGCTAGCAAAAGGGCTCTTGTCAAAGCTATCAATTCTGCCTTTTGGGTAGAGGTTCTGGTGGGCGGGGCTGAGCTTTAACCAATGAGTCTAGTGTCACCACTGCATGACTCACCTGGCTGATCCCCTCTAGCACAAAACTGCTTACATCCATGAAATATTTAATAACTGGGTCTCCAAGTGGCCGACCTGACTTGAGAATACTTTATGGTTTTCTCACAGTCATGAAAGGGGGCTTCTGATTTGACTGGGAACAAAGTAGCTGGGTTAAAGGTGTTTACTATGTCTAGGGTTATGCAAATTTTCTTTTCATAGGAGCCCCTGATATTGAGTCATCTTCAGATATGAAAACCAATGGTGCCCTATCTGGTCCATCAAGGTTATAACTGAATGTGGCACTCGAATAGCCAGTTGTTGTCCCAAAGTCAACTTGTCAGCTTCCTGCATTAGCAAGGCAGTGGCAGCAAGTGCCTTTTTTTTTTTTTTTTGGTACTGGGGATCGAACTCAGGTCCTTGTGCTTTCGAGGCAGGCGACGGAACCACTAGGGTAAATCCCCGGCCTGGCAGCAAGTGTCTTAAAGTATGGAGCCCATCCTGGGGCTGCAGAGTCTAACTGCTTTGACATTTATGCTACCAGGCGATGCCAGGACCCTAAGACTTGAGTTAGCACACCTATGGCCTTCCCCTTCCATTCATAGACATACAGGAAGAACATCTTGGTTATATCTGGCAGCCCTAAGGCTGGGTCCTGAGCCAAGGATTCTTTGATTTGTTTAAATGTTCTCTCCTGGTCAGCCTCCCAGAGTAGGGACTCCTTTTCTCCCCTCTTTGTGGCTTCATACAGGGGCTTAGCCATAAGTGAGAAATTTGGGACCCAGGTATGATAGAATCCTACTGCTGCTCCCAGAAAATCTCTTATTTGGCATGAGGGGGTTGGGATTGGGAGGGCACAGACAGCTTGTTTCCACTCAATGACCAATTGGTGTTCATTCCCTTTGTGTCGCTTTGAAGCCTAAATATTGAACTTTTGTTGATAGATTTGTACCTTTTTCTTGAACACCTTATATCCAGCCTTTCAAAGTAGATGAAGGAGGTCTTTAATTCTTTGATAGTAGTCCTTGTGAGTTGAGTTTGCCAAGAGGAAGTCATCTACATACCATAGTAAGGTGCAGTTGTCTTCTGGTGTGGTGAAGGCTTCAAGGTCAGTTGCTACAACCTCTTCAAAGATTGTAAGAGATTTTGAATCCCTCAGGAAGCTTATTCCAGGTGAGCTGCTCCTGTATGTCCTTGATGAGATCCTCCCATTGAATTGTAAAAATGGGCTGGCTGACTGGCGCAAGGAGGAGACAGAAAGAGGCATCTTTTAAGTTCAAGCAAGTAAACCAGGCAGGGAGAAAAGACACTGGAGCACTCGTGCCAGAGTGGGCACCCTCACACTGCATTCTCACACACCACCCAGGTCTGTGTTTCTGTGGGATCTCTCTCACCGCTCACCAAAAGCTGTTGATCTCTGCACCTAAGTGAGCTCCCTCCCATTATCCCTCATAGGCTAGTGAATTCCAAGCTTAGAAAGGCTCTCTTCTGCCAAGCCCTAAACACCACTCAATAAAAATGGTTGTAACACCCCAATGAAAAGACACAGACTGTGAAACATAGATCCCCTGAGAAGCTTCAGCTCAGGCCAGGAAGGACAGAGGCCTGCTCTCTGTAGTGAGAAACTAGGCCCAGCAAGTGTTGACATTAAGTGCAACATTCTGCTTGAATCTCAACCCAGTGAGCGACATTCAGCAGAAGCCTGAAGGCTGATTGATGTTCCCATCTACCAGCATGAGCAAGGACATGTGTCAGCTTGGATGGTTACCAAAGCCTGGGGTAGATGGACAGAGGGACTTCATGTACAGGGAGGGGACCTCACGAACTCACAGGCCCTAAGCTAGATGAAGAAATTCATGATGCTATATCCAGCACTGAAGATCTTAGAAATCAATTACTCATTCACAAACACAGAGGATTTTTTTCACTCAATCTTTTTCCTTCATCAGTTCTTTGGGAATTGGGATTTTTTTAGAAATCCCTTTTGTCTTTTTGGCTCTTAATTTTTCTATTTCCTTCTTATCTTTCTTTTATTTCCTATAATTTGCTGTCTTGTTTTCCTACTTCTTCTTGTTCCTTCTGTTCTGTGACTGTTTTCTAATAATATTCATTCCCTTTTACTCCACGGTAGGATCCCCTTATCTCACCTTTTTCTCCTCCTCATTTTCTATTCATTAAGTTTTCAAATTTTATTTATTTTATTCTCCAGTTCCCTCCTTTACTATTATTACCATTAAGCTTTATGACTCTTTAAACAGCTAGTTAAGGGTATGTTATTACTGTTGAATACTGTTCTATTGTTAATGGAGGTAAAGTTGTTCCAATTAGTACTTAGTGTAGGTCAGGATTTGGTTTTTCTTAGTGTGTATGGTTTAATTATATATCTCTTTTCTGTGTTAAGGGTGGTATATTATTTGTTCTTAGAGTATGCCAATTACATCTGTTTTAGATGTCATTATTATTGTTGATTTATTACTATAGCCAAAGTGATATATCTGTTGCTATGAATTAGTTTTCTCTGGGTGCCAATATCTGGATTGCCCTTGTGTCACTAACAATCCTGAAGCCCATTCCTGGAGAACTGGGTACTGGGCCAAATACACTACAGACTGCCCTCCCAAATAAAGATGGTTGGTCCTGGAAGAGAGGCAAAGGCCAATACTTAGACATGCCCAGAGGGCACGACTGAAAAGCAGACATTAAGTGAAAAGGTCTCCATACTAGCAACAAAGTTTTCCACTACAATTAATCAGCAAGCCTTAGTGCAGTGCACAGACAAGTGTGTGCCCCTCAAACCATATAAAAATAAATAAAAAATATAAACATGAGAAAACAAGGCAACAGAATGCTTTCAAAAGCTTCCAACTCTCCCGAAGCTCATCTGTGTGATTTTGAAGGGAAGGAAATCAGAAGCTCCGCAGCTGAATCATTTGAAAGGAGAGAACAAAACAGATTAATAAGGCATTTGGTGATCTCCAAAAAGATATTACTGAACAGATAATGAGCCTAACAAAATGATCAGAACATCTACAGAAGACACTAATAAAAAGCAAGCTGAGCTAAATAAAATGGTGTAAAACACAAATGACCAGAGTTATGACTTGTGTCTAAATGTCCCCCCCAAAGCCTCATGCAGTCACAGCGTGTGTGAGGGGGGAGGTAGTTCAGAGGTGACTGGATCTGGAGTGTGTGGATCTAGGACCAAGGGTGTGTGATTTCTAAGTCCATCCACTGATGGGTTTGGCATAGTTATGACTAGGATTAAGGGTGTGAGTGCTACATCCAGCCTAGGGCAGGCAGGTAGTCTGCCTAAAATATAAGGGACAGAAAGAGGGCTAGTGTGCCTCACCTGCCTGCTTGCCATGGACTGTTTCTGCTCTGTGATGCCCCTCTGCCACACCACTCTGTTTTGGAGCTCACAAACCATGGACTGAAACCTCTAGAAACTGTAAGCCAAATAAACCTTTCTTTCTTTAACACTGGGGGTTGAGTATTTTGTCTCAGCAATGAGAAAAGGTACTAATACAATTGGCATAGAAAAGAATTATAGTCCATAAAATGAAATACCAGAGATTAAAAATTCTATCAAAACTCTGGGAACAATGTAAGGACAGTGTCAGAACTAGAAGACAGGGCTGCTGTCAGTGACAAACTAATAGGAGACACCTTAAAACAAGAGAATATGAAAAATAGATACAACAGCTGCTAGAGGATCCAAATAAGACTAAACTAAAATTAATCAGAATTAGCGAAAAATCAGAAAAGAGCAAGAAGAACATGAAATACCTGTTTCCTGAAATACTAGAAAACTTGCTAAATATGAAAAATCTGATATACAGATAGACAAGGCATATGGAAAATAAATGCTCATGAAAGAACCTCTCCATAAAACATCATAGTCAGAATTCCATAAGTCCAGCAAAAGAACAGAATCTTCAAAGAGAAAAGAAACAAATCACTTATGAAGGTAAATTCTTTAGAATTATAGTAAGTTTCTAACATGACCCTTAAAGGGTAGGAGAGTTTAAAGTCAAATATTCCAAGTCCTAAAAGAAAAACCTTCCAATCCAGACTGATATATCCCGCAAAACTGTCTTTCAAAATTGATGGAGAAATAAGAGATTTCCCTGATAAAGAGCAGCTAAAGAAATTCATGACCACAAAGACAGCACTCCAAAAAACTTTCAAGAATGTACTAGAAAGACACAATGAAGGTAACAATGACAAAAGGCCTAATAGAATGAATACTCCATGTAGGGCGAGCAGTTAATTAGAAGCAAAAGAAAGGGAATCAGCAAAAGGAAAATTTGGCAATGACAGGAATACCTATCAGTAACAACTCTCAATATGAATGGTCTCAATTCCCCAGTCAAAGACACAGATCAGCAAACTAGATCAAAAAACAAAACCCAACAGTATGCTGTATACAAGAAACACATTTAACCCAAAAGAAATGTAAAGACTAAAACTCAAAGGATGGAAAATGATATTCCACATGACAGGGACCCCCCAATAGCATGAATATTTACTCTATTTTCCAACCAAGTGGACTTCAAGCCAAAACTGATCTGAAGAGGTGAAAAGATCACAACATATTATTTAAGAGAACAATTCAACAGGAAAAGATAAGAATTGTTAACATATATGTGCCAAATAATGGCTCATCTAACTTCATGAAACAAATACTACTGGACATAAAAGATCAGATAAACATAAACAAAATTATAATAGGGAATCTCAATACCCCACTATCATAAATCAAGTAGACAAACAAATCAACAAAGAAATATCAGACTTGAACAAAACCTTTGAATAAATAGAGTTAATATATATCTACAGGGTGTTTAACCCAACAACAGAAGATACATTCTTTTTCGCAACACACAGAACTTTTTCCAAAGTAGACCACATACTAGCCAATAAAGCATGCTTGAGTAAATGCAAAAAGATTGAAATTGTATCATGCATATTATCAGACAGTGGCGCAATGAACGAGACAATCCACAGAATAGGGAAAAATTGCTGGCTATACCTCAGACCGAGAATTAATATCTAGAATATATGAAGAATTTAAAAAAATTAGACCTCCCCCAAATAAAGGACCCAATCAAAATATGGGCAAAAGGGACCAGGAATTTAGCTCAGTGGTTCTACTGCCTCTGCAAGCCCAAGGTCCCGATTTCGATCCCCGGTACAAAAAAAAAAAATATGGGCAGATGAAATGCATTGACATTTCTCAGAAGAAGTGTAAGGAGCCCTCCCCCCAAAAAGCATGAAAAAAATGTTTAGCATAAGTGGCCATTAGAGAAATGCAAATTAAAACAACACTCAGATTCCATCTTGGTCCCGAAAGAATGGCTATCATCAAGAAATCAATGATAACTAATGCTGCAGAAGATGCAGGGAAAAAGAAACCCTTGTACATTATTGGTGGGAATGTAAGCTATTACAGCTACAATAAAAATGAGTATGAAGATTCCTCAAAAAACTAAAACTAGAAATTCCATTTGCCCCATCTATTCCATTTGACCCAGCTATTCCATTTCTGAGTATCTTCCTGAAAGAGTTAAAGACATCATAGTGCAGTGATACATGCAAACTCATGTTTATAGCACCACAATTCATAATAACTAACTCTTAGAAGTGGTCTATATGCCCATCAACAGATGAATGAATAAAAAAAATAATGTGGTATTTACACACACCGCAGTACTACACTACCATAAATAAAGATAAACTTGAGTCATTTGTAGGAAAATGGATGCATTTTGAGATCATAATATTAAGTAAAATAAAGCAGACACACAAGCTTAAATATTGCATAGTTTCTCTTATATGAGAAATCCAAAATATAAATAAAGAAAAAGTAAACAATAGATATTAGGAAGTAAGGAGATCTTTCTAAAATGGGAAGGGGATGAAAAAATTAAGATGTATTATGTATATGTACCAACTCCCCACAGGAAATGTAATCGTTATGTATTGCAAATGTGTACTAATAAAAAATAAATACTTTTTAAAAAAGAACATGAATCTTGCTTAAATAAATATGAAGTAATTGAAATAACATCCTACATACTAACAAGATAAAACTAGAAACAAAGAGCAAAATAATGGACTGGCTATACAAATACATGGAGATTAATATACTCTTGAAGAAATTAAGGAAGGAATAGAAACTATTCTGAAATCTTATATTTTATTAAATTAAAGAATCCAGAAGTAATGGATAAATTCCAAGTAGGCTCATCCCAGGGATGCAAGAATAGTTTAACATATGCAAATCAATAAATGTAATATATCACATAAACAGAAACAAGGACAAAAACTATATTATAATTTCAATAGCTGCAGGAAAAAAAAGTCTTTGACAAAATCCAATACCCATCCATGATAATAAAACCCTGAGGAAATAGGTATAGAAGGACCTTATCGCAATCTGATAAATGCCAATTATGACAATCCTACCATCAACATCATATTAGATAGGGAAAAACTGAAAACTCTCCCTCTAAAATTAGGAACAAGACAAGGATGTCCACTATCACCACGGCTGTTCAGTCCACTACTTGAAATTTTAAGCACAGCAATCAGACAAGAGAAAGAAATAAAAGGAGTAAGTACAGGAAAGGAAAAAGTCAAACTGTCAATATTCACAGATGGCATGATTTTTTACGTAGAAAACCAAAAACATTTCACCAAAAGACTCTTAGAATTGAAAATCAAATTTAGCTATGTAGCAGGATATAAAACCAACACACAAAAATCAATTGCAAGCACAAGGACCTGAGTTCGATCCCTGGTACCAAAAAAAAAAATTGCATTCTTGTACATCAATAATGAACTCACTAAGAAAAAAATTAGAAAAAGAATACCATTCTCAATAGCATCAATAAAAACTAAATACTTAGGAATTAAACAAACCAAGGAAGTGAAAACACTCTACAATGAAAAAGTACAGTACTTTGAAAAAGGAGATGAAAGAGCACTCCAGAAAATGGAAAGATGTCCCTTGTTCCTGGATAGGAAGAACCAATATTGTCTAATGGCCATACTTCCAAAACTGATAAATAGATTTCATGCAGTCCCAATCAAAATACCAACAGTATTCCTCACAGAAGCAGAAAAAAATCCTAAAATTTATATTGAATCAAAAAAGACCTAGAACAGCAAAAGCAGTCCTGGACAAGAGCAAAGCCAGAGGCATCACCACACCAGTTATATCACCATGTCATTTTAATCACTAAAGTGATAAAAAAAAGTAAAGAAAGAACAGGATGGTACTGGCACAAAAATAGATGTGAATCAATGGACAACATAGAGGACACAGCAACAACCCCAGCCACATCCTGTCATCTGATCTTAGACAAAGGGGCAGAAGGCGTACACTAGGGGAATGAGAGCCTCTTTAACAAGTAATGCAGGGGACACTGTTTACACATGTGCAGAACACTGAATCCAAACCCATATTTTCCACCATGAACTAAAACAAAATCAAAATGGATTAAAGACCTCAAGAGTAAAGCAAAAACAACCAGCTGGAAAAAATAGGAAACTCTGGAAGACATAGGGGTAGGTAAAGACTTTAACAGAGCTCCAAGAAATAACATCAAAAATCAACAAATAGGACCATATCAAATTAAAAATCTTCTGCACAGCAAAGGAAACAACCAACAGAGTAAAGAGACAACCTACAGAGTGGGAAAAACACTGCCAGCTACTCTTTGCATGTAAGACTAGTATCTAAAATACACAAAGAACCCAAAAAGATTAGATTCCCTGCTCAAAATAAAAGACCTAATAGAAATGGTCAACTGAAATGAACAGATAAGTCTCAGAAAAAGTACAGATGGCCAATAAATGTATTTATTGCTCAACATCTCTGGCCACCAGAGAAATCCAAATGAAAACACCCCAATTCCATCTTACTCCAGAAAGAATGGCTATCATCAGGAAATGAAATAATAAATGCTGACGCAAAACGAGAAACACTTCTATGTTGTTGGTGGGAATGTGAAGAAGTAAAACCATTACTGAAATTAGTAAAGAAATTTCTCATAAAACTAAAAATAGAAATTCTATTCAAACCAGATCTTCCCAGTCTAGATGCCTTCCTGAAATTGTGAAAGACAGCATATTACAGTGCTACATGCATACTTGTGTGTATAGTGGCACAATTTATAATAGCTAAATCTTGGAAGAGGCCAATATGTTCATAAACAGATGACTGGATAACGAAAATGTGGTATTAATACACATGGAGTACTACTGTACTATTAAGAAAAATTAAGTTTGAGCCATTTGTAGGAAAATGTGTGCACCTTGAGACCATTTTAAAGGAAATAGATTGGACACACATGCCTAAATATTGCGTAGTTTCTCTTATATGAGAAACCCAAAGTATAAGCAATTTAAAGAGCAAAATAAAGAATGGATAATAGAAGTCAGGGAGACAGATCTTTTGCAAATGGGAAAAGGATGTACAGAGGGAGCATGAAGTAGAAGAGAAGGGGAAGGAAAAAGAATCAAGATGTGTTACGTACATGTGGCAACTCCCCACAATGAATGTAATCCCTATGTCCTGCAAAAAAGTACTAATACAAACAACTTTTGAAAATTGAGATTGAGAGAAATCACTAAAGAGAAGTTTGTGTCACAGTCCCTACAGGATCCAGCGTTCTTGATTTCCGATTCTTTTCCAACTACAGTTTTGGAAGCTATAAAATGTATAGGAAAAGAACCAAATCCATGAAAAACTGAAAGAACAGTGAAATGCAACAATACGCTCCTTCCATCTTGCATACCAACACTTCTTGGACCCTGGCCAGAATTTACAGGCAATTATACATCCATGGAAATTTTCCTTGCAAATTTTAAAAAAATTCAGATTACGGGTGTGGGTGTAGCTCAATAGCAGAATGTGTGGTTCATACAGAGGGCCCTGGCTTGCAATCCCAGTGTATAATAAAGAAGATTAAACACAATACAGTCTCATATGCTTTAAAGTTTTAACTTTTTAAATAAAGGACAAGCTCACTAGTTCTGCCAGTTTCACTTAAAAATGCAAAAGAATTCATCCTTTCATCACAAACTCAACACTGCCTGAGGGTCCTTGAATTCAAGATGCAGTTATAAGAAAGGGCTTTTGTTGTGCCAGTGTCTAAGGTGGAAAGTATTGTACACCCGTGGCTAGGAACCTGGACCCGGTCACCTCTCTCCTCTCTGCTGTGGAGGTCTCCTTGCAGCCTGGTTGTAGCTGATCTACAGCTGCTCAGAATTCAGGAATCCTGGTGCCTGGGTGGCTGAGAGGGCTGTGTCTCCTGCTCTGAGTGACTTCTGCCCTTCGTGGTTGTTGGGCAACCTTGTGTGCCTGGGCTCAACCACCTACACAGTTCTCTGAGAATGGTGACAAGTGCTCTGATGGCAGAAGGGTGGCAGTGCTCTGGAAGTGCAGGGGAGCCAGCCTAGATGCAACTAGCATCTAAGACAAACTGGGAACTGATCTCATTGGGAACTGAACACTGAACCCGGAGATCCCACAACCCAAATGGGAAAGTGACAGCATTTGTTGAGTAAAGAAAGGGGAAGGGGAGGCACACACAGGGAAGCTAGTAGGAGAACAGCTATTTCCCTGTCAGAAAGGTAGGTAAGTTGTTTTTCTAGAGTAGCAATGGGAAGGAGGGGCCAGATTTATGTCACTTCATTACAAGGGTAGAGGGCATTGGGGAAGGCTCCTTTTCGTGCTCCCTCCCTCATTCTCCCTCCTCCCTGAGCACAAGAGGGTCAGGGCTCTGTGAGTGGAGCGTGGGAGAGAAGGTTCAGTACTGGGAGGACATCGCAGAGTCTGGGAGAGTTGGACTCCTCGTGTGATACTTGTTAATTCTATCACCTCAGACAAGCGAATTGGCCTCTCTAAGCTAAGCATTCCTGAAATGTTAAACGAGAGTAAAGCATTCCCCTAAGAAGGCTTATGGATACATCCAGATTCCCAGCCCTGTCCCTGTCCCTGGGGCTTCGTGGAGGCTCTTTAGTTGTCTTGTCCCTCCTGTGGCATTGTCCTTTACAGGTCACATATAGTGTAGGGGGTTAAAAGGAGGTCCTGAAAGCAACATTCCGGATGTAGATCTTCCATATGCCAGGTGCTCAGCATGTGCTGTTCCTGTCTTTCCTTCTAAGCAAGTTCCTCCCATCTTCTCAGCTCAAGAAAACTCCTCAGACACCCAGCCAGTGTAGCTGACTTCCAGCACATCGTCACCACCTCAGTGTTGTAACAACCACAGCTAATTCACCCTCTTCTTGGGTTCGAGGTTTTCACTGTAACTAGATAAATATTAATATCTCTGTGCATATGCTTCTACATGACGGGGTTTTCTTTGTGGGGTTAAGTCCTAGAAGTGCAGTTACCACCAAAAAAAGAAATGGTGTAAGCTTGTTAAGTGTTTGAATGTTTCTGACATTCAAAACATCAAGTCCCCATAGTCAAGGGGACTATGAAGATTTTACTCATTTAAACACTGCCCAGAACACATGAGGATGCCAGCTGCGCGGCTCCATTGCTGTATGCAGCAGTCTCATTTTAAAGAGCACTGTTCATTTGATAGGCAAACTATGCTATGCCATTTCCATAATTTGTGTGTTTGGTTGGCTGTGAGGATAACGATTTCGCATGGTTATCTACTTTTATTTAATGTTCCCTCTGTTCCTGTCTTCTGTTCATTTCTCAACAATTGTGGCAGTATTCTTCTTAATCTGGAAGGGGCAACTGACTTTTTTTTGGGAGGGGTAACGGGGGTCAAACTCAGGTCCTTGAGCTTGTGCAGCAGGTGGCGAAGCTACTGAGCTAAATCCCCAGCCCCATGCAACTGACTTTTTAAGTGCCTACAATGCTCATCCTGTGCAGGAGAGAGAGCGAGGGAGGAGCACAGGGAAGGACACAGCTCTGTGCGGCCTCACTGCCTCAGGCTCCAGAGGAAAACCTTGTCTCTTTAAACTGTTGGACCATGATAAACCTGTCAATTATGAAACAGGAAATTAAATTTTTATCTATTTGTAATTTCACATCCAGATAGAAAATTATAATGCCATACGGTGCACTACATCATTTCATCTCCCTAACAGCATCTTGAGTCAGGTACTATTCTGATTCCCTCCTCTACTCCAGGCTCGGGGGAGCAGCTGCCCTGTTCCTCTGCGGCAACCTTTCTGGGCCTCCAAGCCCTGGTGACGGCAGAGGGAGGGGTGTGCACTGGGGACGCGGCCTTGGAGGAACCAGGCTCCGACTCGGTGTCTGACCCCCTGTCCTGGTCTGAAAGGCCCTGTTCTATCTCAAAGGCCCGTTTCACAGCAGAGGAACAGTCTCAGAGCTCTGTCCACTTGTCCCAGGGCATGAGCTCCACATTTCCCGGCAACGTGTGGCAGAACCGGAGTTGAGCCCAGAGGGTCTGACTGCAGAACTCAGGCCCTCTTCAGCCAACAGGACAGAAGCCAGAACCCGAGTCACAGAAACAGCACCCCCCCCCCCCTCACAGAGGCTTGGGAGCAGCTGTAACCACACGGAGGTCTCCGCAGAGCAGGCCAGGGCTCCCGCCTGACCTCAGCCTGGAGGACAGGAAGTAAGCAGGCTGGGGGATTGGATGGGGCCAGAAACAAGGGTGAGATGGTGAGGATCGTTTTTGGCAGAGACCCAGAACCGCTGTGAGGACCCAGAGACCGCGGAGCAAAGCCGATCATCTCGAAGTGGGCGTTTGCCGCGCAGGGGCCGGTGCTGCAGCATCCCAGAAAGGCCCAGCCTCCTTCTCCTCCCCTCAGGCCTCAGAGATGCTTGAGGGCTCCGGACGCTCTGCCCCCGGAAACCCCAGCTGCTTGCCCACCCTGGAGCTGCCCAAGCTGTTCCCTCGCTCACCAAGAGGGGAGCCTGTTTGGACCATGAGGAAGTGGGAGCGGGCCAGCACCCGCCACCCCAGGGGCCCCTGGCTGCCTTTGAGTCAGCCGAGAGCAGACAGTGGCTCCCGGCCCGTCCACACCGCTTCCTGTCCCTCGTCCCTCATCAGAGCCTTTACCACCAGAGCCTCTCCTTTAAAAGCAAGCATGTTCTCTGATGCCAGCAGTGGTCTATGCTGGGTGGACATAATTTGGGAGACACAGCCAGTTCTAAGATGAGTAAAATCCCTTGCTCTTGTACCTCACAGACCTAACCACTGCAAACATTCTTGTGACTTCTTCTACCTCTGTTCCCCTGCATTTTAACGGGCAGTTTTTTAAAGGTTACTTTTCTATATGAAGTAGAAAAGTAGGAAACACTCCAGAGTTATGCGAGATGATTATGGTATAAGAAGAAAGTAGGAAAATGCCCACTTGTATTTTTGTTTGCAGTAAGAAAGCAGCCCTTCCTGATACATAGGAGCCTCTCCCTGACACCCTGGTGTGGCCGATCAGTGAATGTGAAACCCAGGAGAAGCGCAGAAGGCTCCTAAACAAAGGTGGGAGTGCGGTGCTCACTCCAAGGTTGTTTTCAGGCCCTTGCTGTCTCTCCAACCCCAATGCAAGAGAGCACCATCTCTGGAAAGCCCTGTAGCCTGCAAGGCCTGTGCTGAAGGGTCCCGCTCAAGTTTTAGCCCCATTAAACCCTGTCATCTACAGTGATGCTCTCTTACCTTCTTGTTTTTCCTAACATTTATATACAGTTTAGAATTGTTAATTTGTCTTTACTTTATGTCTTCTTTCATAGAAGTTTAAAAATATTTGCACTGCAAACTTGGCTCTCCCCCCATTTTAGAGGATTTTGCAAAAGTGTGGACAAGCTCAAGATTCTTCAAGGAAAAACGAAGATGTTTACCAGGATTCTCATGGGCTGAGACCAGAACTGGATTTCAAAAAAGCTTGAGACCAAGGAAGCCCTGTACAGTGAGACCGTTGGCACACACTGCTGCTTTAAAGCAATGTTATGGCAAACACCGGTGTCTGTCAGAAACACTCTTGGGAGTAATGCACTTTCAGTGAGTGGGACTCAGTCATGGTGACCTGAACAAATTATGGGCTTGTTTTTCTCTTGTGTCCAGAAAACACACTGATGGAAAGCAGTGCAGAGCAGGAAAGGTAACTCCGCGAAGCATCTGGGCCCCAAACTCCATACACTTTTCTGTTCCTGGCTTCTGTTCTCACATGGCTGCTAGTGCTCTAGTTGTCATGAGCACATTCACTAGGGAACCGATACACAGTGACTGAGTTGATAAAAAGATTCCCTTCTGATACTAAGACTTCAAACAATAGCTAGAGTGCACATCAACAAGATAAAAGCAGAGCTGTCCCTTTTCCCACACCTGGTAAAAGCCTTCCCTCCATCAGCATATTATGAGGCAAAGCAGCACAATTAAACAAACAGCACAAGAAATCCACCAAATATTCAAAGTGTGCAGGAAATCTCATGGAATCTATTTTTTCTTCTAAATTTCAGTGCTATCAGATAAGTGTTTCCTATTTTCTACTGTTAGTTGAAAGTCGAACAAGTTTGTCTCTCTACCACTTCCTGGGCTTTGTTGATGTAGTTGAGGAGTTTACTGAAGGAATTAGACCACTGCTATCTTAGCTAGGTCATAACTAGTTTAAGCCTCAAGGTGCATGGCCTTTGTTAAGAGTAAAACTGAAGGAGACACAGGCCTCCTCCACTGGATGACAAAGATTTGTGGGAGTTTGTTAAAACAATGAGCCCTAGCAGATAAGCACATGTAGGCACAACAGCTCAGTGGTCAAACATTACAAAGAAACCCCAACTTGAGACAGCTTCTCTCTAGAAAACCCTGTAGCCTGGAAGAGATGGTAGCCTTCTGGTCTAGTGCCAAAGGGTCCTGCTCAGGTTTTAGCCCCATTAACCCTGCTCTCTACAATGGTGCTCACCTACCTTCGTGTTTTCCCTAACATTTATATAGCTTATAATTATTAATTTTTGTTTATGTCTTCTTTCACAGAAGTTTAAAAATATTTGCATTATAAACTTGGCTCTCTCCCTGTTTGAGAGGACTGTGTGAAAGTGTGGACAAGCTCAAGATTCTTCAAGAAAAAGAGATCATTGCCAGGATTCTCATGGGCTGAGACCAGAACTGGATTTCAAAAAAAGCTTGAGACCAAGGAAGCCCTGGACAGTTAGACTGTTGGCACACAGTGCTGCTTTAAAGCAATGTTACGGCAAACACCTGTGTCTGTCAGAAACACACTGGGCTCTGAGTTGTAAGGGGAACTAGGTCATAATGACCTAGACAAACTATGAGCTAATTTTTCTCTTGTGTCTAAAAAACACACTGTGGGAAAGCAGTAAAGGGCAGGAAATGTAAGTCCATGAAGCGTCAGGGTCCTGGACTCCATATATTTTTCTGTTCCGGGCTTCTGTTTTCATGTGGTTTCTGGTGCTCTAGCTGTCATGAGCAAGTCCCATACACCAGGAAAGAGAACAGAGTGAAAGGAATGAAAGGCGAGAGTTTTCCCTCAAGTCTCCTCTGATTTCTCTTACATTTTATTGGCTTTTTAGTCAGGTACAAAATTGCTAAGTAGGCAACTAGCAGTGTGGGCCTTGGTACTCTTAAGCATGTCTCTTTGTACATGCATATGGCTTTGCTTTGCTTGATCTATCCCTGGTAGTAGAATTTCCAGTCCAAAATGCGTGGTATATTTGCTGAGACAGGATAGAAGGAATTAAAACTCACTAGAAAAGAGACAAGGAATTTGAGATTTTAAAATGTAAATTGAACAAAAACTGTAGCTTCAAGACACAAAAATTACTTAAGCCTTTTCCCCTTCCACACACTGTAATCTGACGAACAGTGAACACACACATCGCAGATCACCCACCTTGAAGACAGCTCCTTAAATGCACCCCTGCAGCCTGTGAAGCCTCTCACTGCCTGAGCGCCGCATGCCGTTCCTGAGCGCCGCATGCCGTTCCTGAGCGAATCCTATGACCTCTACCTAGCAAGCCTTACTCATGCCTCTTTCTGATGCATCCTGAAAATTCTGTGGCTGTGATGGGAGTCTGTGAACCTGCAAACTTATTTTAAAAGGGTGGGTGGGATAGATTCTTTATTTCAGCCTTGGGGAGCCCTTGGACCCAGCCCGGTGACATTTACAGGGTTAATATACTGTTAAAATGTACATCAAAGTGACTCTACATGCTCACATTGCTACCCATAGTCTACAAGATCTTCCCTTTTGCCACAACCTTGACAAAACTACCATTATCGACCTGTGTGTCAGTTTGACATAGGAAGAATGGTATCTTCTCATTTCACTTTCCCCCCCAATGACTAGTGAATTTGAGCATCTTTTTACAAGTTATCTTGTTGGCTCAGACAACATGGGGCTCGGTCTGAGGAAGACTTTTTTCTTTCCTATCCATTCCCTACCTACCTACACCAACAGCCTCAAGGACAGGACCCAACTCACAAGGAATGTTCACAACTAGGTTTTGTACGAAGGTGATGGAACTGATGCAGACTCTATGACATAGTCTGAGAAAGAGCCCTGTTTTCATCTGAACAGAGTAAAGCAAAACTAGGAAAAGCCCTCTTTTTCATGGGATCTCATAAGCAATCAGCTGACTCAAGATAAAGCCATGGGTTGACAAAAACTCCGTGAAGTGGATAAACACAAACTTCCTACTGTCCACAAGAAGTATATGGCCACAGCAGCTGCTGATGATGACTGGAAGGGTTAAGGGTGCGAATCAGTGGTAGGATGCCTGGGTTCCCCATGGACTGGGCATCTGGACCCACAGCCAAGTGCACCTGCCGAGTAAGAGGCGGTCCAGTTGTGGACCAAGGAGAACTGGAAAGAGCAAAGGCAAGCACATCTTGAGGTTGCATTGTGGATGCCAATGTGAGTGTTTTCAACTGGGTTATTATTATTTTTTAAATTTTTTTTGGTACCAGGGATCGAACTCAGGTCCTTCTGCTTTCGAGCCAGGCAGCGGAACCACTGAGCTAAATCCCTGGCCCTGGGTTATTATTTTTTAAAAGGAGAGAAGGGTATTCTTGGACTTACTGATAGTACTGCGCCTCAGTGCCTGAGATGCAAAAGAGCCAGCAGAATTCACAAGCTTTTTAATCTGTCCTAGGATGATGTCTGCCACCATGATATCCAACAGCCCTTAAAGAAGGCAAGTAAGAAACCCAGGACAAAGCTCCCAAGACTCAGCATCTCGTTACTCCACATGTCCTGCAACACCAATGCCACCGTGTTACCCTGAAGAAACAACGTACTGGGAAAAATAAGGAAGAAAGTGCCGAACATGCTTAACTTTTGGCCAAGAGGAAGAAGGAAGGCAAAGAAAAATGCAAGGAAGGAAAGGTCAAGCGACATGGGCTGTCCTCTCTGAGAGCTTCTACTTCCAAGTCTGAGTCCAATCAAAGATAAGAATGTTTGAGTAACAAATAAGATCAGACCTAACACAAAGCAAAACTAGACAGAAAAGCCAGGCAGGCGTGGCTGTAGAGGGTGTTCGGGAAGCTGTGGATATGGTGTCCGTACATGGCTCACACTGAGGGCTCTGTCCAGGCTTTCTTGGTGGGCGAGGAGCAGGAGCCAGAAGAGGAACGTGGGCTCGGTCCCTGCTGAAGAGCTGACTCACTCAGGGTATCCCAAGTGCATGGCACCTGAACCTTATGTGCTTCCAAGCCACACAGAGGCTCCTCATAGCTCTGATTAATGGGGCTCCATCTTGTCTCTGAGCAGCCCCAAGGCTGCAGAAGACACTTGGTCCATCACTCAGAAACGTTCATTTTTATGTTGTTCAGACTACATTGACCAAACTTGGTTGGAACTTTGTGTTATAGTCAAGGATGATCTAAAGCCATCCTCTATCTTTGTTAATTTTTGAACCCTATGCCTTCATAATCCCATCTCAAACTTGTGCATTACTAAATCCTCCCTGATGTTTTAGGTATGCCCTGTTTACATTTTCTCCCCATTAAGTTTATTGGTACATTTTAGGTATAAAATACAGTTAAATCCATCATTGGGATCCTGTACCTTTACATGAGCATCTTGGTTCTCATTTTTTCCCCTTCCCCTGCCCTCCCTTCACCCCCTCCACCCTTCCCTATTTGCAAAGACTTTGTTTCCATCTTTTTTCCTTTTCTCATATTTTTTCTTTTCCCTTCTTTCCTTTCCCCTACCCCTCGCACTTCCCCTGCTCCTTTAGACCTTTTCTTTCTATTACACAATATCAACTATACATTTTAAATTACAATATCAAAATTTAGAAGACATTACCACAGATTTTACAGAATTTAAAAGGATATCGAAAGCATAGTACAAAAATATTTTTGAAGTAAATTTGACAACTTCTAAGAAGTACCTCGAAAGACAAATTAATGAAACTGACTCTGGAGAAAATATAAAATTTGAATAGCACCTATTAAAGAAGTATATTCCTAGCTTGAAAACCTACCTATATGACAACAACAGGCTCATATACATCTTAACTGATGAATTATATCAAACATTTAAAGCAGAAAAAAGAAAGAACACTTCTCCCCTCATTTTAGGAAATCAACATTGTGCTAATCCTAAAACTGGATAACTATAATAGAAGAAAAAATATGAATATAGATAAAAATTTGTTTAACAAAACAAAGTATTAGAAATCAGATCTGAAAGTATGTAGAAAGTGGTTTTATTGTAGGGATGGCAGTGTTGGTTCAGCATTGGAAGATCCACCCCCCATAAGTCATCATTTTAACAGAGGAAAGGAAAAAGCCATATGATCCTGTCAGCAGTTGGAGAAAAAGTATTGGACTAAATTCTACAGCTGTTCATGGTAAAAGCTATCAGGAGACTAGAAGTAGAACAGAACCTTCTCAACAGATAAGACATGTACTCCATACCTCCAGCAAAAATGCCTTATATGAATAGAAAAGATACAATGCTTTCTCCCTAAGGTGGGGAACAAGGCCAGATATGCCTACTCTTCATCTGTCCATTAATCTTTGAAACACAGGCCCAAACCAAAACAGTCTGGCAATAAAAAGAAACAATTAGCATAGGATTGGCAAGGTAGAAGTAAAATCTTTATATGTAGTTGAAATGATCATCTACAAAGAAAATACTAATAAATCTCTGGGAGCCCCTAGAACTTGTATTTGAAGTTAGCAGGATTAGAAAACACAAGGCATATATAAAAATTCATATCTATAGATACTTGCTATAAATGAAGAACTGGATATGGAAATTTAAAAGTTATGTGGGAGTACAAAGGACCTAGAAAAGTAAAAAGAAAAAAAAAGGAGAAAAAAAAACAGTGTTGGAAGACATTTATTACCTAATTTTAAGACTTCCTCTAAAGCTGCAGTAATTAAGGCAGTATTGGTGTAAGGAAAGAGATATAGATCATTGGAATAAAACAGAAAATCTAGAAATAGAACCACACATATATGGTCCACTGAGTTTTGAAAGATTATTTAACATTAACATTTTATAGAACATAAACTCAAGAGTAGAGGAAAAGATGTTTTCAGCAAATGGATGTATGTAAGAAATTAACCTCAACCCTTTACTTCCATACATAAAAATAACTTGAAAGGATTTATGGACCTAAATATGAAAGACTAAAACTATAAAACTTTAAGAAGAAATTATAAGGGAAAATGTTCATGAATTTAGGGTAGGCAAAAATTTCCCAGGATACAAAAACATGATATATAAAAGAAAAGATTGATAAATGAGATTCCATCAAAATTTAGAACTTTAAATGACATTGTTAAGCAAATGAAAAGCAGGGCTGGGGATTTAGCTCAGTGGTTCCTTTGCCTGCCTTGCAAGCACATGGACCCAAGTTCAATCCCCATTATCAAAAAAAAAAAAAAAAAAAAAAAAGAAAGAAAATGAAAAGGAGTCCTTAAACAGACCATATTTATAATACATATAACCTATGACCAGAATATATAAAGAACTCTTACAGCTCTTTAATAGACAACTCAATTAAAAAGTAGACACAAGCACAAGGTCCCAAGTTCCATCCCCAGTACCAAAAAAAAAAGTAGACACAAGAAGATGATAAATAGCCAGTACAACTCAAGGAAAGGTGTGCAATATTAGAATCAGAAAAATACTAATCAGTACAATAACTATTGACTTACCATTGTCATGACTTTTTCTGTTTGTTGGATTCTCCCCCTTTGTGTTTAATTTCTTGTCATGCCCAATGGATTCATTCTGCTGGGGTTCCTGAGGTTGTGATCCTCATTGTCTTTTCCTAGGATATTGTCTAAAATTTTTTGGAGTGCTGGTTTGGTATTCATGAAGTTCCTAAGGTGCTCTTTATCATGAAAGTATCTTATTTCTCCATCGATTTTGAAAGATACTTTTTCAGGCTTCATCAACCTGGGTTGGAGGCTGTTTTCCTTTAGGGCTTGAAATACATCACTCCAAGCTCTTCTTGCCTTGAGGGTTTGCACTGAGAAGTCTGCTGTGATTCTGATGGGCTTTCCTTTGTATGTGATTTGTTTCTTTTCTCTGACCGCTTGTAGAACTTTGTTCTTCTGTTGGGTTTCTGGAATCTTAACTATTATATGCCTTTGTGTAGATTTTTTTTGATCATGGCTAGTTGGAGTCCTCTATGCCTCACTTATCTGTATGTCAAGTTCTTTTCCCCTGCTTGGGAAGTTTTCTGCCATCACTTCTGTGAACAGTTCTTTTATGTCACCTGTGCTCTCTCCTGTTTCTTCATTGACTCTGATCAGTCTTATGTTATTCTTTGCATCATCTAGAAGCTGCTGGATTGATTTCTTATGGTCCCTTGCTATTTTTAAGAAATTCTTTCTTTTCTTGGTCACTAACTGCAATTCTGTCTTATATATCTGAAATTCTGTCCTCACATTGGCTCACTCTGCTGCATAAACTTTCAATGGAGTTTTTAATCTCCTGGATATCTGTTTGTATCTGTTTTATGGATTCTATTTGTTTCCTATGCTGGAATTCCATCATGTCCCTCAGCTTCTCTATTTTTTTTTTATCTGTGTCTGCTCTCGAGTTATTAATCATATCTTTCAGTATGAACACAATCTTTGTTGTTATCTGAGAAATTCTTTTTTTTTTTTTTTTTTGGTATCGGGGTTGAACTCTGGGCCTTGCACTTGGAGGGCAGGCGGTGGAACCACTGAGCTAAATCCCCGGCCCCTAAGAAATTATTTCTGATTTCATTTTTTCCAGATCCTCTTTTGTTGCCAGTTCAGGGAGTCCAGGTTGTTGAATATCAGATCGTTACATCTCCTTTCCCTTTGGGGTTGCTTTACGTGATCTGGAAGTCTGGTTTTGAGTCTTGTTTACATGTCTTCTCATTTCAAAGCAGGGGGTGGGGTGGGTGTTGCTGGCGCCTGCATGGCTCACCTCCTCTGTGCTGGGTTGGGGTTAGGGGTGGTACAGTGACCTGGAAGCCTCCTCCTGGGCACTGGGAGCAGCTCACCTCCTCTATGGTCACTCTGTTTACATTTGATTAAAATGAGCCACTAAATAATTTCACCATGGGCTAAGAAGGTAGCTCAGTGGTAGGGTGGGTGCTTAACATGTGCAAGGGTCTGAGTACAAACTCAGGCCTCAAAAAAGTCCCAAAACACAAAAAATACATAGCTTCTTCCGTGTGTGTGTGTGAGGGGGCTGGGGAGTTAAACATTGTAAATTTCTGCATGTGAGGCAAGTGCTCTACCACTGAGCTGAATTCCCAGTTGCTTGGTGTCAGCACTCCTCTCATTGTCTTCTTTAGCAGCCTACTTTTCCTCCCAGTGACCCTTCCCACCATGCACAGCCACATGAGGGATAACAGCCTCTCTATTCCACTGCCTTTCTACCTGTCCTCCACAGGCTAGGCTGCCTCCCTCAGCCTTTTTAGCATTTTGGTGAATAAAGATTTCTCCATGTCTCAGTTACTTTCTTCATCACTGAGACAATATTCAACTCCTGCAGGTTAAGGAGGAAAAGGGTTTTTTTGGCTCACAGTTTGTAGAAGTTTCAGTCCATAGTCAGGTGGCTCCAAGGCAGGACAGCATGACAGAGGGGAATAGCAGAGGAGAGGTGGCTCATCGCTTGGCAGGAAAGCACAGAGACAGGGAGAGAGAGTGAAGGGAGGACTAGGGAAGAGATAAACCCTTCCAGGCCACATACCAGTACCCACTTCTTCCACTAGTCAGCTGTAAACTCATCAGTGCACTAATCCATTGATGAGTATCATGCCCCCCAGATCCAATCACCTCCCCAAAGCCCCATCTAAGAGTTCATGAAATACAGACCATAACACTTTGTATCATTATATCATCAAAAATGTTTTTAACTCCTCACAAACTTTGTCAACCAGGATTTGGGAAGCAGAAGATAAACCACAGTATTTATGTGTGACACTGGGGTCCTTTGTCCTGGGTAAAATCTCCCTCCCTCCTGTTTCTCATGGCAGGGGCAGCAGGATTCTCTGGGACACATCAGTGAGCACCAGGAGAGGCAGGTGTGGAGGTGAATGACAGCCAAAGAATGGAAACAAAAACATGAGGATTACAATTATTTTTCTTAAACTCAGGTAAAGCAGCTAGAACTACTCCAACTTGTTAGAATAATAATCCATTTTCTGTCTTGCCAAGTTTCATGGCATTCAAAAAAGAAACTTGGAAGAAGAGTTAAGAGTTAGAAAAACTCTTAACTCTTAACTCTTTCCAAGGACAGAAAGAGCTCCAGGAATCAAGAAAGTATGAGTTAGTCTACAACACTGACTCAGGATACTTTGGTGCAGTGAAGTGGGAGGGGTGACTCTGCAAGAACAAGATAAGCATACAGGGGACTGGTAGCTCTAGGGCTATACAATGGATCAGCAGCTCAGCCATGGGAGAAACTCACTCTCATTGCAAACTGTAAACTCAGAGTTAGGGATAACTCTAGAAGGGACTCCTCCTGGATGGCAGGGTAGTTGTGAAGAAGAGGTCCTCTGAAGGTTGGGCATGGTGGTGCACATGTGTAATTTAGCAGCCTGGAAGGCTGAGGCAGGCAAGTTAAAACCCAGCCTGGGCAACTTAGTGACCTAGCAGAACCCTGCTTCAAAATAAAAAATAAACAGGGCCGGGGATTTAGCTCAGTGGTTTCACTGCCTGCTGTGCAAGCACAAGGACCCGAGTTCGATCCCTGGTACCAAAAAACCCCCATCAAAAACAAAATAAAAAATAAACAGTGGTTGGGAATGTAGCTCAATGTGAAGCACTGGATTCAATCACCAGTATCACAAAAAAAGGAAGGAAGAGGAAATGAAGGAGGAGAAGAGGAAGGAAGGGAGGCAAAGAAAGAGAGAGAGAGAGAGCATGGTCACTATTGGTTGACTTTCTGCTGCTTGGACAAAATATCTGATAAATACACAACTTAAAGGAGAAGATTTTTTTGTGTGTCACAGTTGCAGTTTGTTATGGACACTCAGGTTTTTATTCTCAGGCATGTTTCTCACTGCTCCCAAGGAACCATGGGAGGCCATGCTTGGTGGACAGAAAAAAGATTTACTCAAATCCAGCTCCAAGAAGATGAAGGGCCTTGTGTCACCACAAGTCACTGTCACTTGATGGGCAAGTGTGCAAGGACCTTTCATAGTAAGAAACAGAAAGTAAAGGGAATACAGGGAGACAAGAGAAAACTTCAGGATTTCTTCTCCTTCCTGGCTATTTATTTATTGGCATGTTTTTATTGTAACCCACACTGCAAAATGGAAATTCAAAAGTTAGATTTTTTTCTTTAGAGATAAGCAATTTCTCCAAATTTCCTCCTGCTGAGCACATAACCAACATCCCCTCCTCTCCTCAGCCCAAAAGAAGTGACAGAATGTGTAGATGCTAACACCAGGAGGCCTGGAGTACAATTTCCTTTCCACAAGAATGGGGACAATGAGCTAAAGATGGCTGGAAGTGATAAATCAAATGTGGAGATCTGTGCTGTCTCTCTGTGCTCCTCCACTCCTCTTTTCCTTACTAGAAAGGACCCTTGCCCACCTGTAGAAGGGGAGATGGTGATTTGAGGTTAATAGGCCCCTCCACCTCCTTAGAGCCAGGGCAGCTTTAAATAAATGGGCTCCATTTATTTGGTCACCAGAAATGAAACAAATCTGAGCATATGAGTCTAAGTGGCTGGTAACATTGTCACCAGACAGGGCCCTAGTGTGGCAGGAGATTAAGGTATGGCAAACGGGCTGGCGAAGTGGGTGACCTGTTGATCACAGAGTTCCAAGGCACATGTGTGGAACAGTTCTCAAAGCCCTGCACTGGGAACCAATCAGAGAGTCCTGTCTTCAATTCTTCTCACGAGAACTCCAGCAGGTTTTGATAGGATGGTGTAGACCTGACATCAGCCTGAGGATAGTGAGATACAAAAGATGGCCACCATTGAGCTCTTAGCCACTGTGTTCTCTCTTCTACCATGGTCCCCGCTCATCAACCTGGACAGTGTGCTTTTCTCCCTACTGTGAGTTAGCCTGAACTCGCTCTGAAGAGCCTGCTTTTTTCTTTTCATACCTTTAATAAATGTAAAACCTCACTACCCTTTGCACATGAGCAATTCTTTGTTCAGACAGAAAGAACCCAGAAATCACCTCTAGACAGAGACTCCAGCATACAAACTTGGTAACACCAGGAGGTTCCCAAACACACAGCATTAATCTGCAGGTTCATGACTGCCATCTCTGCCATCAATTTTCAGTTGTTGGTAAGAGGCATAAAGAGATTCTTTAGACAGAAATGTAAAAAATAGTTATTCCAAGAAATATAATGTGTGTGGGAAAGAGAGAAAGAGGACAGGGGTGGGAAATATAGTTTGGAACTGGGAATATTTACGTGGTTTGATGGTGGAAATATGTGGAACTTGTCAATCTATAATCTTGGTCTTGGTTTGAGGAATAGGAAAGAATGACTCACTCACAGAAAGATAATGGTCCATTCATAGGGGAAAACCTATTGTCCAGGTAAAAAGAGGTGGTCTATTCACAGGTTAAAAAAAAGATATTTGCAAAAATAAAATGGGGAAGGGAATGGTTGAACCTATTTGAACGTAAAAAGGGAATTCCTCAGGCTTATTGTGCCTTGTGAAAATAGAAAAAATGTTTAAACTGGGTTTGGGTACCTTGTGTCCTGAAGCTGCAGTTTTTCTTCAAAGTACCTTTTAAAAATTCTTATTTTTGGGAGGGGGTCTCTTTTCTACCTATCTGTATTTATTCTATCCTACTTCATTCTGACCATTCATCTGGGCTGAGAAGAACAGGAGGTGGCTAGCTATTGACACACTTGGCCTGGCCAAGTTTGGAGAACTCATTTGTTTCCAATGAAAAAAAATATAACTCAAAGTTTTATTTTGCTGTGCCAGTTACAAGTCTATAGTTAGCTGCCTCCAAGGCAGAAATATGGCAGAAGAAATAGGAGAGGAAATCTGCTCATCTTGAGGCAGCCAGGAAGCAGAGAGAAAGGGCAAGAGTCAGAGGGGCCAGGGCCAAGACATACCCCACATCCAGCAGAGAACACAGTAATCTGTTTGCTTGCAAACCCACACTGCTACCCAGGGTCTGGGAAAAAGTTACCAGGGGTTTGGGGTGCTGTCCTTCTAGACCCTCTTTCTCTGTGCTCCTTGTCCTAAAGAAAGAATCGGACAGGAAACACAGCAGTGAGATTTTACATTTTATAAAAGTAGGAAAAGAATGGTAAGTGGGTGCAGGCCCCAGCCAGAAGCTTGCCCAGACACCAGCAACTCAGATCCCAGCTTGGGGATCCAAAAGGCCAACATTCTGAACCCAGGAATGACACAGTGGTGAGCAGCAGAGAGAAGGCCTCTCTGAGGCTTACTGAGAATTGAAGCCCACTGGGAGAGCAAAGAGTCACCTCAATAAAGGTGCAGCAGACTGCTTGGGTTTGAATGAGAAGACACCTAAATAAAACTCATAACCAGACTTCCAGATCACCAAAGGCAAACCCAAGGGGCAACGAGATGTAACAATCTGAAACTCAACCACCTGGATTCCCTGAACTGTCACTGAAAGAGGATCTGGAAAAAATGAAGTCAGAAATAATTTCTCAGATAACAACAAAGATTGTGTTCATACTGAAAGATATGATTAATAACTCTAGAGCAGACACAGATAAAAATAATAGAGAAGCTGAGGGACATGATGGAATTCCAGCATAGGAAACAAATAGAATCCATAAAACAGATATAAGCAGATATCCAGGAGATTAAAAACTCCATTGAAAGTTTAGTGCAGCAGAGTGAGCCAATGTGAGGACAGAATTTCAGATATAAAAGACAGAATTGCAGTTAGTGACCAAGAAAAGAAAGAATTTCTTAAAAATAGCAAGGGACCATGAGAAATCAATCCAGCAGCTGCTAGATGATGCAAAGAGGAATAACATAAGACTGATCACAGTCAATGAAGAAACAGCAGATAGTGTAAACAGCATTAAAGTCTGTTCACAGAAGTAATGGTAGGAAACTTTCCAAGCAGGGGGAAAGAATTCGATATACAGATAAGTAAGGCATAGAGGACTCCAACTAGCCATGATAAAAAAAAATCTACACCTAGGCATATAATAGTCAAGATTCCAGAAACCCAACAGAAGAACAAAATACTACAAGCAGTTAGAGAAAATAAACAAATCACATACAAAAGAAAGCCAGTAAGAATCAGCAGATTTCTCAACACAAACACTCAAGTCAAGAAGAGCCTGGAATGAAGTATTTTAAGCTCTAAGAGAAAACAACCTCCAACCCAGATTGATGTACCCTGCAAAACTATCTTTCAAAATCGATGGGGAAATAAGATACTCTCATGACAAAGAACACCTGAGAAATTTCATGAATATCAAACCAGCACTCCAAAAAATTGTAAGCAATATCCTAGGAAAAGATAATGAGGGTTACAGCCCCATGAAGCCCAGCAGAATGAATCCATCAGGCAAGACAAGAAATTAAATGCAAAGGGGGAGACTACAACAAGAAAAGGTCATGACAAGGATAAGTCAATACATATCAGTTATAACCATCAAGGTTAATGATCTCCATTCACCAATCAAAAGAAATGAACTGGCAGAATGGGTCAAGAAGCAAGATTAAACAATATGCTGCATACAAAAAACACACTTCATTCAAAAAGAAGCTCTTAGACTGAAAGTTAAAGGGTGGAAAACAATATTCCATGTGACAGGAACCTGAAAAAAAGCAGGAGTAGCTATCCTATTTGCAGATAAAGTGGATTTCAAACAAAAACTAATTAAGAGAGACAAAGAAGGACACTAAATTCTTGTAAAGGGAACAATCCAAGATGAAGAGATGACAATCATAAATATATATGCACCAAACACTCGTTCACCCAACTATATAAAACAAATATTAATAGACATGAAAAATCAAATAAGCACCACTACAATACTATGGAGGACCTCAGTACCGCATTGTCACAAATAGATCAACTAGACATAAAATAAGCAACAAAATACAGAATGCAACCAAACTCTTGAACAAATAGACTTAACAGATGTTTACAGAGTATTCCACCCCCCAAAATCCGAGTACACATTCTTTTCAGCTTCACATGGGTCATTCTCCAAAATAGACTACATACTTGCTCATAGAACATGTTTAAGTAAATGCAAAGGAAATGAAGTTATCCCCTGTATATTATCAGATCATAGTGCAACGAAATTGGAGATCAATAGCAAAAGAAACCAGAAGAATTTCATAAACACATGGAAACTAAACAACACACTCCTGAACAACCAATGGGTCACAGAGGAAATTAAAGAAGAAATCAGATGGTTTCTACTATTAAATGATAATGCCAATACAACATATCAGAATTTATGGGACAGAATGAAAGTAGTCTTACAAGGGAAATTCATAGCAGTGAATAGGAAATAATAGGAAAACAGAGTGAGCTCAAATAAACAACCTAATGCTGAACCTCAAGCTTCTAGAAAAAGAAGAGCAGGACAAACCCAAAGGTCATACAAGGGAGGAAATTGTAAAGATCAGAGCAGAAATGAATGCAATGGAGACTAAGAGAATGATTCAAAAAAATCAATGAAGTAAAGAGTTGGTTCTTTGAAAGAATAAACAAAATTAACAAACCCTTGGCCAGCCTTATCAGAAAAGGAAAGAAAAGGTCAAAGTCCATGCAATTAGGAATGAAAAGGGTGAAATTACAACCAACCCAGCAGAAATCCAGAGGATCATCAATACCTACTTTGAGAACTTATATGCCAATAAGATGGAAAATACAGAAGAAATGGACAGATTCCTAATATGTATGAATTACCAAAGTTGAACAAAGAAGACCTAAAAATTCTAAACAACCCAATATCAATGAAATTAAAAATGTATTAAAAACTTACCAACAAAGAAAAGCCTGGGCCCTGATGGCTTCACTGCTGAATTCTATAAGACATTTAGAGAGGAACTATTGTCACTACTGTTTAAACTCTTTAATGAAATTGAAAGGGAATGAATCCCAAATTCATTCCTGGAAGCAAGTATCATCTTGATTCCAAAAGCAAAGACCCAACCAAATAAAAACTATAAGCCAATCTCCCTAATGAACATAGATGCAAAAATCCTTAATAAGATAATGGCAAGTGGAATGCAGAAGATCATCAAGAAGATCATACACCCTGATCAAGTGAGATTCATCCCAGGGATGCAATGATGGTTCAACATATGCAAATCAGTAAACGTAATACACTACATTTAATAGAACCAAGAACAAAAACCACGTGATCATCTCAATAGATGCAGAAAAAGTGTCTGACAAAATCCAATATGCATTCATGATAAAAACCCTAAAGAAAATTGGAAAAGATGATCTCTACCTCACCCTGATAAAAGCTGTCTATGGAAAACCAACAGCCAACATCATACTAAATGGTCAAAAAGTGAAATCCTTCATGCTAAAATCAGGAACAAGACAAGGATGTCCACTATCACTACTCCTGTTCAATATAGTTTTGGAAACATTAGCCACAGCAATTAGATAAGAGAAAGAAATAAAATGAATAAAGATAGGAAATGAAGAAGGTAAATTGTCATTATTTGCAGCTGACATGATACTTTATATAGAAGACCCCAAGAACTCCACCAAAAGTCTTTTAGACTTAATAACCAAATTCAGCGGAGTAGCTGGATACAAGGTCAGTGCACAAAAATCAATAGCCTTCCTGTACACAAACAACAGGCTCACTGAGAGAGGAACTGGAGAGACAATACCCTTCACAATAGGATCCAAAAAATGAAATACCTAGGAATTAACCTAATGGAAGAAATCAAAGACCTCTACTCTGAAAACTAAATCTCTGAAAAAAAGAGATTGAAGAGGATATCAGAAAATGAAAAGATATCCCTTGCTCCTGGGTAGGAAGAACTAATATAGTGAAAATAGCCATACTTCCAAAACTGCTATATAGATTCAATGCAATCTGAATTGAAATTACAGCCTAATACTTTACAGAACTTGAGAAAACAATCCAAAAATTCATTTGGAACAAGAAGAGACCTAGAATAGCAAAAGCAATTCTAGGCAACAAAGATAAGGTAGGGGGTATCACAATCCCAAACTTGAAACTATACTACAAAGCTACAGCATGGTATTGGCAAAGAAACAGACCTGAGGATGAGTGGAACAGATTAGAAGATGCAGAAACAACTCCAGACACACTCAGCCACCTCATCTTTGACAAAGGAGCCAAACACCCTCACTGGTGGAAAGATAGTCTCTTTAATAAATGGTGCTGGGGGGCCAGGGATTTAGCTCAGTGGTTCTGCTGCCTGCCTCGCAAGCGCAAGGACCCAAGTTTGATCCCTGGTACCAAAAAACAAACAAACAAGTAAAAATAAATGGTGCTGGGAAAATTGGGTTTCAACCTGCCAAAGATTAAAACTAGACTTATATCTCTCACCATGCACTAAACTAAAATTAAAATGAATTAAAGATCTAAATACTAACACAGAAACACTAAACACCACCTGGAAGAGAGGTTAAATAGAATTCTTGAAGACATTGGTGTAGGAAAAGATTTCATGAACAAAACCTCCGTTGCACGTGAACTAGCACAAAGAATCAACAACTGGGATCTCATCTTATTAAAAGCAAGAGAAACCACCAACAGAGTGAAGAGACAACCCAACATGTGGGAAGAAATTTTTACCAGCTTTTCCTCAGACAAAGGCCTACTATCTAGAATATATAAAGAACTTTAAAAATCAGACCTCCCAAATTTAAAGACCCAATCCAAAAATGGGCATCTTAAATGAACAGACATTTCTCAGGCAAAGAAGTAGAAATAGCAAAAAAAATATGAAAAAATGTTCAACATCACTGGCCATTTGAGAGATGAAAATGAAAACAATGCTGAGATTCCACCTCACTCCAGAAATGGCTTCTATCAAGAAATAAACCAATAACAAATGCTGGTAGGGTTATGGAGAA